>NC_087511.1:6985631-7296449 GCF_036417665.1 Passer domesticus | reverse complement strand
ACTTCAGTGCTGTAATAATAGTCTTAAACATCACTTTCCACTGGTAATAATGCTGTAATCATTACAGCTTTTCTTAGCTAAACTTTGAGATCCATTAATCCCAACTTTTCCTTGTTTTGTTGTAGCTAATAACGCTGCTTGTTTTCTTCCAAGTTATTTTAGTTGTGGGGGAAGTATCTGAGCAAATCCCTAGACAGCATATATTTCATGTTCTGGCACTACTAAGCAGCTTTATTTTCACCTAAAGAGGATTTCATAGTTAAAAAAAAACTTTTTCTGTGCGCTTTTTTTGTGACTAGCAGTAGAAAAATATTGACTTTCTTCCCCTTGATCACAACAATCTAAGAGAAGTTATTCATGTTAAGATTTTGTAAGTTCCTGTATATTGTGTTGAAAATTGCATATTCACTTCCTAATAATTTCTGTGTAATCCCATAATTTCTATAAGATCACAAATTCATATGCTTTTATCCCATTTTAGTGCATTCTGTGATGGAAATTTTCCATTATTTCTTTTTTTATTAGGATTACTTTTTACACTTTCCCCCTGTGCATAGAATCATGGAATCATTTAGGTTGAAAAAGTCCCTTTATATCATCAAATCCAACTGTAATCCTAATGCTGCCAAGTCCACCACTAAGCCATGTCCTTAAGCGCCATGTTTACATATCTTTTAAATCCCTTCAGGGATGGTGACTCAACCACGTGCCTGGACAGCCTGTTCCAATGCTTGATAACCCTTTTGGTGAAGAATTTTTTCCTAATATCCAACCTGAACCTCCCCTGTCATAATTTGAGGCCATTTCCCCTCATCACTTGCTACTTGGGAAAAGAGACTGGCACCAACGTCAATACAACCTCCTTTCAATTAGTTGTAGAACGATAAGGTCCCTCCTCAGCCTCCTTTCCTCAAGACTAAGCACCCCCAGCTCCCTCAGCTGCTCTTCATAATGATATAAAATTTCAATTGCCAAACTGAATTTCATTTTTATATCTTTTATTGTAAAGAAAGCAAGCAAGTAGTGCTGGGTGGATGGGGAGCCGCTGCTCCACTCATGGCACACACCACTTACAAGTTCGGCAAAGTATATATACTGTTTTTAAGCCTACAAAGCATTTTCCAATGTGCTTAGTTAATACAAATCAGCAAATATCAATAAGCTGGGATCAGCAATTTCATAATCTTTCCAGGTGGTTGTTAGCTTCCAGTCCTTCTTGTGGTCGTCTGGAGGGAGGCCTTATACTGGTATCTACTACATGATTTTGTCAGGTACATCAAGCTTTTTATTATACATAAGCATTTAGTTGCTTTGTTGCAATATCTCTTAGCTTTACCACAACTTCCTCTATTTTATTCTAAGCACCAGTCATCTTGCTACCTCATCTCTTTTACTCTACTTCTTTTATTTTGATGCTTTATTTGGCTATTCGGTCAGAAAGTTTCAAAACCGTTCTTTGCGTCTATTTTCGACACAGCAGATGCAAGCATTTGCTGATTCCATTGCCAATTGATACAAATCACAAACACATTTTACACAATCCCTCCCCTTTTTCTTTATGTTATTGATTTGTGTCTTTGCTTCAAATCAAGCTAATACTTTTTGGGTCGCAGTTCTATTTGGTTCTGCTTTGGCCTTGACTATCATAAGCGAGTGAGTTATTTTTCCCGTGGTTGTTATTTTAGGGTTTATGGGGGTTACTGAAATCTGCATTCCCTGGATCACTGAATGTACTAGCCTAATAAAGCATGGAATCATACATGGTATAAACAATAGGCTTAAAGAAACATGGACCCCAACTTTTTCCACCAGGGTCCTCAAACAAATTATTCCACCAATTGTCAGGTAATATGGAATTCCATTTCTGCACTGGAACATGTGCAACTCATTTAATTTCATCTGCCAAATTTGTAATAGCCTCTCCATTATCATCAATCTCTAAACAGCACTCGGATATATTAAATTTTCCCCCAAACCCCCCTTCTTCAGCTAATAAATAATCTAGGGCTAGCCTATTCTGATATACTGCTGCTCTGGTCTGGGTTAGTTGTCTAGCTACAAGCTTGTCACTATAAGACACGAGACAACATGACACAGACACGCTGCTGCTCTCAAGGCAGGAAAAAAGGAAGTTTATTTTCTGACTCCAACATTTATAGATTTGCAAAGGTGACAGTGGATTAGAGGGTGAAAATGCCACCTCTCCAATGACACTGGACAAAACAACCGTCCCTCAAATTTCTCCTCCTCCATAAAAGGATGTAAAACAATAAGTTGTTTACAGAAAGTGTGTGAGAAAGTTTGCTCCAAGAATGCAAACATCAGAAGGCTTAGAAAATCTTTAAAAATCAGTTTAAAAAAGAGAAAATGAAAGAAAAATGAACAATGTGAAAAAAGAACCATGAATAAAATTCCATGTCCATTTGTGGAGGAATCATCGGAGTGATCACTCGCGTCATCTGCATCCGAGTCATCACTCAATGATTCACCCACTTGATGACTTTCAGTTTGGTCATGGTTTCCATTTTGTCCATTGGCCAAATTCTGTCTCTGCGGTCACAGGTCAGGGCGAACACACTTTGAAGGTACCCAGCGTACCCCAGTATCTGTGGATACACAAGCATACCCGCGCCCCAAAGCGATAAAGTCATAGGGACCTTCCCACTCTTTGGTGACCAAATTCCACACCCGAACCTTCGCTCGAGCCTGTTGTGCCTCGTCTGCAGCCTGCAACGAGAGATGGTGATTCAAAATGACAGGATTGAGTTCTGCGGCACTGTAAGATGATTGATGGTGTACAATGCTTTTGCCAACCGACTGTGCGGGGTTTCACCCTGCATTCCCCGTTTTTGTTTTTGAAGTACCTGCTTCAGAGTACCATGAGCGTGTTCTACAATAGCTTGACCAGTCGGAGAATGAGGGATACCAAACTTGTGTGACACACCCCACAGCTGCAGGAACTGCCGCACCTTTTGCAATGCATGAGCAGGACCATTGTCAATTTTCACAGCAGAAGGTATGCCCAGAAAAGCAAAGGCCTGCCTCCAGTGGGCAAGGACATCACGGGCCTTTTCTCCAGTGTGAGCAGAAGCCCACATTGCAGAGGAGAATGTGTCCACCTTGACATGCACATACTTGAGCCGGCCAAACTCGGCAACGAGGGTGACGCAAGCTTCAATGCCTCTGATGTTTGATTAGAAGTAATTTCTACAATGGCCTGTAATGTAATAATTCGGTTAAGCATATAAATAGGAGTTGTATAACCCCAGCTGCTGTCCTGAGCCCAGAAGGCAGGTTCATAGTAATCTATGATCCACTGGGAAGTCCATTCTCCATTATTCCAGGTCTGTTTTCCTCCTATTTCAGTTTGCTTTCTTCTGTACAGAGTTTCATAAAGAGGTCATCCTAAATATTCACCTTTGCTCTTCGGTAGCAAAAAGAATGCAGATTGTATAATTACAATTGTACAGGTACCCCTCCATCTCTTTGATAGTTCATTATATGCCCTTTTACCACATATCCAAAATAATTCATCTGGAGCTTTCAAATTTTCAGCCGTCTGCCCCGAATTTTCCTGTTGTTTAAGCTGCAACCCCTGGTGCGAGGACACGAGGCTTGACTCCATGTTGATCAGAAGGCTGATTTATTATGATATATATTATACTAAATACTACATTACAGCTATACTAAAAGAACAGAGAGAAGAAGATCAGAAGGCTACAAAGACAAGAATAGAACAAGAATGAATAACAAAAATCCTGTGACTGCTCACAGCCTTGGCACAGGTGGCTGTGATTGGTCACTGATTGAAAACAATCCACATGAACCAATGGAGGATTCACCTGTGGCACTCCACAGCAGCAGATAGTTATTGTTTACATTTCTTTCCTGAGGCTCTCAGGACAGGAAAAATCCTAGCAGAGGCTTTTTCCCTAAATTATCATGGCAACATCTCACCCTTTAAAATTATTAAATTAAATAGAAAAAGAAATGTTTGCAATCTCTTCTACTAGGGCTTTGCCGAAGAGAGAACAACACCTCTTGAGGTTCATCTGTTGCCAATCAAAATCTCAATCATCTGCTGATGTGAAATGGTCAGGGAAATTCTTCACCTGTAGAACATTCAGGGAAATTCTTCACTTATCAAACATCAAATTATATCATATCACTAAAACAATCTTAAAATATAAGAAAATGCAAAAACTCATGCAAACAAAGTTCATTGTTTCAAGTCCAAACAGCTGAATTTCAGGACAGAGTCCATGGACTGAAGATGCTCTTCTTTGACATCTCTGGAAGTCCCCTTTGGTTCTGAAACAGGCTTGCAGAATTCTGAAACAAAGAACTGCTACAGAAAACAAGAATTATGAAAAATTCATTGACAGTCATGAAACAATTCAGAGAAAATTTCTGGAATGCCCTGGCCACAGCCTTTCATTGAACCACTTGGGTTGAGGCTAATTTTTGGCTTTTCAATGCTTTTGAGCTGCTAGCTCTTTCCACTTTTCTTTATAATTTTTTTTTTTTTTGAAAGAAGAAGAGTAGCAGCAGCAGAGGGTCTCTAGGACCCTTGGGTGGCCCTGGCCCTGGTGGACGGACCAGAGAACCCAGACCTGGCTCACAGAATGGTGGCCCAGGTCCCTGTGGGGAAAGCAAAGTCCCCAAACTGAGCACTGGGCGGGGCAGTGGCCCCGGCCCAGGGAAATGAGCCAAACAGCCCAGAACCAGCCCGTGAGGCGGGCTCTGTGTGCTCACAACCTGGCAGGACCATGCTGCCAGCGTCTTGAGAGCGGAAATGACCCAAACGCTTCCTCCCCCCAGAAGCACCGGTGCACACCGGCATCTGGAGAAGAGAAGCTTTCTCAGGAATTGTCGTCCCAGATCTGAGGGTTTCCTGTCTCCAGAGCAAGCGAGCAATGCTTGCTTTGCTCTGTTTCTCTTGCTCCTGCAAGGCAAATGCCACTGCTCCTGCATTCTGCCCCTCGGCACCACCCCCATCCCCACTGGGCTGGGAACCAGAGGCAGATGCCACAGGAGCCAACTCCCCCACGCCGCTGGGGCGCTCGGGGGAAGGCAGGCACCCCAACCCCCAGGGAGAAGCCCCCGACCACACACGAATTGACCCAGAAACCACACTGATTTTGAACACAGCCAGCCGAACTGCTCCTGCAGTTAGCTGGAGGGCCACGCCTCCTCCACGGAAGGACAGGCTCTTCGCAGGGTCTGATGCGGATGATGGAGCTTCGCAAACCTGCGGGACAACTGGGGTGGGTGCTGCGGGCAGCACGGGCGCTGGTGTCGACTCTTGAGACGATCCCGTGGGCTCAGCACCATTCTCGGCAAGCTCTTGCACTGCAATTGGATCGGCAGGGAGCAGCGGGACAGGCGGGGGCGGCGGGCTCGGAACGGGGTCGGCTCTCGCCGGCGCCGCCTGCACCGTTGCGAATTCAGTTGCCGGCTGGGATGCAGAGAAAGAAGAAGACACGGAGGCAACTCCTGCAGCTTCCGGGGACAGCAGCACAGCCGGGGAATCATTGTTGTTGATTGCGTTGCCTGGCAACACGGGCGGATCGGCGGGAGGCGGTTCCGGATGCCGCAGCGCAAGCGCAGTCATCAGAGCCGGCGGAGCTGGCCCGGCCGGCTGCGGGGCCGGCCGAGGCGGAGCCTCGGGGTCCGTCGCCTCCCGCGGGGCTGGCCGAAGCGGAATCGGATCCGCCCCCTCCCGGGGTGGGGAAAACGGAGAATTCCGCGGCGAAGCGGGCGGGGCTGGCCCGGAAAGCGGCGGGCTCGGCTCCCCATCCCCCCCAAGAGAAGGAGCGGGGGGGGAAGGCAGCTCTGTCTGCTCCGAAGGAACAGAGAAAAACTTTTGCTCAGCTGTGGGCAGTGCGGAGGACCTGCGAACCCGTGGTTCGTCTTCTTTGAAAGGCTTCTTTCGTGCTGAAGCTGGCGGGTACGGAGCTCGGCTGCGCCACCGAGCCACGATGTCCCTCACAGCCTTCTTTTATTTCAAAACACAGAATAAGAGGCCTTGGAACACAAAATATATTATCGGGCGTTTAACACCCTGGTGCTCTGTCCACTCAACCGCAGCCTGCATGAACTCCCAAAGGTCTAAATCGAGGGAGTATGCCACATTTGTAAAAAATCTATGAAATTTTGCCCATCTGAAAGCCTGATAATAATTTTCCTTCCTAAAAATCAAAGTGTGTCCCCATTCGCACCAGAGTTTAATAACTTCCTCCTCTGACGCAGTAAACGGAACCTGAGCTTCCGAAGGTACCTTTTTCCAACTTTCCTCCCACCTTTTTCGAATGGCAGGATCTTCAGGAAGGGAAAAAATAACAGTACCTCTAGACAGTGTCCTTGTGGATCCAGCTGTGCAGCTCTGCTGCTCTGCGGTCTCTGGACACAATCTCCAGGAAAGTCCAACAGGTTCTCCTGTTCGCCTTGGCTGTGAACTCTGCCCATCTTCAGGGTCTCGTTTCTTCAGCTCCAGGCTGGATTCCGTGGTCACTCTTGGGGTGACCATCAGTTTCACACGTCCAGGGTTCACCAATTGTTGCTTTGACTGCAACCCCTGGTGCGAGGACACGAGGCTTGACTCCATGTTGATCAGAAGGCTGATTTATTATGATATATATTATACTAAATACTACATTACAGCTATACTAAAAGAACAGAGAGAAGAAGATCAGAAGGCTACAAAGACAAGAATAGAACAAGAATGAATAACAAAAATCCTGTGACTGCTCACAGCCTTGGCACAGGTGGCTGTGATTGGTCACTGATTGAAAACAATCCACATGAATCAATGGAAGATTCACCTGTGGCACTCCACAGCAGCAGATAGTTATTGTTTACATTTCTTTCCTGAGGCTCTCAGCTCCTCAGGACAGGAAAAATCCTAGCAGAGGCTTTTTCCCTAAATTATCATGGCAACATTTTCCCAATATCCCTTAAGATCCTTTACCTCCTCAAAAGGATTAGCATGTGTTATGCTTTTCCAGCAAACAGTTCCATTGGTACAATTGATAGACCAATAACCTGTTGGTGGTTTCAGCCACCAGGTCGTAAAAGTGGAGTCGGTGGTATATATAATCTTTCAGGGGGTATGCCCTACATATGTAGTAAAATTGTTTCCTTCCCTAGAAACACAAATTTGGCCTACTACTTCATGACTCAATATCCATCCCTCAGGTCGCATTTCATTAAATCTATGTGTCCTGTTCCATAATATCAACTGATCAGGTTCTACCCCTTCTCCTCTCCATGGCCATTGCTCAGTCATTTGGGATCCCCCACAAATCCAAGTTAGTCACACTTAATTCCTTAACTACTTTTTGCATCAGATCAGTAAACAAATTTTTTCCTAACGTGCGGTGTCGGAACCCAGGACATCTCTCTGGATGCCCTGGATGTCTCAAAGCCCTGGCAGGGGCTCGGAGACCCTGGGAAGAAGCCAAAGACACCTGGAAATTTGATCTTAATTCATGGAGCAAATTGCCAACCTGATATGAAGAATTACAGGTCACAAAAGTTTAAGTAGCATAGTAGTAGCAATCACAGGGTGAAGGGAAAAACTTTGGAGCACTGTACAGGGGGGTTTTGTGTGTTGTACAGGGGGGTTTGGAATCCTGTACATGGGGGTCAGGAGTTCCAAGATGGAGGGATTTGGGCGTGCCCTGTCCTTCTTCTTTCTTCTCCTTGGTATCCATGTTTGGGATGATGTTGGCATGTGTGGATTGGTTCATGATGAAGGTGCACTTGCCAACAAGAGTGAAAAGTATTGGAAATTGAAGGTAAATATACGTAGTTTTTACTATAAAAGAGACAACCGCCCCGTGGCCGGGGGACAGTGCCCTTGGCTATCTTGCTGATCAGACCTCGGCTGGACAGACAGAAAAACTTTGTAGATAAGAAACAATAAACTCAACTGAAGACCGAAAAGCAAGAGTCCAGACTCCTTCTTCGAGGCAGAGACAAGTAACAGCCTACCCCGGCAGTGGGGAGGTCCCAATGACTGAGTCTTTTCTTAATTTTTTCATACAGGTCACTTCCTGCTCTTGCTCTTTTTTTGGTTTTAATTTCCCCTAAGTTCTTTGTGACGTTTTTCACTAATTCTTCCTTGAATTTATCTTGTACTCCCCCTTTATCTGAGTATCCTCACATTCTGCCTTTGGTAAAACAGAGGAATGGTTCTCTCCAAGGACAAAATTGATAGTTTCAAGGTGCCCATCCTCTCATTCCTAAATTTGTTGCCACCCAGTAACTCTTTTCTCCTATTGTACAGGTTTCAAGTTTTCCTGGCTCATAACATCCTGCATTAATACGAGTGTGTGCTGCAAATGCTCGGGTCATGGTCCAGCCGTACTTCACACTTTGGTAGCATTTCAAGCAGGGATCGGTTATCCCATTCCGTGGAAGACTCACAGTTTTATTATCCCTTTGCCTCCTCCGCCTACCGGGATGCCCCCGGCAGCGAGGGGTACCATCTTCTCGGCAGCAAGGATATTCTTCAGGGGTTCCATATGAGCTTTCCCGGATTTCGTGCCGTTTCTTACTTTCCAATTCTTGGATCTGCAAGGGATTCAATTACCTTTGCGACACTTAATCTTTTTAATATTTGCCTCACTTGATAGTCCCCCTCTTAATCCATATTTCTACAACATCCACCACTCATGAGAATCTAGTTCTAATGTTCCTTCCTCTATTCTGTTTTTCAAAATATATTCTGTTAAAATCTGTTCAATGTGTTTACACTCTGGACACAACCCACTTGGAGGATAACCCCTGCGACAATGATAATACTACCTCTCCTTACAATAGTTGCATTCAGTGCTTACAAAGGGATAGCAATTGCAATCCTTTTCAATACGGGTTATTTTATCTCCTGGCATCTGATTTTTGTGTTATTTTCACCTTCAGTTCTCCTGGCTGAGAGGTAATTTTCCAGTCTGCTTCCTTTGTTATTATAGGTCCTTTTACTCGGGAGATGTGTGTCCACCCTTTCTCTGCTGTCTGGATTGCTGTATTGGTGGTCAAGAGCACAAGGAAAGGTCCATCCCAAGGGGGAGTCAAACTACTTTCTTTCCAACTACGGATCAATACTTGATCACTTGGTTGTATTTTATGAATTGGAAATCCTAGGGGAGGAGTTTGGTTCATTATTCCTTTCTTATGAAGTTCTTGAACACTTTTTTTCCCCAGAGTCATGGCATACCCTTGGATTGACATGTCGTCTACTATAGGATTTCTCACTGGCATCTCTTGAGAATATGGCATCCCATATAACATCTCATATGGGGAGATCCCATACTCTGAGTTCAGCATTGTTCGAATATTTAACAATGCCAATGGTAAGCACTAAACTCAAGATAGTTTTGTTTCAACCATTAGTTTTGCTAGCTGATGCTTTAGGATCGGATTCATTTTTTCTACTCTCCCTGAACTCTGAGGGTGCCAAGGGGTATGATATTTCCAAGAGATCCCTAGAGCTTTCATTACTTCTTTTAACATTTTCAAGTTAAAGTGGGAACCCTGATCCGAATCAATCACTCTCATCATCCCAAATTGTGGAATTATTTCTTCTGAAATAATCTTTGTAACAAAATGTGCTGTTTCTCGTGCTGCAGGGTAGGCCTCTACCCAATGAGTTAATTGGTCTACTGCTACTAACAAATACTTATATCTTCCCACTTTCGCTAGTTCAGTAAAATCTACTTGTATCTTTTCAAAAGGCCTATATGCAGTTTTTCTCTCTCCCTGCGGGGTCTGTCTAGATATTTTCTTGTTAATTTTTTGGCAAATAATGCATCCTTGTGTCTCCTGTTTTGCTATATCAAATATTCCTATACACCAAAAAAACTTTAAAAAGTGGTCGCTTAGTGCTCGTGTTCCCCAAGAAGTTTGTTGATGTAACTGATGAATTATTCTTCTAGCATAATCTTTACATAGCATTTCCTACCATCTGGTAAAAGCCACTTATCCCCTCCTAGCTTAGCCCCTTGCCCTGGGTTGACTATATGATGCTTTTATCTCCAATCGTCTTGTTCTGTTTATACTGAATAATAAGTTTTACACCTTTAAGACTCTCCCACACAGTGAAGAAGGAAGGGAAGAAGCACGCAGTTTGTTTTCAGACTGCTTTCACTCCTCCACATTCCTGCTCCTAGACTGTATTGTCTGCGGATAGACAGACAGCCGAACAGAGCTCCTTTTCCCCTTTTTTTTTTTTGCTTTTAGTTAGTCTTAGCTAGCTGAAGCAAAGAAGTTCCCTGGACTGTAATTTTTTCCTTTTTTCTTGAACCTGTTCAAGCCTGCTCTAAACTGAACACCCAGAAGAGCACCGGCAACTCCACCTGTAGCCCCCCCAGCCGGGCCTGGGCCGAGGCGTTTCCAGCACCAGAGAGACTGATCAAAAACTGAGTGAGCCGAGCTACAACCCGGAGAAGAGACTGTTCTGAGTTTGCTTTTTTAGAGCAGTGAGAAGTTTTATTGTTTAATATTGTTTGGTTTCTATTGTTTAATAAACAAGTTTCTTTCCACTTTTTCTCCAAAGAGATATTTTCTCCCGAACCGATTAGAGAAAAGAAGAGCAATTGAATCTGCTTTTGTAGAGAAGCCCCTTTGGGAGTTATCTCCCAAACTTGCCCTAAACCAAGACAAATACAGTTAGTGGTGCTCAATGTGGGGATAAGAAAGTAGAAAAAACCCCTTTATTAATTGCAAGTTTGTTGTGCTTACTGTGTAATAAGTTAAAGTACCCAGTAACCATGTTGTCTGAATTTGTAATATCTCTTAAAGAAACCTTTATGTAGCTCTAGTCTCTAGACCTTTTTAAGATTTCAATACCTTTCTAATCACTAAAATTATTATCCCTATCACGTAGTTTTTGCAATAAAAAACCACAGATTAGATTAGCTGTTGTGTTAGCCTTAGTAATAATGATTTATAAGGCATTTACAAAGATACTAACGTCTGTTTACGATATGTATAATTTATAGTTTCTTCGTTCTACCCTGCATCCCAATTCTAACAATATGTTTTGAGAATTTATTAATAATTACACCCAGCTAGTTAGAAAAAGAACAAAGAATGAGGCTTTCCAGCCTTTCCTTCTTCTCCTTTAAATCTGTTACGTCACTTAAAAAAAAATTGAGTTTCCCCTAAATATTAAAAAAACCATCTTTCTAATATTTAATCTAATAAGCTTCCTCTATATAGTCTGCAGCTTCTCTAAAATAAAAACTATCTAAAAAAGCTAATAAAACCCCTAACCCAAAAATAAACCCACGTATAAAAAATCCTAAATAAGATAAAAAATATAAAAAAATATAAACCAAATCCTAAAAAAATTCTCTGACCCTATAATCTGAAACTTTCCCCATAAACAAATTCAGAACCCAGCTAAAATAAAGAAATATCTAAAAAAAAAGTATCATAATAACCCTAAAAAAAAAAATCATTACAGTAAACTAAACCCTAACATATACTTATCACACACTACTACATACTCTAAAGCAACAAACACAAAAAAAACCCCCAAAAAGTACATCAAAAACTATCCCAATCACTCAAGCTACAGCCAACACCCCAAGCTCAAAACCAACAACTAAACCACATAGTGAGCCTAAACCAACAATTAAACCAAACAATAAACCTCAACCAATAACTGTTACTACTAACACTAGAAGTGAAAAATACACAAACAAAACCAATCAACCAATAAATAATAATAATAATAATAATAATACAAGAAAAAAACCCTCAATGTTTCCTTACATAAAATCAAAAATCAAAACAACTAACACAAAATCAAAAGCCAATATTAAATCCTTCTCCCTAAAAAACCTACATAACCTAAAAAAAAATTACACCCAACGATCTAATAAATCCATAATTAACTAGTTAATCCATCTTTAAAATGCTACAAACAAAGCTACAATTCTAAACAACACAAAAACGAAGCATTTAAAATCCCTATCACATAATCCTGTCATCAACCAAAACATAATAAAAAAAACTAACCCTCACAACCTCTAGACACAAGTCTTAAACAGTATAACGCAAAAATACCTATATACCGATAATCTCTACATACAACAAACACAATAAAAAACCATAAAACAAAAAATTCAAAGCCTAAAAAAATAGCAATAACAAAAATTATCTTCTCAAATAACATAACAACTAAAAATCCAAACTTAATACCATACACATCTATGATGTGACGAAAACTAATACAACTTAAGCCACATAAATATACTTCTACTCTAGCTATCATAAAACAAGATGACACAGATAAAACCGTACTTAACATAACAAAAAAACTCCGAGCTTATGCAAATACTGTGCATAGCCCCACACATACCAAAATCGCAACAATAAAAACACGTCTACAAAAATTAAAAAAATAAATTAAAAAAAATCATAAAAAACTCAAAAAAAATTAAAAAAACCCTTCTCCAAATCTCAACAATACAAATCAAAAGTTCTAATACCCAACACAAACATTCCCCAAATAAAGAAAAAAAATACACCCCACAAGCTGAACTATAGTTCTTCCTGCGCAATTATAAAAAAAACATAAAGCTATAAAATAAAAAATCCACCGCTACTCTAACCCAAAAAGTGCGTAAATTAAAAAAAGACAGAACTCAAAAAAAAATTCCACCACAAACAAAACAACTCCAGTTACCCATAACCAAACTACCAAGTATAATAATAATTATGACATGTCTAATCCCCTTAAAAAAACCTCTAAAACATATGCCCAAAAAAAAACCCCAAACTTAAAAGAACCCTACCTCTAACCTAATAAAAGCTAAAAAAAATCGTGTTTTCTAAACAATATAAATTCATTAACCTAGCACATCAAAACCACAAAAATATAAAGCTTTAGTCAACACTAGTACACAGTATACCTGAATTCCATCAAAACATGTAAAAACAAAATCCATTTCTATCGCTAATGTAACAAAAAAATCACAAAACTTCACTTTAATAAAAGCTAATGTAAACTTAACTAAAAATAAATAAACGGAACATCCTTTTATAACTAACCCAAAAACCCCATGTATTTTAAGCATAAATTATCTCCAAAGTATATATTTCAAAAACCCAAAAAAACTAAAATAAACATTTAAAATAGGAGCTGTAGTAACAAAAAACATCCAAAAATTAAATACCTTACCTAAACTATCTAAAAATCCATCTACAATAAAGCTTCTAAAAAAAACCCAACAAGTACCAATTACCACTTCCACAATACATCGTCAACAATATAAAACCACTCAAAATACTATAATTCCCATCCATAAAATAATCCAAAAACTAAAAAACCAAAGAGTAGTCAACAAAACCCACTCACCCTTCAACAGCCCCATCTAGCCTATACATAAATCTAAAAAAAAAAAATTAACAATAAACTACCGTACATTAAATAAAGTGACTCCACCACTAAACACTGCTGTGCCAAATATATTAAAGCTCCAATATGAGCTTGAGTCCAAAACAACAAAGTAATATACCACTATCAATATTACAAATACATTTTTCTGCATTCCTCTAACAACAAAATACAAACCTCAATTTACCTTCACCTAAAAAAGTATACAATACACTTAAAACCAGCTACCCCAAAAATAAAAACACAATCCTACCATCTACCATAAACTAATCCAAAATACACTAAAAAAATAAAACTCCAAAACATCTACAATATATTGATAACATCATTGTATAAAAAAAACAGCAACAAAAGTGTTTAAAAAAAGAAAAAAAATCATCCAAATTCTCCTAAAAACCAACTTTACCATCCAAAAAAACAAAGTCAAAAAACCTACTCAAAAAAATCCAGTTTCTGAAAATAAAGTAACAAAACAAACAACATCAAATTCCCACTAATGTCATCAACAAAATCACAACGTCTCCACCATCCAACAAAAAAAAAACCCACAAGCTTTCCTAAGCACCATAAGTTTTTAAAAAATACACATTCCTAAATACAATCAAATCATAAACCCTCTCTATCTAATCACCCATAAAAAAACCAATTTCCACTAAAACCCTAAACAACAACAAACCTTCATCCAAATTAAGCAAAAAATCACTCATACAATAACCCTTAACCCAATCAAAACAAAACCAAATGTAAAAAATATACTCTACTCTACAACCAAAACCCATAGTTTATCCTAAAACCTGTAACAAAAAGTACCTAAAAAACCTCAAAACTAACCACTAAAATTTTAAAGTCAAAACTACAAAAAGTCTAAAGCCAACTATACTCCAACAAAAAAAAAAAATTTAACAGCCTATAAAAAAATCCAAGCTACCTCAAAAATAATAAACACCAAAACACAACTCCTCCTAACACCCCAACTACCAATACTAAAATAAATATTCAAAACAAAAGTTCCCTCTACCCACCATGCCACCAATACTACATAAAATAAATAAATTACTCTCATAACACAGCGTGCCCGTATTAAAAAGCTAAATCACCCTAAAATTCTAAAAATAATTACAAACTAACCAAAAAGTAAAAACTTCAGTCTCACTAATAAAAAACCCCAAAAAATAACACGTACTAAAAAAACTCCTCCATATAACCAACTACCAACAAAAAAACCACAATATACTCTTTTTACTAATAATTCCTATCACATAATAAAAATAAATCAAAAATAAAAAACAGCCATATAAAACCCCACACAACAAATTACAAAAGCCACTAAAAAAAAAAGTAAATCAAACCAACTTGCTAAACTCAAAGCTGTTCAACTAACCTTAAACATTACTAAAAAAAAAAAGTAGCCAAAGCTCTACCTCTACACTAATTCATATATAATAGCCAACGCTCTGTAAAAATAACTAAAAATAAAAAAAAGCTAATTAACAACATTTAAAAAACCAATTTAAGCTGTTAAAGAGTAAAAAAACTACCTATAAAAGTCCGCCATATAAATACCCATATCCCCAAAAATAAAACCAATAAAAAACACCAAAACAATAAACAAATAAACCAAACTACAAAAATAAAAATGTCCAAAATAAACCTAAATTAAAAACACAAAAAAAATTATTCCTAACTCAATAAGCCCATAATACCTCAAATCATCAAAATAAAAATACCACCTATAAATAAACACAAGACCAAAAAATAAATTTAACCATAAACAATATTTCTCAAATTATCCACAACTATAAAACGTGTGCTGCCATCAAACAAACCAAAAAATAAAGCCCCTATAATATAATAAACAATAATCCAAATACAAATATAAAAAACCTAGCAAATTAACTACATCACACTACCCCAAATACACCAAAACAAATGCTACATACTCACAATAATAAAAGCCACCACAAAATAATTAAAAACCTACCCTATACCTCATGCTACTACCCATAACACCATCCTAAACCTTAAAAAACAAATCCTGTAAAAACATAATACCCCTAAAAAAATTAAGTCAAACAACAAAACTCATTTCAAAAACAACCTTATCAACACCTAAACCAAAAAACATAACATTAAATAAATATACCATATCCCCTACCATACACCAGCTGCAAACAAAATAAAAAAATACAATAAGCTGCTAAAAACCACCTTAAAAACCTTAAATAAAAAATATTTCAAAAATTAAAAACAACATTTAACAAAAACCACTTAATTAATTAACACCCAAAACTCTACTAACCAAATAATCCCTACCCAATCTAAACCTTTACACAAAATAAATAAAAACAAAATCCCAATAATACATATCAAAAGTTTATTAAAAAAGACAATTTAAAACAATCCTACCTCAAATACAAACAAACCCATTCACAAAGTTGTTTTTACTCAAAGACCAAGTTGCACATAATAAATAATGCAAAAAAATAAAAAACCACAATGTATACCTCAAAAAAATCTAATTATTAAATAAAAATTATGTATAAATATCACTGTTTACTAAATGTTACCACCATTATCTGTATATAACTGTATATTAAATATATAATGTATGTGTTTGTAAAGTTAAAATATATATTAGTTTTAGGAATAAGCTAACAATATAAAAATAAAAAATAAAATATCCTAAGTTAACTATATAATACTTTTATCCCCAATCGTCTTATTCTGTTTATACCAAATAATAAGTTTTACACCTTTAAAACTCTCCCAAACAGTAAAAAAAGAAAAAGAAGCGCGCAGTTTGTTTTCAAACTGTTCTCAGTCCTCCACATTCCTACTCCTAAACTATATTATCTGCAAATAAACAAACAACCAAACAGAACTCCTTTTTCCCCTTTTTTTTTTTGCTTTTAGTTAGTCTTAGCTAACTAAAACAAAGAAATTCCCTAAACTATAATTTTTTCCTTTTTTCTTAAACCTATTCAAACCTACTCTAAACTAAACACCCAGAAAAACACCAGCAACTCCACCTATAGCCCCCCCCAGCCGGGCCTGGGCTGCAGCGTTTCCAGCACCAAAAAAACTAATCAAAAACTGAATAAACCAAACTACAACCCGAAAAAGAAACTGTTCTAAGTTTGCTTTTTTAAAACAATAAAAAGTTTTATTATTTAATATTGTTTAGTTTCTATTGTTTAATAAACAAATTTCTTTCCACTTTTTCTCAAAAAAAAAAATTTCTCCCAAACCAATTAAAAAAACCCAAAACAAATCTGCTTTTATAAAAAAGCCCCTTTAAAAGTTATCTCCCAAACTTACCCTAAACCAAAACAAATACACCCCTAGTTTCCCATCTCTTGTATTTCCTTTGAGGTATAGCATTTTTGATACTTTGTCTCATCCTCACTTTTACTGAAATTATTTAAAAACACAGGTAAGCATACTGCTGCCTTTTGTGCTTCTGCATGAGCCAAATTATTTCCCTGAGTCCAATAATCCATTCCCCTCTGATGTCCTCTTACATGGACAACAGCTATCACTGGTGGACCCCTCAAAGCTTCTAATACTCTTACAATCAATTCATGATGAACAAGTCCTCTCCCTTGGGTATTTACAAGTCCCCTTTCTTCCTTCCAAAGATACAGGGTATTGTCGTACTGTTATGGGAATGATTGGATTACTTATTAATTTCTTAATGGGTTCAATCTCCAGCTTTCCTATTTTCCCTTTATGGTGCCACACCTTCAGATTAATTTTGTCTTCATCTTCTGACGTTAAAGTATAAAGCTGTACCTGTAGTTCTCCTTGTTTCACTTCTAAATTTACTCCTAAAGCTATAATCAAATCTCTTCCTAGCAAATTATTGTCTGCTTCTGGTACCAATAACAAATCTCATTTTCTGATTCAATTTCAACATTTCCAAGTATGGGTACTTTAAATGGTTCCCCTTTTGCTCCCACAACTAGAGCAGTTTCTTTATTAAATTTACATCCTTTGAGGAGGTGCTGTATAGTTGATCTTTCTGCTCCAGTGTCTACTAAAAAGGTAGCTTCTTCCCCTTGAGGACCTATTTTTAGTTTTATCAAGGGCTCTTTCGATGTTCTGGTCCCCAAGATGTACAGCTCCTGACACCCCTATTTGTCCTCTTCAAACATTTTTTCATCTTTTTGTCATTGCTTACAGCTTCACTTTGTGTGTCTTCTTCTCCCTCAGTAATAGCAATGATAATCTGCAGGACCTTCTCCGGGGTTTCTAATTTGGGGAGATTTCTTATAATCTCCCCTAGGTCTTTGTCCTTCTGTTCTAAAGGCTTTCTTTTCCCCCTTCTGAGTTTCCCTCACAGCTGCTACAAATATCTTGGCTTTTGCCTTTTGTTTTTCTTCATCTTTCCTCAAGTACACCTTTTGGGCTTCCCGCAATAGCTCTTGGAAACCTCATTCCTGCCAATCCTCTAATTTCTCTAGCTTTTTTCATATATCTCCACATGATTTTGCCACAAATTGAGTTTTAAGCAATGCTGCTCCTACTGGGGAATCTGGGTCCACTGCTGAATACATTTGCAGTCTCTTTCTGAGCCTCTAAAGCCAATATTTAGGTGATTCATCTTTTTCTTGGTGCACACTGAAGGCCTTGTTAATATTTTGCCCTCAAGGTACGGCATTCCGTATCCCTTGTATAATAATATCTCTAAGGTCCCTCATATTTTGTCTGTCCTGCTCGTTCTGGTGGCTCCAATCCGGTCTCTGTTTAGGCCATTTTTGATCACCACGTGGACGCTGCTGGTGTCTCCTTTCCCAATCTCTCATTCCTGCTTGTCTAATAATTTCCCTTTCCTCAGTAGTAAATAGTATTCCTAATATAGCTTGAAGCTCATCCCAGGTGTAGGCATTTGGGCCTAAAAATTGGTCTACTTTCTCAGAAACCCCTAAAGGGTCTTCAAGCACCCACCCCATTTCCTTTTTAAATTCTCTTACATTCCCAGTATTAAGTGGGACTGTCACAAATCCTATTCCCCTTTCATTTCCTCCCATAGGTACTTCTCTCAGGGGAAATAGTCTCTTCTTTTGATCTTCCTCCTCCCCACTAGAATTATTTTCCTCGTATTGTTCTCTCCTCTTGCTCCAAGTCCTATTAGATGGTGGTGACAGTGGTGGAGCCGTCAGGCTTTGGGGCCTCTCAGGGGAGGAGGGAGTTTCCTGCCCTTGATAGGGAGGAGGCAAATTGTCTAATGGTTTCCAAGGTTTTTCTTTTTCCTCCACCTTTCTTTTTTTTTCAGTTTTCAGGGGGTATAATGCTATTGCTACAGAGGACCCCCTCCAAAGTGCTACATAACCACTTTCCTCCTTATTGGTACTACCAATATTGTGAACGTGATGTGCCTTATCTTGTCTGGCCCCTACAACTGAACCAAATAGCGTCAACCATGGTGCTTCACCCCAGAGACACTTTTGGCTAGCTGGATGTTGCAGCTGAGCATGCAGAGACAAGTCCAGACATGCTGGGGCTCCGGTGGCAGCAGGATGGAGCTTCCTCTTGTAGAGGGTCTGCTCCTCAGGCTTCCCTCTGCCACAGAAGCTTTAAGGCGGTAGTGAAGGAAAGGAGTCTTTCTGATGGAGGGTGTTAGTCCAGAGCTTTTATTCTGGCCCACAGGCCTCTGAATCCAGCAACTCCTCCAACAGAACTCCCGGACCGCATGGTTGCTTGCTCTTTTACTCAGGGGAGGGGAGGAGGGAAAAGGTAGGGAGCTCACCAACCAGGTATGGGAGAGAGGAGGTCTCAAGGGACAAAGGACACCTGGATGGCCCAATTCCCCCCAGGGGTAGAGGGCATCTTTTGAATCTGCTCAATCACTCCACGCCCTTCTGGAATTCCAGGATTGACAGACAGTGCTCGGCAGGGGTCTGGGTGGGGAAAGGAGAGGTGATTGACACACCTGGGAAGGAAACTTCAGGGAGAAACCCGGGGTATCTGAGGCAAACCATGACATCACACCGCAACATCTCCCCCTTGTTTTTTTTTAAATGAAGAGGACTGGGTTTGGGGGACAGAATGCTTGCCAAACAACGGTTGGTAAATTGGTTCCTCCTCTTCTGGAGGGTCAGTATTTTCTACCGAGGCTTCTAGGTCATCCAGTGGAGCACTAGGGGCTTCCAAATGGTAGACTTCAGGAGGGGAAGATGAGCTTGAAATTAGCTTGTAAACCACGCGCTTGAAATTAGCTTGTAAACCACGCGCTTGATTAGCCCAAAAACAATGCTAACAACTACAATAACAATAACTAGAACGAACAGTACTAAAAACACAGTTTTCAGAATAGATCCTAACCAGCCCGAGAGTCCCCAGCCCTTGAACAGTCCACTCAGCCAGTCGTCTGTGTCTCTCTTGATGTCGTTCACCATGGTTTTCATTTTGTCGATCGTGGCATGGACGTTCTCTGCTTTCAGTGACAAATTGAGGCAGCAGAGACCTTCAAATTCTTCACAGCAATGGTTGTGCAGGAGGAGCAGATAGTCTATAGCTGCTCTGTTTTGAATGGTGACTTGCCTGGTAATTTCCTTATCTGATAAGAGGTCGCTCAGGGGAGTAGAAGTGAAGTTTGCCTGTTTTGCAACCCAACATTCCAATCGGCCTATTTCTCCCATGCTTTTTGCTGCCGAGATCCACGGCAGGACTGTAATTGAGGTGGCCTTAAATCTGGACCAGTGAACAATTTCCAAAGTACAATCTGGGTCTAATTGCCTTAGGTCTCTTTTTTGGATAGCCAGTTTATGTGCATTGGTTTTTATTTGCCAATGGATTAAATTTGTTCGATTTGGGGTAAACGGGCTCAGCTTGCCAAAGGTGCATGGACCTCTGAGCAGATGAGGGAGGAGGCCTGCCCATGCTCTGTCTCCACATATTAAAAACACACCTTTTGGGAGTTCACAGGTCTTATAATCATAATTTGACGAGTTCATGACTAGGACTGAGTTTTTGCACTAGTTTTTGTCTGTGTAGTGTGGGTTGCTAGGGTGAGGATAGGTGTTCAGTTCAACTTCACAATGTGGTAACCGGGGATTAAATTTAAAGTGAATGCAAAAGGTTGCATTCATGGAACCCAAGAGATGGAATTCGTCTGGCTCCCTTTTTGCCACTGGTAACTGTCTTGCCCACTCCTGCCAAAACAGTAAAGGATTGTCAGCAGGGTAGTGACCAGGAGGAGGTGCGAATGAGTTAACTTCATTTAAAGCATGCCACATTTTGTTTGGGAACTCTGCGGATTTAAAAGGATCTCCCACCAGGCAAGTTGACAGGGGGTCAGAGGCTGTTGCTGTGGAGAGACAGATGTCATCCTGTCCAAGGGCTTTGGCCAAGGTGGTCCACACATTTGCTTTAGGCTGAGGGACTATCCAGGAGATCGCTGGTGCAAGGATTGTGAGTAGGATGAGGAGCAGACTCGGTCTCATGATGTCTCGAGGCTGCACATGAACAGCGGGATCTAAACCGGTAAAAGGAAACTTAAGACACAAATATATCACTAACTATTTCAGATAGGAGTTGTAAATGGAATTTCTTCCAGGGAACACGTGCGGCATCTCCTCCTCCAGGCAGCATTAGCAACCTGGGACCCTTCTGTACACTTCCCTGAGACCTTGGGGACATAGGGCTTTACCCATTTGGATGGAACCTACTTTAAACCAGAGGGGGTGGACACAGAAGCATATCCACGTCCCCATGTAACTAATTTGTAAGGTCCCACTGTCTTCCAAGTCTCAGGGTTCTTTACTAAGACTGGAGGCTTTTCTTTCACTGACATCTGACTGCTCTCCCCAAAGTGGTGTACGATGGGTGGTTTCAGGCTGTCAAAAGAACAGTTCAGTAAATTGATTGTGAACAGTGCTTTGGACAACCGGATGTGGGGAGGTTCTACTTTCAGGACCTGATGTTGCTGGTCCAGGACTCTTTTGATATCATGGTGAGTCCTTTCCACTATAGCTTGACCTGTAGGGGAGTAGGGGATGCCTTTTTTGTGCTCTACTCCTGCAGGAAACTCCTGAATTCCTTGGATTTGTAAGTGGGCCCATTATCAGTTTTCAACTTCATGGGGATGCCCATGAATGAGAAAGCCTGTAGCAGGTGATTTATTGCATCAGAGGATGATTCTTCCGTGTGGGCAGAGACATAGACTGCTCCAGAAAAGGTATCTACACTGACATGAACATATTTCTGCTGTCCGAATGATTGTATGTGTGTTACATCTGTTTGCCACAGTTCACAACTGTTCGACCCCGTTGGGTTTGCTCCCGTGCTTATCATAGGGAGTGCATGTTGTTGGAAATTGGGGCATGTGGCCACAATCACTCTGGCCTATTCTCGAGTGATGTGAAACTGATGAACTAGGCCAGGTGCATTTTGGTGGAAAAGCTGGTGGCTGATTTTTGCCTGTTCAAAAACTTTTGGGAGAGGAGCCATCTCTGTAGGCGCAGCAAGAGCATCTGTCCTTCTGTTGCCTTCAGTGATAAAACCTGGTAAGTTGGTGTGTGACCTGACATGCATCACATAAAAGTGGTTGCTCTCGGTGGGAGACTAACTTTACAAGTTTTGAGAGCAATTTGAAAAGTGCGATGTTAGACACTTCTTGCAGTATTGTTTGATCTGCCCTGGATACTACTCCTGCCATGTAGGCAGAGTCTGTAATCAGATTGAATGGTTCTGAGAAGGTTTTAAAGGCCCTAACAACTGCAGCCAACTCAGCAACCTGAGGTGAACCTTCCACCTCAGCAATGTCAGTTTCCCACTGCTGGGTTTGAGGATCCTTCCAAGTCATAACAGACTTGTGGGATCTCCCAGACGCATCTGTAAAGACGGTCAGAACCTTTTTTAAAGGTCTCCTACTTTGAACGCTTTCCAATTACAGAGAGAATTGAACTTTTTGTTCTAAAATTTTGTGGGCAGGCCAATGGATAGAAATTTGTCCTGAGTAGGAATGCAGAGCAAACTGCAATGCCTCGTTTTCCTGCAGCAAATGTTCTAACATTGCCTTAGTAATTTGGCCTGATTTTAACCTGATTGGAATGTGAATGCACTCAAAGTCACATCCTGCAAGCTCCCTGATCCGGGTTCTAGCTTTCTGGATCAGTTCTGCTACTAGCTCTTGGGGCTTTTTCATTCTCTTGGACCTTTGGTGACTGATAAAAACCCACTCTATGATCAAGAGAGGGTCCATCTGGTCCTGGCCCTTTTTATGTGTTTCTTTTGTCTTAGGTGTTTGTTTCTGCTCCCACTGGAAAATTATTCCATGGAGGTGTGGCAACTTACCTGAGATGATGAATTTGAATGGCAAGTCAGGCCTGTCTTGTGGACATTGCTGTCTGAACTTTTTCTAGAGCTTCCTGTGCCTCTGGGGTAACAGCCCTAGGGGAACTTGGGTCCTCTCCCCTTTTCAATAAATCAAAAAGAGGGGCAAGGTCTTCGTTGGTCAGACCCAGCCAGGGCCTTACCCAATTTAAAGACCCACACTACTTTTGGACATCCGCAAGGGTCTCGATCTTCATTTTGATTTCTAATTTTTGAGGAACAATGGTCGTATTTCCAATTTCTAAGGCCAAATACTTCCAAGGTGACATCTTTTGAATTTTCTTTTCCTGGAGCTCGAACCCTGCAACAATCAATGCACTGATCGTTAGGTCAAGCGTGTGGGTGAGTAAATCATCACTGGGGGCACACACAAGGATATCATCTATATAATGATAGGTGATGGCCTTTTCTGCGGCTGCACGCACCGGGGACAGTAAGGAAGAGATATACCATTGGCAGATTAGATGGCAAGGCTTTTAGTCCTTGAGGAAGAACTTTGCAATGGTACCTCTTCCTCGCGGCTTCCCTGTTGATAATGGGGACCAAGAATGCAAAATGCGGTGCATTGTCAGGGTGTAGGGGAATTTAGAAAAAACAGTTTTTTATATCAATGACAGCCAAATTCCAATTTTGGGGGAGCATTGCTGGGGATGGCATACCAGGTTGGACAGAACCCATATGTTATGGTTTGGCCCGGAAGTGAGTTTCTGGAAAAGTTGAGGTCAAACCAATCAGTGGCCAGATTTGAAATTGGCACGTGGTGTGGCCACTGGAAATTTGGATACGCCTCTGAGAACACACAGGGGTTAAAAGCAGAGCATTCTGAGAGAAACTTCCTCTTTTGATCCGGCTGGCAGTAAGTCTGACCTCTTCCCTGCCCAGCTGCGTCTGGGTGGGGGAGGGGGAGGCCATGCGGCCTGGGGGGGAGGGAGGCCGGAGCCCCGAAAGGTGCAGGGGTGGAAGAAACCTGGGATGTTTGGGCAGCCCCCCCCGGAGAGAGTGATAGAGACTGTACTAGCAGCGCAGCCGGCCAGAAGCGGGGGATGCGGTGAGAGAAGATGCCCGGCAGCTGTGGGAGTCCTGGGCAGACAGAGCGAAGATTTTAACCCCTTGGTAGAATAATGGAAACCTTACAAATACTGATCCTCCTGAATCAATGAGGAGAGAGAGATGAGAGATGATGAAATGGGCAAGTGTGAGGAAAGCTGGAAGAGGTGAGAAGAATCCTAGGTGGGAAGAGATGATGGAGTGGCCTTGGGCTGGACTCTTTCTTGTATGGCCATGGACAGACCCGTGTTTTTTTCTTGTGACCCAGAGACTGTATTTAGGGGGATGCAATACCTTGGAGTCAAGAGTGAAGCAGCGGCGTGAACAGAGACGGCTGAGGAGGGTGTGGGATGCCCTCTGTCTCCATGGGGAGGAAGATCTCTGTTCATGAGGCCCCTCGGCCTCAGGGGGTGAGATTTGGGGGGGACTGGTGTCCTGAAGTTGAGAGACTGCTGCTTCTGGAACTGGGTGGAGCATCTTTAAACGGGGAACCCTAAAGCAGTCCTGGCCCATGTCCAGTGGTGAGAGCACTGGACATGGGGGGGGAGAAGTCACGAGGGCCGATGTTCTCTGGGTGGGGCCATGAGTGACACGGAAGCACAGGAGGTTTCAATTGTGTTTCTGGGGGAAGCCTATGGTGCAAGGGGGGACTCCTCTCTCCCTGATTATTTGAGGGTTGATTATTTGAGGGGTGGTGATGGACTGGAAGTTGATTACCTGAGAGATGGTGACTGGGTGGAGATCTAAGGTGTTACTTCATTCTGTGGAAAAAAGGGAGGGGGGAGGAGGAATGTATTTGGAGGGTTTTCATTTCTTAGCTTTGTGTGTGTGTTCCTTTTTAGATATTGTAATTAATAAAGTGTTGTGTTTTTCCCTCCATCCCCAAGTGGGAGCCTGCTTTGTTCTGTTTCCGGGTCACATCTCACAGTAACCATTTTGGAAATACACCTTTTCAGGGGGCCCTGGCATTGTGCCAGCCTCAAACCATGACACCATATCTTCAATGACATTATTAATTTGTTGGAGGTCGTGGAGGAGTCACCATCTCTTTTTGTCAGCCTTCTGGATGACATACTGGAGAATTCCACAGAGACATGGTCTCCACTATGTGACCTCTTTTCAGTTGCTCTTCCACTAGCTCCTCGAGCGCCTTCAGATTTTGTTTACTGAGCGGCCACTGCTCTACCCTGACTGGTGTATCTGTCTTCCAATTCCATTTTTGGGTAGGGCGCTTTTCAGTGACTGCTGCCCAAAAATCCTGTGGAGAGTCTGGAATGTCAATTGTGACTCCCTATTGCGTCATTAAATCTCTTCCTAACAATGGCTCTGGATAATCTAACACGAATGGACGTATGTTTGCCAATTGTCCATTTGGCCCCTTGATTTGGATGATGCTCTTGGATTGTCTTGCCAATTGCCTGCTCCCTATATCTCAAACGTGACCAGCCACGTTTTGCAAAGGCCAATGTGCTGGCCAATCCTGTGCTGAGATCACTGTGCAGTCTGCACCCGTGTCTACAAGCATTTCAATGCGCTTTGACTCCCCACTCCCTCTGACATTGCACCAGATTTTGGGTTTGTCCTTTCCAATAGCTTGGACCTGTGCGACTGTGGGCCCTTGTTTTTTGGTGCCTTCAGGCAGACTTGGTACCAGGATAGCTTGTGCTACGATTTGTCCTTTGGGAAGAAACAGGGGTGGGTGGAAACTGTGGAGCCAGAGAATGAATTGCTCAGGATCTGATGTTGTCATTCCTGGGGCAATTACAAGCTCCTGTGGTTTGTGTTTGGTGTCCCCCATGAGGATGTACTTACAGCGAATTCAGTGCCAAGTACCCTGCTTTTGTGGGTTGATGGAGACAAAATGCCAGTGAATATCTTTCAGGTGGAGCAGTTCTGTCAGCTGCAACCTGAAAGGCTCATTAACAGAAGTCATGGTTAACATAGGTTTGCCTAAGTCATAACAAAGGTTATTTGGTTTCACCTTCAGTGGTGGACCAGCAGACGTGGTCCTTGAAGCATCTGCTTCACTTACAGAAATTTCAGTGTTACTGCTCGCTTGGTCTTTATTGCTTCCCCCATTCCCTTGGCCTGCTCTTTTTGTGTCTGCGCACCTGGGAGGCCGGCAGCACTCCCCATTCAGTTTTTTAATTGTTGTTGACCGCCTGGGAGCATTTGTAGTTCTCTTTCCCTGCTATTTTTAAATTCATCAAACTATTTTTTCAGGGTACACTGGTAAACCCAGTGCCCAAGGTTCTTAAAAGCACGCATGGCCTTGTGGGGTCGACCATTGCTGGTCTTTGTTACTGCCCAGTGTGCTGCTGTGCTGAAGGAAAGGGTGCAGGGTTGGCGACAGTGACTCCCTGTGGTGATCTTGGCAACAGCTTTAGTCTGGTGTCCTGAGACACACTCATCAGAGGCACTTTCCACAAACTAGAAGCATATCTTTTAGTGTAGGGGGTGGTTCTAAAGGTAAGCTTAAAATTGCAGCTTGACACTGCTCATTTGCATTTGTAAATGCCATTTCCTCTAAAATGTCTTCTCTTACATTCTCTTTCTTAACTTGGATTTCTATAGCTCTAGTTAACCTTTCCACAAATTTCAAAAAAGGCTCTGATGGTAGCTGTTTGATTTTACTATATGGCTCAAGAGGGCCTTCAGGAGCAAGGGCAAAGAAGGCTTTTTCAGCTGCATTTTTGACTCTCTCAAGGACTTCAACAGGGATTACCACAGCTTGGTTTGGGGCCAAAGACCACTGACCCTCACCGGACAGATGTTCCAGGGTAATCGACATACTATTGGCATCTTTTTCTGTGTTTGGCTCAGCATGCAAGTCTGGGAGAGCCTCTTTCAGTAGTTGTTTCCATGCTACTTCCCATAATTTGAATTCTGTAGAGGTAATGAGGCATGAAAACAGTTGTTTTAAATCATGTGGGATTACTACATTTCTGCCTGGTTCAGCATTGAAAAGGCCACTGAAGTATGGGCTATGTGGGCCATACTCTTTGTGGGCTTTGCAGATTTCTTTTATCATTTCTTGACCAAAGGCTTTCCAATTAGCAGTTGGGGCTCCTCCCCCTTGCCCTGCATGCTGATACGTAACAGGGGCAAATGAGAAAGTGGGACTCTGTATTAGGTCTGCGGTTCCCTGCTCCTCATCTTTAGAACTGGAAGCATTGGGATTAATGGTACAGCCATAGGGATGAGCAAGGGGCGTGCCCCCACCATGGGAACAGGGGGCAGGGACAAGGGGCTGGCAGGGGGCGGGGACGTCTGGTGACATCACATTGGCAGACGTCCCTGGGGGGGGTAGAGGGGCATAGCTGAGGGAGTGGCAGGTAGGTTTGGGGGAGGGAAGGTGTCACGAGGCTCAGGGTGGGTGAGGGGTCAAGAAGGATTTTTGGGAAGGTGAGTGCAATCATGGGAAGAAGAAGGCCAGGTAGTGCATGGCAGCACGTGGCTTCCTCCATTTTCTTGGCTCTCTGAGGAGTGGGAGCCATTTTGAGTTTTACTGCTCTCTGACAGACTAACACATGCTCGGGATTTCTGAGCTGGGGACACAGGGGTTCGGGAAGAATTCCATGCAGTCTGGCCAGGACTTTGTGGACAGTGGGACTCGGGTATTTTAAGATGCTCAGGGAGCCAGCTTCTCTGTGCATGAGCAGCGTTTGCTCTCTGAGTTTTGGGGTAGTCGGTTCAGAGTTAGGGTGGGGAGCAGAAATAAGCTTTATTTTATTTGTTATTTGGCTTTTCCTTCACTTCCCTTTGTTTGAGCAAAGCTGATCGAACTTGCAAACTCCAAAACACAAATTTGGCTGAGGACATATCCCCAGACTTTCCCAAGGTTATCAATTCATTTCCTACTTCGTCCCAAAACTGGATATTGCGGACTTTTTCAGGAGATATATGTGGGAAGTGTAGGAACAGCCAGCGTATAAACCATTTTAATTTTTCCTTAGAAAAGGAAACATTTCCATCAACCAAGATTCCTATAATCTGATAATACACTCCTTTTTGTGCTGTGCTTAGTTTTGCCGCCATATTCGATGTAAAAAGGCACAGTACAATCCCCACGCCGACCAAAAACAAAACCGAATCCACTACTGATTACGAAAAACCACAGTTAAGAAGCGAAAACTACGCAGATATAGCCTTGCACAGTGCAGCAGCCTGCACGGTTTTTAAAAGTGCTGCCATCAGCAGCACAGAGCTCGAATTCACCGTGCTGAGGGGCAGAACCCACCATGCTGCAGGAAACCCGAAACCCCTCCCTGCTCACACTGAGGAGAAACCTGAGAGCCCCAAACCTGAGAGCCCCCCCATTCATGCCGAGCTGCTGCGGAGAAACGCGAAACTCGTGTGCCGAGCCGCCGTGCTGCTGCGAAAGGGCAGAGTGGGCTGAGCCCTCCCCTGCTCCCTCTGAGGCTGGCGCGCGAGTTCTAAAAGTGGCAGAGCCCCACTGTCTGTGGCTAAATTTAATGTGTTATCACAGCTGACCCTGTGGGGCTGTGCAGCCTTTGTGTGCTCTGAAGTAGAGCAAAAAAGAACAAGTCTCTCCTTAGAAACTGTTTTTGAGCTCCCCACCCCCCTTTTCGAGCAGAGATATTCACCCAAATCGATGCAGGTTGGTGCCGTGGTGTGGCGGGGTCTCTTCACCGGAACAGGACTTTTTTGGGGCGGAAAAAGCTTCCCTGTTCTCCTGGGAAAATCTGCCCACCAAAAACGAGCTGAGGCTTCCCAGAGGCGCAGGACATCCACGAGGCTTTTGTGGAATAAATTCCAAAGTCTCTACTGAAATAAATGGGCAGGAGATCTTTCTCCTTTTTAATGCCTTTATTAAGAAGAATCAGCTCAGGTGGGGAGAAATCGACGGGTTGCGCCCACGCCGCCATTGCTCCCAGGCGTGGCACGAAGAAGGAGGATGACGCAGCTTTGTCCGCTGGTCTGCAGGCAGAGCTGGGGATTCTGTCCTCACGGGAGAGTAGCAGATTCCTGACTTGTTTGTCTAACACTCCGGGGCGTCTCTTTAATCAGCATCTTTTCAGGTTAGGGTGAGAAGCAAAAAGGATCCAAGCAGGTACGGGACTACGCTCCCATCCTTAGATGTCACTTAAGTCACTTGTTGGCTCATGATTTTAGGGGTTTTTCTTGTAAAAACTGTAAAACTGTAAAAATTCGGGGCGCAATGCATTTCTCATCTGCATACTGGCTCTGATGTCACTGCTATTTTCTTCGTATTTGGAGGGTCTGTCCCTGTGTTTGTTTCTGGCAAGCGGCTAGCATCAGGGGGACAATGGTTAATCACCGGCCATTAACGGGTAATTGAGGAGCCCCTGTCCGGCAGCGAAACTAAAGAGGTCTGACTGGTCTGACTTGTTTCCAACTCTGAAACTCAAAAAAAATACAACTTTCTATTCATAACATCTACTGCAGAGCACTGCCTTCAAAGCTCTTCCAGCGAATGCCAAGCTGCCTTAAAGTCTCTCTGTGGTCTTCTGAGACTCCGGAGCTCTGGAGTGTCCCCTCAGGCTGCGGGATCGAAGCAGCCCCATGGGATGGGCGCCAAAATAGTAGAGGTTACCAATATTACTGAAGGGGATTGCCTTGGTCATTCTGGTCCCAGCTGCTGAACCAAATAGCCGCACCTGTGGTGTTTTGTCCCCAGAGACGCTATTTAGCTACCTGTGGTCACAGCTGAGCACGTGGGGACAAGTCCGGGCACGTCCCGAGCTCCAGTGCTAGCGGACTGGGGCTTGTTGGTAGAAGAGGGTCACTCCTCAGGCCTCCCTGTGCTGGAGAAACCCTTTAAGGAGGTGGTGAAGGAAGGAGTGGGTCCTGATGGAGAGGTTTTAATCCAGATTTTTTTATTTTGGGCCGCATGGCCTCTGAATCCTGCAACAACTCCAACAGAACTCCCAACCATGTGGTGTGCTTGTCCTTTTACCCAGGGAGAGGGGAAGGGGAGGGAAAACAGGGACCACCAACCAAGTATGGAGTATGGGGGGAGGGGGTCTGAGGTGAGAGGGACACCTGGGTGGGCCAATGACCCCCCAGGGGGTGGAGCGCATCCTTTGAACCTGCCAATCACTCAATGCCCCCTGGAATTTCTGGGTTGATAGACAGTGCCTAGCAGGGTCAAGGGTGGGGAAAAGGAGAGGTGACTGACACCTGGGGAAGGACCTTGGTAACTGAGGCAAGCCATGACATCACACTGCAATAGGGAGGGGAGGAGGGAAGGGATAGGGAGCCCACGAACCAGGTATGGGAGTGGAGGTCTCAAGGGACAAAGTACACCTGGATGGCCCAATGCCCCCCGGGGGTAGAGGGCATCTTTTGAATCTGCTCAATCACTCAACGTCCTTCTGGAATTCCAGGATTGACAGACAGTGCTTGGCAGGGGTCAGGGTGGGGAAAGGAGGGATGATTGGCACACCTGGGAGGGAATCTTCAGAGGAGAAACCCGGGGTTCTGGGGTGTGGAAGGGGCTAACAGTGGGCCTGTTAGCTAAAGGAGTGAGAAGAAGCTGAGAAGAAAGAAGAAGGAGCTCTCTCCAAGGCTGTAACCAAGGAGACCAAGAGAACTGAGGAACTGAAGGAAGATAAGAACTTCACAGCTGCACAAAGTATTTTTAGAAAGTTAGTTAAGTCACTGTAACTTTTCACCAATGGTATTATGTTGATTTATTGTGTCCAATAGTTAGGGTAGAATAAGCATAAACAATTAGAAAGTGTATAAAAGGTCAGCCATGTCCAATAATAAAGAGTTGCCATCTGAGACTGCTTGTGGTCTCTGCTTCATGTTGTGGCTGCCTTGACAGCAACACTGGGGTAAACCATGACATCACACTGCAACACTTACTAGTACAAGTGTATACTTGAGTGCAATTCCACTTTTCTTTTATCTTTGGATCCTTTTGCCTTGACCTAATTAAATCAGAATATTTTATACCAACCTGTAAGGAGTCTTCTGGGATGCCTGGATTCCCTTTCCAGTCCAGACACCATTGAACTGGCTGGATATATTCCCATTGTCCCGTTCGAGGGCTGTTCCATATTTTGCGTATTTGACATCTCCAAGGGGTATTAGTGCAGTCTGTCAGCCGAAAAATATTTCCTGAGGTTATTTCCAGACCTGGTTTTAAGATATTGCAACTCTCAACATTTTTACATGTCCATTGTAAGGAATATTCTCCTTCCATCTCTGTCCAATTGGCATGGGTCTTATTTCCTTCCCACATGTGTTCCCAAATTTTTGTCAAATTACTGACTACAACTTCCCATGGAACTGGATTTTCTGGAAAAGTTGGTGTTGACAAAGAAACTGTTATAGAGGTTACATTATGTAATCTGCCAAAATCTTGCACTAGCTTTAAGATCACATTTCCCTTCCCAGAGATTAACAACATAGTTTTTATTATTATTATAAATATGCAATTATTTATCATCTTCATTTAGATCCAATAAATAATATCCCCCTAGAAAATCATATCGTATACCTAAAACAATAGGATTTAGATACAATAAAAACTCTGAGGTGTTAATTAATGTTGTTTTTGCTGTGTTTAATGCGTGGTTGCTGGTTTTCCCTCTGTGTGATGGACCCAGGGTTTGATTCCTTTCACCTTAAGTGCCGTGTAGGTTACCAGGAGGACGTGAAAGGGTCCTTTCCACTTTTCTTTTAAGGGTTCAGATTTCCAGGTCTTAACATATACAAAGTCCCCAGACTGGTATGGGTGAACAGGTGCATCCAAAGAAACTGGTCCCGATAGGGTTATAAACTGGCAGAGTCCTGCAAGGGTTTTTCCTAAAGAAATTAAGTATAGATTTAAATCTGTTTCTCCCTTTGAATGTATTTGTCCTAGGTTACAATATAAAGATGTTTTCTATCCCCATCTTCAAGAGCTGTTGAAACCGGGAGGAGCATTGTTTTTTCCTTATCTCCTGTTAATGGACCCATCAATGCCTTGCCACGTGACTCAGAGATAACTCCCTCCAGGAGGCATTTCTGTTTAATGGGCAATCAAGGACCCACCCCATCACAGAATCATATCAGCCCATTGTGAGATGCTCTGCCCAGGGGGGTGGAGCTAAGTATCCCCACATAGATATAATCTGGGTTTTGGGACAGAACAAGCTGCTCTTAGCCACTGGTTTCCAGAGGACAAGAGATACCAGATCTTTTCTATGGGATCACCACTTCAACAAGACCATTTCATCTGGACTGCTACCGCTGCCCTAACTAGCAGGGTGTCAGGTTGTATTCTGACTCTGTCACTGTTTTTTTTTGGTTTTTTTTTTCTTTTTGTATTATTGGATGTATTTTGGGTGGGTTTTTTTTTCCTTTTCCTAATAAATTGTATTTCTGACTTGGAGTCTCTCACTGGTTTTGCTTTCAAACCAGAACGGTATTTCTCCAGGATAGGATGGTGTCTGATACAGCCGTCTGTACAGCAATTCATAGGGACTTTAGTTTTTGACCCTGGCTGAATTCTGACTTGCAAAAGAGCCAGAGGGAGAGTCTGTGGCCATCTTAAGCGAGTTTCTTGACACATTTTGCTGATTTGTCATTTCAAAGTCTGATTAATCCTTTTCACTTTCCCACTTGATTGTGGTTGTTGCTAAGGTGTGCGTAAGTACCATTGTTACCTAGAGTTTTGCTCCGCTGTTGCACCATATCTGCTATAAAAAGTGGGCCTGTATCTGAGGACATCCCAAGTGGCACCCCAAATCTTGGTATGATTTCTTTAAGCGTGATTTTTACCACTTCCCCAGCTTTATTGGTGCGACAGGGAAAGGCTTCTGGCCATCTGGAAAAAAAATCTACCAGTACCAAAAGATACCTCTACCCGTTTTGTCTGGGTAATTTAGAGAAATCTATTTGCTAATAATCTTCAGGTGAATTTCCCTGTTTAATTGTTCCAGCAGGTGGCCTTTTCCTATATATGGGATTGCTTTTTAAACACATTGGACATTTCACTAGGTATGATTTTACTATTTTAGTTATTCCTATGCTGAGTACAGAGCTTTGGAGACTAGATATCATGGACTCACTTCCCCAGTGGGTTTTATTTTGTTCCTTTTCCATTATTTTCCTAATTACAGAAGTTGGAACTATAACCTGTTGGCTGTCTGTTACCCACCATCCCTCCTGATTCTTAGTGGCTTTTAATGTGCTTGCTAAGCACTGATCCTCACTGTCATCATTAGGCTTAAATTCAGATACATCAATTTGTCTTTGTGGTACTAACGCTAGGATGCCTTTTTCAGCTACTCCTCGAGCTGCTTTGTCTGCCAATTGGTTTCCCACTATAACATTCGTTTGCCCAGGTTGATGTGCTTTGCAATGCATCACTGCCACCTCCTTTGGTTTCTGAATTTCTTCCAGAAGTTGTAAAATTTATTCTTTGTGTTTAATAGCTGATCCTTGAGCTGATAGGAGTCCTCTTTCCTTCCATATAGCTCCATGGCCATGAATTACACCAAATGCATACCTAGAATCAGTCCATATATTCACCCTTTTGGCTGCTGCCAAATTTAATGCTTGTTTTAGTGCTATTATTTCTGCCTTTTGTGCTGACGTCTTAACTGCTAAAGATCAAGCTTCCAGTACTTCAGTAGTGGTTACCACTGCATATCCTGCCATCCATTTTCTATCCTTCACAAAACTGCTCCCATCTGTGAATAATTCTAAATCAGGATTGTCTATTGGATCATCTCTCAGATCAGTTCTGCTGGAATATACCTGTTCAATACTTTGGAGAAAATCATGTGCCAGGGCTCCTTCATCCGCTGCCTTTGGATCGAGGAACACAGCTGGATTCATGGCTGCTGTTGTCTTCAATTCCACATCATCCTGTTCCAAAAGCACAACTTGGTATTTGAGCATCCTGCTGGGGGACAGCCAATACCCCCCCTTTCACTCTAATACAGATATTACCATGTGAGGGACAAAAACAGTTATGTGCTGTCCAGTTGTGAGCTTCCTGGCCTCTTGGATCAGTAGAATGGTTGCAGCAACTGCTCGCAAGCATCCTGGCCATCGTTTGCTCATGTTGTCCAGCTGTTTGGAGAAATAGCCCACAGGTCTCCTCCAGGTTCCCAGCTTCTGCGTCCAGACCCCCAGGGTTAAATGTTGCCTCTCATGTACAAACAGTTCAAAGGGCTTGGTTAAGTCTGGAAGCCCTAATCCAGGTGCTGTCATTAATGCCTTTTTCAGTTCTCAAAAGGCAGTTTGGCACTTGCAAGTCCACACCAATTGTCCTTTTTTTGTTTCTTTTAGGGCTTCATAGAGGGGCTTCACTAAAAGTCCATAGTTTAATATCCACAACTGGCACTACCCAACCACTCCCAGAAAGCCTCATGATTCTCAGATGTTCCGTGGTTCTGGAGTTTGGCAGATTGCTTCCTTTCTTTCAAGGCAAATAATTCTCTGCCCTTGAGTGATCTGGAAGCCCAAATAGTTCACAATTTTATTTTATATTTGAGCTTTTCTTTTAGTTACTCTGTAACCATTCCGTCCCAGAAAGTTCAACAGACTTATGGTCATTTGTAGACATTGGTGTTGGTTCTCTGCTGCCAGCAGAATGTCATCCATATACTGTAAAACTGCTTCTTCGGTGTTATTTTTTTTTCCATTGTTCTAATTATTTTGCTACTTGATTTCCAAATATTGTTGGACTATTTTTAAATCCCTGCAGTAGGGCAGTCCAGGTTAAGTGAACTTTGCATTCAGAGGTGGGACATTCCCATTCAAAAGCAAATTATTGTTTGGCTATTTTCCTCCAAGAGTATGCAGAAAAAGGCATCCTTAAGATCAATCACTGTAAACCATTTATATTCCCATTTTACTACTGTCAAAAGTGTGTATGGATTAGCTACTACTGGATGAATATCTGGTACTACTTTATGCACTAACCTATATTCCCCATTTTGCTTTGTAATAGGTAGTATTGGTGTATTATATTCTGATTCACAGTCCTTCAATAACGCATATTTTAAAAAAAGTTATAAGCTTTTCCAGCCCCTTCCTTGCCTCCCAATTAATAGGATATTGTTTTTGCCGTACCAGTTTAGCTTCAGGTTTTGGAGTAATCCTGACTGGTTTGGCTGCTTTTGATTGTCTGGGCATTTCAGTTGTCCATACCAACAAGGTCACAGTGTTTTCTAACTCCTGTGGGATTTCTTCCAATTCATTTGGCTCCTGTAACATAAAAATCCTTGCCCAAATGGCTTTTGATTCTGGTGTTTAAATTTTTTTTTCCCCATCCTGAAAAATTATTTGAGCATCCAATTTTTCCAATAAATCTTTCCCCAGCAAGGGGACTGGGAATTCAGTCATATATAGAAACTGGTGCGTAATCCAATTCTTTCCTAATTTAAATTTCATGGGTTGTAAAAAGGACCAAGTTTTGCTTTTCTCTGTAGCATCAATTGCATTTACCACTGTCTTGGTTTAAAACAAATTAGGAGGAAATGTCCTGAAATGAACATGTCCTCTAAAGAGAGGTGGGTTTCAAGAGCTCCTCCCCCACAGGTTCAAAAGGAATGTCTTGGAGGAAAATAAAAAAAACCTCTGTTTACTGAAAAAGCAGAGTGCACACAGGCACGGAAAAAAAAAATTAATATTGTTAGATAATGAACCTTCTCATTGTGGAGAAAGATGTTGGATTTTTAGAGTCCTGCTCGGCTTCTCCCAAGGTCTGGAGCCAGAATGTGGCATCCCTGAAGCCTTCCCCCTGCTGGGCCACATGGCGTGGGGCTCCTGGCAATGTTCAGGTGTTTTGGACCAGAGCAAAGCTTAACAGTTCCAGAAGAAGAAGCCACAGTCCTGGGAAAAATACTTGCCTCAGCTAACAAAAAGAAGCTAGCTAAAAGCAAAGATACTACTACCTTTTTTTTTTCTGCTGCATACACAGAGCCGAGTGCTGGGGAAAAGCCGAGGGAGTTACCTGTGTTTTTGAACATAGGCCACTGAAAGAATTCCACTGCCCCCCCCCCCCCACCCCTTTGAGCTTAAAGTTACAGGACCCATGTCTGGGCATAAAGCAGATGATAGGGGATACAGTATCATAACATCACCCCAAGACAACAACATTTCTACTGTTTCCCTTTACATGTATTCTATATGGAATAAGTTTCTCCTGTGTCCACCAAAAATTCAATTTCTTCTTTCCCCAGCCTCAATATAACCAGGGGATCAGCTGGGGTAGAATCCCCCGGTCCCCTTCAATCTTCATCTTCTAATGGTCTGATCTTTAAGACCAGGTCCAGCTTTCCAGCCTGTAGGCATTCTCCCTTCCAATGCCCCTTTTCCTTGCAGACTGTGTACTGGTCTTCCCTTAACTGTTGTCAGGGAAACAGTGGAAGCCTCCCGCCTCCCCTTCCCCTTCTTCCCCCCCACCCGACCTCCCCTGTTGGCCAGTCCCTTAGTACCCTCCACAGGTCCCCTAGCCACCCCAGTTGCAAGCAGTTTGTCATGTCTCTTGTTTTCCCTTCTAGCCTGCCATAGTTCCTTTTCCCTATCCCTGTTGTGATATACTTTCCACACTTCATCTAACAACTTTCCTAAGTCATGTGACTGCGCTTCTTCCAGTTTCTGGAGTTTCTTTCCAATATCTGGGGTAGACTGCCCTATAAAGGTAGTTGCTAACTGTACAGCCTCCTCTGGATTCTCAGGATCCAGATCAGTATATTTTCTGGCAGTCACCTTCAATAGTTCCATGAAAGCCGTGGGAGATTCAGTACTGTCCTGCTTTGCCTCATACAGTTTTGACCAGTTTGTGGCTTTCGGTATAGCATGCTTTACATCAAACAATATTCATCTCTGATATCTTGTTAAATGATCTTGGAGCCCCAATAAATTAGGGTTTCACCTTGGATCTGTTGAAGGAAAAATCTCATCTACAGTTCCTTCTAAGTCTCCATTAGCATGTGCCCCCTCCACCTGCTTTCTGGCCATGGTCAAAACCATCCTTTTTTCTGTGCGATCCAACAACATATCTAACATCATTTGTATATCATTCCAGTCAGGATCCTGAGTTCTAATTATGGTTTCAAATACTTTAGCAACTCTATCCAGATCCTCTCTATAAACTCCCGCTGCCTTTTTCCATGACGTTAAATCCACAATTGAAAATGGGGTCTTTACTGTTACTGGACCATGATTCCCGACCACCTGCCGGAGGGGAGCCATCAGAATGTCCCTAGCATCCCCCCCAATATCTCCTTGCTACCTTCTAGTGCGCCCTGCAATCAGGCTAAAATCCTCTGATCCCCTAAAGCCTTCTCTCAGTTCCAGTCCACTGTCCCATGACCTACTTATGCATCTAGCCGTGTTCCCTGCTGATTCAAAATTCACCCCACCTGCTCTTTGCTGTAGAGCAACCATCATCTCTAAATCATCCTCGTCCTCTCTTCCATGCTTTAAGCACCTCTGCCCTAGGCTGCACACAGAACACCACCTTTTCAACTCTGCATTTCTTTTCCTTTTCAAGTGCTAAAATTAATGGATCTTGCGGGGTCCTCCCACATTCCTTTTGCCACTCTGGATGATTTCTTAGGGTGAAAAACAAGTCAACGTAAGGAACTTCATCCCACTTATTTTGCCTTCTACAAAACAACATTAATTGCAACAGGATGTTATACTGTAAGGTTCCATCCTTAGGCCACTTCTTTTGATCTTCCAGCATGTAAATTTGCTACCACTGATTACAGAATTGTATGTTTTTCACGCATGAGGGAATACCCCAAATTTGTTTCCAGTGTTTCAAGATACATCCCAGCAGTGACACCTGTGATACCCCTTTTGAGGTTTTGTTTCACATTACAAGAAATTACTGTTTAGGAGCTCCCTAGAAGGGAGTCTAACCCTTCCCTTTTGAAGGGACTCTAACCCTTTCCTTTTCTCACCTTAGGTACCCTTAAACCAAACCCTATGTAGCTTTTGCTATGCCTTATAGGTAGGTTAACGGTTAACATCTTTAGAGTAAAGAATGCCTTTATCTTACCAGGGGTCTTGCTACGATTTCCTTTGGACCAGGGATCGAAGGTTCTTCCCGAGAATCCCTCGGTGCTGGCTGGAAGTCCTGTGATCCCTTGGATCTGTTGAAAATCAGGAATCTGTCCCATCTGGGGCACCAAAACCCTTACCAAAAATTTGGTAAAATAAGAAACCCCTTAACACCAATGTAGCATTAAGAAGCAGGCATTCTTTATTTGACCGGATGCACGGGGGGATAGCTCCTCCCAAAGCCGTGCATGCTGGGTACAGGAAAGTTTCTGTTTAGATACTGTATTTTGCATACATATTCATTGATTGTCCCAGACTAAACAAACATGTAATAATAATTTCCCTGAAATCATTAACATATTTCCCCTCCCCTTTACTCATGCGTTCTTCTGTCCTGGAGGCCTCTCTGGTGGTCCCTGGTGGTTGTAGACCCCAGTGTTCCAGGTGACCTGGCTGAGTTGGCAGGACACTGAGGCTGGCGAACTTCCAGTTCTCCTTCTTACACAATGGGCATTGTGCAGTTTCTGTAGGCCAGTAGTTATGGAGAATAAGCATTGTGTTAGCTCACCAGGTGTAAGCCATTTTTTTATCTGGTAACACACCTATGAGGAAAAGAAAAGAATTAGTTGCCTAGCCAACAGTGAGAGTGCTCATCCTTCCTCTTCCATCACAGTGCAGGCATCTCCTGTATCACACCAGGAAGCATGAAAGCCTCAGTAGTCCAACTGCTGTTGTATATACTTCAAAAGCTTTTTAGGTAAGCTGGTGTTCTACATTCTCCATCTTGGAGATTTGGTCTATACCATTTCCATAATTTAGCAGATTCTGACCAGACTGTCAAACAAAAGATAATAGCTCCTGGAAACAACAATTTGCAGGTGATAATGGTTGTATAATGGCCCTTTAGCTATTTTTGGCCACCTGTCCTGCCACCTCTAGTGCTTGGCTTTGACTTAATGGCTCTGCTCCTAGCATACATGATTCCTTAGCATGAGCTGTGATAGCCAAAAATTTAAGCGGGAGTTTAATGAACAGTCACACACAGTAAAGACAAAATCTTCTAGAGACTTTGAGGTTAGATTTTGAGGAGTACTACCTGAAAAACTTGAGAGTTGCAAGAACAGAATCATGCTTTAACCTTGCATTGCACTGTCACGTGATGTTCATGCGTCTGAGACATAACACACAAGAGACCTTAGTTGTTCATCAGCCAAACAGTGTATTTTCTTGTTAGGGGGTTGCTTTTATAGGAAATTCAAAACCTCCTGGCTCTAAACAGTCATTTGTCTAATCTCCAAGCCTCCTAGACTCTGAACCAGTCAAATGTTTGTACTTTAGGAGAGTTGTTATTGGTTGAAACCTCTTTCAGTCAGCCCAGAGGCTGGTTTATGGAACTGGGCTGGATTTCTTATTTATAACCGGATTCATGTTCAGTACAAATCAGCTTGTACTGCAACATTGCACTGCTTGTGAAATACACTACTCTGAGACACCTAAAACATCATGTAAAGCATAAGGCTTTCTTTGTCCTGGTAGTCAAGTATTATATCATAAATGAGGCCTGAAAGCTTTATAAAAATGATCAAAATAGAATCTAGGTTGAAAGGCTAAGTACTGCATGCATTTAAATGCATTGCATTTCCTTGGGAGCTAAATAGCTAGGTGTACATACAGCATTCATATGGCTGTGCAACTGTTTTAAATTTCAGTTCCTTCTTATAAAGTATTAATATGATTTGATTGCTTAGATAAGCTCAGCTAATCACAGAGAGACTGAATTTTTCCAAAGGAAAAAATGCTGTGTGATATAATTTATGCAAAATTCCAAACAACCAAATCTTAACTTTAAATTGGTAAACATGCAGAATATTAATTTATTAGTAATTTATGCTTTGTGTAAAGTACAAAGACATAAAGAAATTTAAAGGAAGTAATGACTGTCCATTAACAAATACAAGCCAAATTTTACTTAAAGCTGATTTTATATATTTCTGAGGTTGAAGTTTGCACAACTATAATTGTTATATTATTTGGCTTTCTAACAATTATGTGTTGGTTGTATATTGCTGCTTACCATAATGTTCTGAAAGTTGGCCACGTAAGCTAATTTTTGTTCTTACTCTAAGATTTTTTTGTGATAGAACATCTAATAGTAATTCCCTATAGTTGAGAACTATTTCTTTGGGATTGGAATTTTATGCTTATAATTTTAAATACCCAGTGGTGTATTCTAGATTTTTTGGAGAAGTTTTGTTTTAGTCATTAACTCATTGCTATTTTTTTTTCCTGCCTGTATTTTGTCTTAAAAAAAATAATTCAATGTTGCTTCAGTTGTTACTGTGTTACTGCTGTCTTGATATTGAAGCAAGCACCTTGTAAGCACCATAACCACTTGACAGTGTTTTGCCTTGAACTTAACAAGCTGTCCGCTTTGTGCAGAAAAGTCATGTTTGTGTCCATTGACTGAAGTATATTCTTATTTGTCTTGCAGGCACAGGAGAGAGTGGCAAAAGCACGTTCATCAAACAGATGAGAATCATTCATGGATCAGGTTACTCTGATGAAGACAAAAGGGGCTTTACGAAATTGGTGTACCAGAATATATTTACAGCGATGCAGGCCATGATCAGAGCCATGGATACCCTCAAAATCCCATACAAGTATGACCATAATAAGGTGAGATTTTTGTTTATTTCCATCGCTGAAATTTTTCCTCTTTCATTTTTAGGAAATGTACTGAAGTCTCTAAAAATTATAAATCACAAATTATATTCTACCTAAAGTTTAGAAGAAAAGGGCTTCTTCCAGTCCTGCCTCTAGTTCTCTGCCCTTTGCACTACTCTGACAACACAGGTGCTGTTCTTATCAAGATGTTTGGGAGGTTTGTCATAGCAAGAGGGTAGAGGGCAGGCTGCTGTTTGCCTGTGACTTTAATTATCTTTTTTCCCTTCCTCCCAGCTCATGTTCTGGCCAGAGCACAGTTAAGTAATTTTTCTGGTTTGTACCAGTACTACTTAAGGTTTTCTATTAATATTATGTGTGGGGGGGGAAATATTAGAAAAATAGGTGGGAATATCTGCTTGTATGTGAGTACATTATGAAATAAAACTTTCGATACAAGGCCTTAGAATAAACAAATTATTTTGAAAGTGATGACATTATTGAAACTTTGAAAGAAAATACATTTAAAGCATTTTGTAAGGTTTATCTTTGATTAACCTGACTTCTTTTAATTTTTGTTCCATTCAGAAATTTTCCATTTAAAATCAAATGTATAACTGGAATAACTAGTATTAGAATGGAAATTTGCATGTGTATTTCAGCTCCATGTTTTTGCTGTACATAAAGCACTGAATTTCCTAACAAGCTGACTTGAAGACTTAGTTGATTGTGAAGCGCACTTTTTTTTTTTCAGAATCGGTACTGATAGCCATTTTGCTGTAGTATATGGAAGTCCTAATCATAAATAAGTAAATTGTTTTCTTGTATTATACTGCAAAGTGTTTTGCATTGTTCAAATTGAGTGTTCAATTTATATAGGCTGTTTTTGTATAGTTGTAGTGAATTAGATGTGTCATAGCTGTATATGTGTGGCCAAACCTTTCTAATTAGAGCTGTTCATTTCTCTATATAAAAATACCTTAAATTAAAGTAAGTGAGTCTATCTTTGCACTCACCTCTTTCACAAGCATTTCCATCAGTTCTAGGTGTGGATTAAAGTACAACTTGCCAAAGTTGCCAGGTTCTAGATGCAATTCCTTTAAAAACTTGGGGATTTTTTAATTCAAGGAAATTAAAAATGCAAACTTGTTTCTCCACCTCCCTCCTATTTTTCTCCATTGAGAAGGCAAATTCATTAGCCTTGCAACCTAAAAAACACAGGAAGGGCATTTCCTATTAATTTGAATCTCATAAAAAAATTGGTCTCTAGAGAATATCTCACAGTTCAAGTAACTGCATATTTTTAGCATCGTACTTGTCTTGTACAGTAGCTTAGAAAACTACAGCTCAAGCTGATGTTTGTATTGCTGAGCCTAAAGAAAAGAGAGTGAAGTGACACTTAACAAATTCAAAAAGTCCAGTTAGGTAGACATTTGTGATCTTTGTACAGTGTAAAAAAATGACATCCAGGCTGGATTATTTTAATATCAGTGTAGGAAGAGGCATGTTGTAAGTTAAGGAAGTTAGTTGTGTTGTGTTCATAGTAAGTGATATAATTAAAGAGGCAGAGTCTGAAATTCATTGTCCTATATTATAATAATCTAGGATCTTTGAAATATTTATTATCAGAATAATGAAAGTCAATTGAGAAATGTAAATATTACTGTTTACATTGTAATGTCTCAAAACTGATGGTAATGCATTGTATCATACTTCATCACACTTTTCATCACACTTTTTTGTCTTGTCAGTTTCAGAATATGAGCTCTACTGAGCTTTAAGATAATAGGTGAGGGTTATCTCTTAGGGATCTGACATAGGAAATGGTGGCTTATGGACTAGATTTTTAGTTTCCATTTGAGTAAACTGTGACTGTGTTTCAATTTTTTTTTAACCAGAAATTTTGATTTTTTTATATGCATCTTGAATTTTGGAGAAGCAGTTTATAAAATTCAGAAAAGGCTTAGGTAGAGTTTTTTTGTCCTGTTTTTTTACAGAAATTGACTTGAGCAATTCTCAAAATTGCCTGTCTGCAATGTTTTTGTGAATGTACAATAGTAACTCGTGCAGCCACTGACACTCAAATTCAACTTCAAAAAATCCTGAATAGATTTTAAACTAATTTTTAAACTATCTTTTTAGAAATCTGACCTGTGTATTTATGTTCCTGTCAATCCTTTCAAATTCTGAATTAAAACATTAAATTTTTTATCTTCTGACATTCCCAGTGTTGTCCATAGTGGCTTAGAAGTCATTGCTCCAGGTAATGTAGTCCCCTATTTCTCCTTTTCTATCTTTCTTCATGTCCAACATTGCCGAAGGAAGTTTTTTTATTTTTCCTCTCCTGTTGTTACAGAACTTTTACTAAATAAATTTACTACTGTGCTAAAGAACTACTACCACTTTTACCCATTATTATTCCCTTTCAGTGTAATTTCCAGAAGACAGTTGCCTCTTCTTACAGATTGTCAGGAAGATGTCACTCAGCAGTGGTTATCAGGCAGAAAATCTTATTTGAATCCATATACATAATTTCCCATGAGACTTCTTAAATATTTATAACAAGATACCTAATGTAAGATAGAGCAGGTTACAAGAAACTATAGGCACTGAAAACATGAAATGATGCCTTAAAGTAGGCCAAGAATTTTGCTGGAAGTTGTTTCCATTGGTGAAGTTGTTTCTTTATTTAAGCCTATTTCCCTATAGGAAATGTTTAAAAATTTAAAAAAGCAGATTTGGGAAAATGGTTTTAAAGTCCAACATCTTACTGAAATTGTCTTCAAAGCCAAGTTTACTTTGTTAATAGCTCCACACCTCCACCCCCATAGAAGTAATCTACTGTAACAAACTATCCTGGTTTAGGGCAAATTTGAGAGAAAACCTCCAAAGGGGTTCCTCTAGAAAGCAGATTCAAGTGGTCCCTCCCCCAACTAGTTCAGGAAAAGATTTCCTTGGAGAAAAGTGGAAAAAAACTGTTTAATTAACAGGCAAAGCATTCACCAACACAAAAAATGAACAATATTAAACAATAAAACATCTTGCCAATCTGAAGAGATGACAAACTCAGAAAGTCCTTTTCATGGGTTGCAGCTCGGCTCATCCAGTCTGTTATCAGTCCCTCTGGTACTGGAAATGCCGTGGCCCAGACCCAGCCTGGTGGGCCACAGGTGCGAGCTGCTGGCGCTCTTCTGGGTTCTTCAGTCCAGAGCAGGTTTAAACAGTTCCAAGAAAAAGAAAAACCACAGTTCAGGGAACTTCTCTGCCTCAGCTAGCTAAAAACTAACTAAAAGCAAAGGAGAGCTCTGTCCCGCTGTCTGTCCATCTGCAGACAACACAGTCCAGGGGCAGGAATGTGGAGGAGTGAGTGCAGTGTCTGAAAACAAATGTGTGCTTCTTCTCTCCCCCCCTTTCCTCTCAGAACCAGTCTTAAAGGTGCAAAACTTATTTCTGGACTAAACAGATGAATGGGGATACAATTCAGCATCATAAAGTCACCCCAGGACACAAACACACAAAAGTAAGATATCAGGATCAGGTATGGAGTCAAATTACATAAATTCTCATCTCAAGTAGTGGAGTCTTAAAAGTTTTGGATCTCTTCAGTGAAATTTCATGTTGAACAATAAAGTAATTTCACATGACATTTTTTTTCTCCCTGGTTAAAGTAGGTATAAAGTCTAAACATTAGGGCTATGTGAACAACATAGGTTGGAGAAAAGGACCTCCCTCATATACCTTACCTGGTATTCAAAGAGTATGAAGGATTGAATCCCAAGCATCAGCATGCAAGCTGTGTGTGAGATGCACTGACTCTCAGATGATGCAGAATCTGCAGGATTTATGGCCTTCTAAAAAAATTATTATATTTTTGGGATGTTGAAATGAAATGCTTCTAAAGAATAGCTTATTGGTCTGGAATACACATAATAAAAAACTGAACTGTGCCATCTTTGTAAAAAGTATTCTTCAGCGTCTCAAAGCTGAAGCAGAGAGCTTAAAAGCAGGTTGCAGGAAAAAAGGGATTTATACTAGTCATGTTAGTTAGTGCTCCTAGTACTCTCAGATGTCTTCCTCAGACACACAAAACTAAAGAAAAATTACTCAGTAAATAAAAGTCTTGCAATCAGTTAAATGCTTCTAATACTGTGAAGCTACTGATGCAATTTTTTTCCACAAGAAATAGATTATCTAAGAGCAAGCCGATATGGAAAAGAGTGCAGTAAGTTTTCAAGTATTGTAATCAATTAACATCTATGCAGATAAAGAAATTAAAGATTAATTTTTTTGTTCATGAGCCTTGTTTGATATGAGGTAAAAGTGGGTTCCCCCAATAGCTTTACATTTCCTCCTATGAGGATTTACTTTAAAGAGGGCTTCAATAAAGCCATGAACATTTTTTTCTTCAGTGCTTCATAAACTTCCACAATCCAAAGCAGAATTAAGTCTACCCCTAACTGTTTTTATTTTTATCTGTCTTTCTCTGTCAGTCATTTATTTCTCTCTTACCTAGTTGGTCTCTCTCCTGTTTTATTTTACATTTGACCTTATAAAGTTTTTATCTGTTTATCGGTGACCATATTGTCCTACTCTCTATTGTTTTCATTTTTCATGACATTTAAAGGATTTTTTTTTAAAAGTCATTGCTTACTTCCCTTTTTTGTTTACCTTTTGGTTAGAGCTGAAATTTCTTGCATTTGCCTGTATTGCTCTGTGAGTGAAGCCCCTCTTGTTGAGCCCTAGAGGCTCCCCTGATGGGGGAAAACCTCCTTTTAACAGTTTTGTGCCAGGATTGAGAGACGCATGGGACTTTTTTCAGTCTTCAGATTGCTGTGCATTGTTATCTTATCGGAAACTTGCCATGCCATCTGCCAGACTTAGCGCGCAAGAAAGTACAGCAAAAATGGTCACAAGATGTACAGTTTCAAGGTCTTTTAAAGCTGTTTTATCCAATTAACTCTTAAAACATACTTTATTTCAACCTTTCTATCAATAACTAATCCTTTGTCTGTCCATGTAACCTCTGCACTGCAGCCTCCTGTGGCCAATCACCCTGTGCCACCAACACTGCAGAAAATGGAGTAGATGAAGAAGAAGAAGCTTGAGACAATGCCCAAGATCCTCCATCTTGCCTCCTATCTGCCTCTATACTATAATCCCAAAACTCACACTCACAAAAATCCCAAAAATTCTCACCCTGTGACAAACTACACTATTCTCTATGATCTATTTCACATGCTTGTAGACTCCAATCCATCTCAAAGTCTTGGAAGTCTTCTCCATGGGCGAAGGTTAAAGGCAGTGCTTCCCTCAGGGCAGGCAGAGAAATATTCCCTGTGCCCCGGGTTCCAACATTGCTCCAATGATTTTATAAATTATTTGTTTCCATCTCTTATAGTCTTCTTTACTTTTTCATATTTTAGCCCAACAGAAGTGACTTTTAGATTATATTTTTTTCCAAGTGTAGGAAAAATGACTGTCTATCAGAGGTAAGATAGGTTAGCAGAGTCACTCAAAGAACTAAAAATATCTTTTGTTTTCATTTTAAAACAGCTGCAAGCCCACAAAATTAAATTAATCAATCACACTGAAGTTCATGCGTGTGCTAACATTTAATTTTGAAATGAATAGGACCTAGAATATTTAATATATGTGCCAGATATAGAATACTGTAGGCATAAATTTGAAAACTCAATGTTAGCTACTCATATTTCAGTGCATTAAAATTTCTTCATTCATTCTTTTATATTTTATTTTAAGAGAAGCACTTTATCTTTCTTGGAACATAATGTTTTAAGTGATTAACTACCCTTTGCTAATGGGAAATGAGAAGTCCAGTACAAAAGCATATGTGTGGGGTGTGATGTCCATGTTTTATCTTTCCAATTCCACCATTTTACTCCTAGTAGAGAGAATGGGTGGTTAAAATGCTTGCTTACAGATTCTTGTAGGTTTTGTGATAGCTCCTGCAGATGTTAAAGGATGGTAATTATACAAGATGTTTCTAGCTTTTTTTTTGTCATTGTTGTTTCCTTTTTATAAGTATTCTTTCTCTTTTACTTCAGATATGCTTGTTACAGTTATTTTTCTTATCAAGTGTCTGAAAAGAAATATTCATATGACCATGCATTCTGATAATAAAAATATGAAATACTCTCTGGGCAACTTTTCTATATAATAGACATCCAGAGTTTATTTTAAGGTAATAAGTAAGATGTCACAGTCTTGAAATGATTCTGATATTTTTCCTTCATTAGCAGTAGTTTAATAGCTATATGGGTATTTATATTATATATCATTTTTTCTTACAGCAAAATATTTGTTAACTTCCTATTTAGTTAATTCATTTGTACAAGTTGTGTTTACATAATCCAGCATTCGATTCTGAAATAATTTCAGATTGAAATATGTTCTTAAAACTCTCCGAAACTTTGGAAAATATTTTCTACCCCCAGTAAACATTTTTTTTTTGGAAACTAACTGATGCAGTTATGTTCCATTTATGTTATGTGAAATTACTAAAAGCTTTTCAGTCTTATGTCTTCATTGTTCATTTCTACTAACTCACAAGATTTGCTTGAAATAAGATGTACTGCCATGAATTAAGAAACTGCCAGCAAAAATGGGCCATTTTTTCTCAAGATTTTATTGGTGTCTCTTTTTTAGTTTGCACTTCCTGTGTGGAAAAAGTTGTAACATCCTGTAGTGGTTTTGGTTTGCTAATTTTTCATTTCTTGGGTTTCAGCACCAAATACTGTGGTGGATTGAGTGCTGGACAAATGCCAATGCACCCACTAGAATTACTCATTTTCTGTTGTGAGATAAGAATTAACAGGAGAGCAAAGCAAGCTCAAACTTTAAAGGGTATAAAGAAAACTTTATGAACAAAACTAAAAGAAGAATAATAAGAATCAGAATAAACCTTTAAAACACTTTTCCTCCCCCCTAACTCTTCTTTCCTTTCTCACTGACAAAGTACAGAGACGAAACCTGGTATTTTCAGTCAGTTTACCACCTCTAGAATAGTCTTTCTTCAGTTCACTTAGGAAGAGGAGTCTCTCTTGCCATGCCATGGAGACTTCTCCACAAGAAACAGTTCTCTCGTGGCTTCAATTTCCAGGAATAGCAGCTGCCCAGAAATCTGCATTTGTGAAGTCCCTCCTATCTTTCACAGCCTTCCCACAGCTGTGTTCCTGGGCCATGTGAACTTATTGGGGTGCAATTTTTAAGGATGAGCTGTTCTAGCATAAAAACAAAAGTTCCCTTCTATTCCTGGGGCAAGGTTTCTCATCTCTCTCATTTCTCTCTGTTAAAACTTCTCATTTGATCACAGCTACTGCAACATCTGCTTATTTCAACACTAGCACCTGTGTTCATGGCTGTGGTTAGAATGCTACATCCCCCCAATGCATTTAATGAGTTATAGGGAAAAAGAGTCTGATGTATCAATTATAGTCTTTTTCATAGCTTTACAAGAGGATTTCAGCCCAAAATTAAGGCATCTCCTCATTCTCCTCCAATCTGGAATTTGACTTCTTTACTGACCTCAGTGTCTCATGTTGTCTTTTACACGTCTTCACTCTTTTCTTTCACTCAAGATAGGATCAATGTTTTGCAAGTTTCATCTGTGCAGTGAAAGAGTTAATAGCTTGCCCAGGCCTGCGGGTGGTCATGTGATTTTGGCCGGAGCTGTTTGCGGTGAAGATGAAAGTTTCTTCGGTGGCCGTGCTGGGAGGGTGGGGGAGTGGTTAGCATTTCAGTAGCTAGGCTCAGACTCAGCTGCAAGACGTGGGGGCCGATGGCCTCCCCTTCCCGGCAGCCGCTGGGGCTCGGCCCGGCTTTGAACCGGTCCCACAGCCTCCCCTCGCCCAGCTAACACGCTGAAAGGGGGAGAGGGAACTTCTCTCTCTAAAAGCCGGAAGAAAGAGAGCTTTTCCCAGGCTTGCCTGTCTTTAAAATGTGAATCTCACAGAGGCGGATCTATTTTTTTTAATGGTTTCATAGGTTGTTAATTCTTAGAGCTAGCTAGCTATTGGTTTTGCTAGACACAGAGGAAGCTCTTAGTAGCGCTTCTCAAAAATTACTTCCATAGTTAGCTCTTTCCCTCCTCACCACAAATCAATTAATGCAGAACCAGCACACGTCTGAAATGCAAGAAAGCTTCCTCTTATTATACAGTTCAGGTTTGGTTTAGAAAATTGGCTAAATGTTAAGCAAATTAGTTGTGGGGTTTTTTTTAAATATTAGAAATTAACCAACCTTTTTTTTTATTGAATGTTTGTTTTTTTTATTATTGGTGGCACTACTACTAGGTTTGTATTTATAGTGGGATGAATTGCCTGATAGAGGTATTCTCATAATTACTTTGATTGTTGAAATTTTTTTGGCATTCTTTTCTCCCTGCTTAAAGTAGGTATAAAATTTAAACATTAGAGTTTATTACATATTCACACTATGCAATTCTGATCACATGCCTACCTGATTTCATAATATGGACCTATGTACCTCCATTCTTACAACAAAGTGAATACAAAATCTAACTTTAGGTGACTACCTAAAAGTGAGGCATGAGAAAAAGGACCAGTGTTTTATTTCTGGAACAGGAGGTGGGCGAAGAAAAATCTTAGGTATGACATTATTGGTGTTAATTTTGTTTTGACAGTATGCTTTTTCAGAATCAAAGTACAAAGCCTCTGTTGCATGCCTCAATTTTGGAAAAAAAGTATATACATTTTGACTGGTTTCTGTAGATTATTTATTATTATGGTGGACCTAAGATATTGGATAAGAAGGAAATTATTTGTTATGAGCAAGTGGCTTCTGTGAACAGTCTTCAGTTTGACGAAACAGCTTAGTATTGGGTTCAAAGGGTAACTGAGACAGAGTTGATTTGAATCCCTTCTTTCACTTCTCTAATTCTCATGTGCATTAGAGTTCATGAAATGTATGCATTGGCTGGGGTAAGTAATACTATGAAAAAACTGTTATAATTAAGGTATTTTCATGCTAAATAAGTTTGTTTAAGGTTGGTGACTTTGCATTTTTCTTCCCATGACCAATAGGGCAGAGTTTCAATTTGGCTTTTGTTTTAGTTAACCTTGTTAGCTAATTTGTATACAGTACAGCTATAGATTGCATGCACGTGTTTTGCAAATTTGGAGCTTTTCTTGAATATTTTCAAAATGTAACTTATGTGACAAGTAGTTTGTTTGAAGATGTTCCTCTATTTTTAGATTTTATTTTCTTTAATTAGCTATGACCTTTGTTTTGAGAACATATGCTCTCAGTATGTATTGTTGCTGTACAAGCAGATAAATGAACACTCTTGGGATGTGCATACTTTCTTTGCATCTTGCCTTCAGTCCTTATCCAGCTATTTTTTTGGGCCAGAGAACCAAGTGCTGTCAATTGTACAGGTTATACAAAAAAGTAACTGTCACTGGAGCATAAAAAAGGTGTTGGGCACACTTGTTCCCTTTCTGGACTCTGATACAGACATATACTGGGTGGAGACAGAATGGAAACATGCCCTGGAGTAAAGAGGTATTAACACTGCTGTTGTGTAACCCTGGTGAATCCCATAGCAGTCTTTGGGGTGCCAATTGCACCACTTCATGACTATTTTTATGTTTTTATTTCTGTTGATCCAAAAAAAAGAAAAACACAGAGATCAAAATTATTGACATTAGACTTTGTTTGATCATATTTTTCTTACCTAGTCTATATCTATTTGTAATCTACAGAAGGTTTGCTGTGTCTGTTGTAGAAAAGAAGCACCACCTTGACTTTGGAAAGTCTGACAGCAAATGTTTTTTTCTAACTGTACCATTTATAGGGCCACACTATGTTGTTTTACATTTGTTAAGAGACTTAGAACAAAATGGAAATCAAATTTTTGTGCACTCATTTCTATTAATGTTTGTTAAATTATTTTTGTGGTAGTCCAGTAGTTTATTCTTGTATTGGGTTTGCATGGCAAGGTTTTGCTAGGGGGGGAGGTACAGGCATGGCTTTTGTGAGAAGCTACCAGAAGCTTCCCCTATGTTTGATAGAGCCAATGCCAGCTAGCTTCAAGAGAGACCCATTGATGGCCAAGGCTGAGCCCATCAGTGATGGTGGTACCACCTCTGGGATAACATATTTAAATAGGGGAAAAAAACCTGTGCAACAGCAATTGCAGCCAGAAGAGAGGAGTGAGAATATGTGAGAGGAACAACTCTGCAGGCCCCCAAGGTCAGTGGAGAAGGAGGGACAAGAGGCACTTCAGGCACCAGAGCTGATTCCCCTGGAGCCCATGGTGCAAGCTCATGGTGCAAGACTATGGTGAGGCAGCTGTGCCCCTGCAGCCCATGGAGGTCAATGGAGGAGCAGAGATCCACCTGCAGCCTGTGGAGGAGACCCACACTGGAGCAGGTGGATGTTTGAAAGAGTCTGTAAGCCTGTGGAAAACCTGCGCTGGAGCAAGGTCCTTGCAGGACCTGTGGAGAGAGGAGCCCACACTAGACCATATTTGCTGGCAGGACTTGTGACCCTTGTGGAGGACTCATGCTGAAGCAGTCTGTTTCTGAAGGACTGCACCCCATGGAAGGGACCCATGCTGAAGCAGGTGAACGCCTGAAGGAGGCTATGACCCCATGGGAAGCCTGTGCTGGAGCAGGGTCCTGGCAGCACCTGTGGAGAGGAGCCTATGCTCAAGCAGGTTTGTTGTCAGGACTCGTGAAACTGCAGGGTAGTCACGTTGGGAGCAGCCTGTTCCTGAAGGACTGCACCCTGTGGAAGGGACCTGCGTTGGAACAGCGGAAGAGTGTGAGGAGTGGTCCCCCTGAGGAGGAAGGAGCAGCAGAAACAATGTGTGAAAAACTGACCACAAACTCAATTTCTTGTCCCCCGATACCACTGGGGGAGGAGATAGAGAAAATTGTTAGTAACATTAAGCTCAGGAAGGAGGGAGAGGTGGGGGGGAGGTGTTTTGAAGATCTGGTTTTCTTTCTCATTATCCTGCTCTGGTTTGATTGGTAATAAACGGATTTCCCTAAGTTGAGTCTGTTTTGCCCATGACAGTATTTGGTGAGTGATCTCTCCCTGCCCTTATCTCAACCCATGAGCTTTTCATTATATTTTCTCTCCTCTGTTCAGCTGAGGAGGGGAGTGATAGAGGGGCTTTGGGCACTTGGCATCCAGCCAAGGTCAACCCACCACAATTCTTGACTGCTGCTTCTGCTCAACTGGGTGCTTGACATTGGAGAACTATAGTAGCACCAATAATTCAAAGATCCTTCAAGGAGCATTTAAAACACAAATCTGCTGAGTACAAAACATGAATAACTTTTACACCTGCAGGGTGCACTCGGACTACACTAGAACTTATAGTTGTGCAGAAACAGGCTTCCTGTCTCATCTAAGTATTTTAACAGGTGTTCTGACATAACAGAACTTTTCTGCAGTGTATTTCAGTATTTCTTTTGAACTGGGTGTAGATGCAAAGTTAATATGTTATCAGTCTTCTTTTTTAAAAACTGAAAAGATGTGAATAGTTTGGTTTGGAAGGGTTTTCCTTACTGTTATGTTTTTTATTAAGAGTTACAATCATAATATTCCATTTAAAAAAACCCAGCATCTTCCATTTCTATGACAAAGCTATAATGTCATATGCTGTTATATCATTTGGTAATAGAGGTAAAAAGGCCAGAATAATTTCATTGTACCAGTCTCTGAAAGCTAAACTTAAAGGCACATATCACAGTCAAATAGGAAGTATCTTGTATAATTTTAAGTTTTTGGAGGGTGGGGGTTTTTTACTTAACTCACAACATGTAATCTGATAAAATTGTGTGTTTTCTGGCATGAAATATTTGTATTTTTAAGTAACCTTTTTTATACATTTTTAATGTTTTCTTTGATGTTCCTATGCATTTTTTTAAAGCTGGCTTCATTCAAACTCTGGATTGAAAAGGGACTTTTGAAAGCTGAAATCTTTTGCGGTAAGGCTTTTAATTACTTTTTCCCCATGAAACCAGTACTTTCTGGGTTTCATTTGGTTCTTTTTTTCTGCCTTTCCTTTCCTCTACTTTCTCTTTCAGCTTGAAACTTTAATACTCTCTTGGCCTTTTAAAATTTAAAACATTAAAGGATTGAAAATAAAGCTGTTCAAAAAAGTGCAAAATATACTGGATTGACCCTGACTAGATGCCAGGTGTCCACCAAAGCTTGTCTATCACTTCTTTTCCTCAGCTGGACAGGGGAGAGAAAATATAACAAAATGCTCATGCCATGGGTAACCCAAAATGTTATTGTATTCCATATCCATCTGTGCCCAAAAATTGTTACTGTCTCTTTAAGGACCAGCAGTGCAGGCAGAAACAGACTCACAAGGTCGGGGGATGGTAGGGCAGGTGCTTTAAAGTCTGCTCTTTCCCAGACAGCTCACTCTCTTTTTTTTGACTCATGATTTTTGCCTTGCTGGCTTCTTGGGTTTTGCCTTAGGCAGAGCTCACTCTTTCTTGATTGCTTGGTTTGGCTCTTAGTTTCTTGCTATAGAGCCGAGACAGCACCGGCAGACACTTTTCCTTTTTGGACTCTGTTTTTGGTTTTTTTTCTCAACTTGGAGAGACTGCCTTGGAGTGAATTCGGAGCAGAGTGCCCCCTGCCCCCCTCCAGCAAGCCAGTCTAGATAGCCATTGGTGCCCAGCCAAAGGGAGAAGACCATGAGCTGCCCCAGCCCAGCTACCTTGTTTTGCCTGCTCCCGTCATCTCCTGCTGCAAGGAAGGTGAAGTCCCGTCCCTCTGTGATTTTCTAGCCCTTGATCCAGAGAATACCAGTTGTAGCTCCAGACATCAGGGAGATAAGCAGAGCAGAGGAAGCATGGGGGGAAGCCTGACACCATCTTTCCCTTTGTCCTTCAAACCACATGCTTGGCTGCAGAGGGCCATCTTGGGGGGATGTGCCTGGCATTTTGGGTCTCTCTTTGTTCTTGGGGGGAATCTGAGATTTAGCAATGTTTTATTTAGCAGTTATTTACTGGTTTGGTTGTTTTGGGGTTTTTTGCCTGTTGCTGTTCCACTTGTTAGTAAACAGTTACTGTTTCACCTATATCCACTTGTATTAGTTCCTCATTGGTGGAAAGGGATTTGTTAGAACCTATTAAAGGAGGCAACTCATTCCAGAGTGTTGTCCTTTAATTTGTTTCAAATCAAAACAAATTTGTCACCCAACTTAAGGGACATGAGAGAGAAAGTGGAAAAATTACAATTTTGTCTGGAACATTTTATACTGGATACAGAACTCACTGGTCAACATGCTGCCCTGTTTAATCATGGGTCTCTGGCACCTAGGCTTATATACATCTCTGTATATATGGTACAGTTTGCCTGGGAAATGGTTCTTTTTCAGATCGGGGGCACAAACCAAGATTGCTTTGTTGATGCACTCTGCGATATCAGTTTTTGTTAATATAACATCAGAGGCAGTGAGATGTGTATTCACTGCTGTTTTGCCTGTCTTGGTCTCAGCTGCAACTTCTGGGGGTTTAGTAATAATCACCCTCAGGCTACTGGGAGAAAAGTAGGGGATGATTTTTCCCAGCCTTTTACATCCTTCTCCCCCTTCAGGTCTGACACATCACCTTTTGAGAATGTTCATTTCTGTCTGGATGTTAAAGACACCATGTTTTTGTTGTTAATTCTGTTAACTCTCCTCTATATGGCCTACAACACATTTAGAATCAGGGCTGAGATTTCCAGGGTGGTTGCTCAGAGATCTGCCCCAGTGGTGGAAAATCCAGTGGCATGGGATGTGAGAGGATATAGGCCAGGTCCTGAAGAAAAACTCTGCCCCAATAGTTTGGAATTTTGTCCCTGAACAAATTCAGAACCCAGATGAGATAGGGAAATATCTGAAAGAAAATTGCAATGACAGCTTCAATGAGGGGCAGCTCGTTGCACTGTGCTGGGTCCTGGCTAATGCTTATTGCACACTGCTCGATACCATACAGCAGCACCTACAGCTGAAGGGTAAGGAGAACAAATCAGAGGACACCATGGTCACTCAGTCTGCAGTTAAACCAGAAGGGCAGCCTAAGCCAATAGCAGTTGCCCCCATCCAGAAAAGGAAGCATAAGACCAAATCCACTTGCCCAATGGATGATGACGGGGAGGCAGGATGCTCACAGGAAGCAGAGGAATCAGAACCAGAAATAATGACCAAATATTCATCCTTAAAAAGTCTCTGCAATCTCAGGAAAGACCTCACCTGACAACACGACAAGTATATTGAGCTTGTTGATCTGAGTCTGGGATGCTGCAGTGATGGTTCAGTTGTGGATGGTATTAAAGCAAGACATTTGGGATTTCTGTTGTGTCATGAGTATCGACCAGAGAATTGTGAGGAGATCCAAACCCCATAGCCTCTGGATGCAACTCTTGGCCATTGTGAAGGAGAGATACCTTTGTCCAGAAGATCTCCAGCTTCAGCAAGGCCCTCGGAAAACCACGGAGCAATGAATCCAATGCTTGCGAGAACGGGTTGTGCTAGAGATCCTTTTCTCAAATGATGACAAAACCACTAAGAGTCCAGACCTGGTAAAATGTACAATGCTGTTGTGAGTCAAACTTGCATGACACAGGTGTACTCACATTTCCTAGCGTCACCACAGTGGAATGAAGAAAATGAGACAGTGGGTACTATGGCTTCCTCTTGTTAGTTATTCAGGTACAGGGAGGGCCTCCCTCCACCCATCAGAGGTGATTTTAAAAGGGAGCTGAGCAGGTGGTTCCCTTCCTCTCATTAGCCATTCAGGCATAGGAAGGGGCTTCCTTTGCCCATGGTAGATGATTTAAAGAAGGCTTTAGGGAGCACAGTGACCTAGAGCAGGCAAACAGGGGTGTGGCATGTCTGAAGGCGTTGCATGGCAGTTTGTGCGGACAGGGCAAACAGGCAGGGTTGCAGCCATCGTCCTGGTAGTGGGGTTTTATTTTGTGTTTGGGGTTTTGTTTGTTTGTTTGTTTTTTCTCAGCAATGGTCTCCAAACAATCAAAAGCTATAGCTAGTAAAAGTGTACCAACCCAAACAGAACCCCTCAAGGAGGACACATTTGTCAAGACCCCTTTGTGCAAGGAGTGTTTGAGCCTGTCAGTAGTACCAGGGGATGGTGCAAAAGATGTCTGCATGTGGTGCAAACAGGTGAATGATCTGCTCTGTCTGGTGGTGGAGCTTAAGCAGGAAGTAGAAAGACTAAGGAGTATTACGGAAAATGAAAGGGAAATAGACTGGTAGAGTTTCACCCTTCCATCCCTGAGAGAAGCTCACCAGGAGTCAGAGGACTCCCATGCCTCTTACCATCAGGCAGAAGGAGGAGGCCTAGTAGATGAAAGGGAGTGGAAATGGGTCCCTACTTGAGGAGTTAATAAAAATACCTCCTGACCCCTATCACCTACCCACCTGTCACTTCAGAATAGATATGAGGCCCTGGATGAGGAGGGTCAGCCAGATGACATCAAAGAAAATTATCTGCCTGGAGCGCCTCCCAATTAGACTTTGTCTGTGAGATGGATCACTACCTCTAGTACTAAAAAGAAAATAAGGGTAGTCGTAGTCGGTGACTCCCTTCTGAGGGGAACAGAGGGCCCTCTATATTGACTGAGCCCATCCCACAGGGAAGTCTCCTGCCTCCCTAGGGCCCTGGTACAGGACACTGTACTGGGACACTCCCTTAGCTGATTCAGCCCTCTGATTATTACCCACTGCTGATACTCCAGGCTGGCAGTGATGAGATTGAAAAGAAGAGCACCAGGGCAATTAAAAGAGACTTCAAGGCTCTGGGTCGATTGGTTGATGGGGCAGGAGCAGAGGTGGTGTTCTGCTCAGTCTCTTTGATAGCAGGGACAAATGATGAAAGAAACAGGAGGACCCACATTATCAAAAAGTGGCTTAAGGGTTGGTACCATCAGCAGAATTTTGGGTTCTTTGATCATGAGGCAACTTTTATGGCACCTGGCCTGCTAGAGCCAGATAGGCTCCATCTGACTAACAAGGGCAAAAGGATTCTAGCCCATGAATTGATGGGACTCATTGAGAGGACTTTAAACTAGGTTCAAAGGGGATGCCACTAGGCTCTTCAAAAACAAGCCCAGAGGTGGTAAGCTAGAGTCGGGGGTGAAATCAGTAGCGCAGTTGAAGTGCACGTATACTACTGCATGCAGCATGGGCAACAAACAAGAGGAGCTGGAAGCCATGGTACAGCAAGAAAGCTATGATGTAGTCGCCATCATGGAAACGTAGTGGGATGACTCGCATAACTGGAGTGCTATGATGGATAGCTACAAGCCCTTCAGAAGAGACAGGAAAGGGAGAAGAGGTGGGGGGGGGGTGGCTCTGTATATTAGGAATGCTCTTGATGCCATGGAAATTGAAATGAATGATGATAAGGTTGAGTGCCTATGGGTAAGAATCAGGGGGAAGGCCAACAAGGCTAACATCCTGGTTGGAGCCTGTTATAGACCACCCAACCAGGATGAAGAGGTGAATAACTTATTCTACAAGCAGCTGGAGGATGTTTCCAGATCACTAGCCCTTGTTCTTGTAGATGACTTTAACCTGCCAGACATCTGCTGGGAACTCAACACAGCAGAAAAGAGGCAGTCCAGGAGGTTCTTAGAGTGTGTGGAGGACAACTGGTCACAGCTGGTGAGTGAGCCTACCAGGGGAGGAACTACGCTGTTTGCAAACAGAGAATGGCTGGTGGGAGATGTGGTGTTTGGAGGCCATCTAGGGCACAGTAATCATGTAATTATAGTTTTCAATATTTGGTGAAACAATGAGGGGTATCAATAAGACTTCCACACTGGACTTCCAGAGGGCAGAATTTGGCCTATATAAGAGACTTATTCAGAGAGTACCTTGGGAAGCAACCTTTAAAAACAAATAAGTTCAGGAAGGATGGGCGTGCTTCAAAACAGAAATCTTGAAGGCACAGGAACAGACTGTCCCTGTGTACCAAAAGATGAGTCAACGAGGCAAGCATCCAGCCTGGATGGGCAAAGAGGTTTTGAAAGAACTTAGGAATAAAAAGAGAATGTATAATCTTTGGAAGGAGGGACAGGTCTCTCAGGAAGTGTTTAAGAGGGTTTCTAGGTCATGTAAGGAAAAAATTAGAGAGGCCAAAGCTCAGTTCAAACTTAATCTGGCAAATTTTGTAAAGGATAGTAAAAAATGGTTTTACAAATATATTAACAGCAAAAGGAAGGGTAAGACCAACCTTTGTTCTTTGCCAGATGCAGGAGGGAACTTAGTAACTGCAGATGAGGAGAAGGCAGAAGTGCATAACACCTTCTTTGCCTCAGTCTTTAGTGGGAAGACGGCTTGTCCTCAGGGCAACTGTTCTCCTGGGTTGGTAGATGGTGTCAGGGAGCAGTCAGTCCTGGCTCACTTGGGAGGTCCCAGATGACTGGAAGCTGGCCAATGTGATGCCCATCCACAAGAAAATATGGAAGGAGGATCTGGGAAACTACAGGCCAGTCACCCTGACCTCAGTGCCTGGCAAGATTATGGAACAGTTTATACTGAGAGCCATCATATGGCACCTAGAGGATGGCTGGGGAATCAGACCCAGCTAGCATGGGTTTAGGAGGGGCAGGTCATGCCCTGACCACCCTGATCTCCTTTTATGAACAGGTGAGCTGCCTGGTGGATGTGGGAAAGGCTATGGATGTTGTATACCTGGATTTCAGCAAGGCCTTTCACATAGTCTCCCACAGCATACTCTTGGAGAAGCTGGCAGCCCATGGCTTGGTCAGGAGCACTCTGTGCTGGGTTAAGAACTGGCTGGATGGCTGTGCCCAGAGAGTGGTGGTGAACGGTGCTGCATCCAGTTGGTGGCAGTCACTATTGGTGTCCCCCAGGGATCCGTATTGGGCCCTGTCCTGTTTAATATCTTCATTGATGATCTGGATGAGGGGATTGAATCTACCATCAGCAAATTTGCAGATGGCACCAAGCTGGGAGCATGTCGATCTGCTGGAGGGTAGGAGTGCTCTGCAGAGAAACCTGGACAGGCTGGATAGATGGACCAAGTCCAACAATATGAGATTTAATAAGTCCAAGTGCAGAGTCCTGCACTTTGGTCACAACCACTCCCTGCAGCACTACAGTCTGGGTACAGAGTGGCTGCACAAGAAGGCCATGGCATCCTATCCTGTATAAGAAACAGTGTAGCCAGCAGGACAGGGGAAGTCTTTCTTCCCCTGTTCTCAGCACTGGTGATGCTGCACCTTGAGTACTGTTTCCAGTTCTGGGCCCCTCAGTTTAGGAAGGACATTGAGATGCTCAAATGTATCCAGAGGAGGGTGACAAGGCTGAGGAAGGGCCTGGAACACAAGCCCTATGAAGAATGGCTGAGGGAGCTGGGGTTGTTTAGCCTGGGAAAAAAAAGAGGCTCAGGGTTGACCTTATCAGTTCCTATAACTACCTGAAAGGAGGTTGTAGTCAAGTGGGGGTTGGTCTGTTCTCCCAGGCAACCTCTGACAGAAGGAGAGGACAGAGTATTAATCTACACCAGAGGAAGTTTAGGTTAGACATAGGGAAAAAATTCTTCATGGAAAGAGTGATTTGGCTTTTAAATAGGCTGTCCTTGGATGTGGTGGAATCACCGTCCCTGGACATGTTTAAAAAATGACTGGACATGGCACTCAGTGGTTTAGTTGATAAGGTGGTGTTGGGTCACAGGTTTGACTTGATCATCTCAAAGGTCTTTTCCAGCCTAGTTAATTCTGTGATTCTATGACAAGAAGGCTCCAGACGTATGAAGACACTGTCCATGCCCCAACAAGTGCCCAAATCCTGGCTGTGGAAACAGACTTGACCAAGCATATGCAGAAATTGGAAGACAGGATTGAAGAGACCCATCAGAAATTCAGCAAGGAGCTTAAAGAGGGCCTTCTCCAAGTCTCATCAGTACAGACTAAAGCCCCTGTTATCAGAAGCAGACCTCGCCTAGCTAGGGAGAGGAGGTACACTCCATGAGCCAACCCATGGTTCCTCCTGTGCAAAAATGGGGAAGACAGGAGAAGATGGGATAGAAAACCCACTTTTGTCCTTACAGCACAGGTGCATAAGCTAAATGAGGAAACTACTAACAAAAGGAGTCCTACAAGAATTAATGTATCTCCAGAGTCTCGTGACCAAGCTGCTAGACGTAACAGAAGGCAGGATGACATGTCAGATCCCCTTGAAGGAACCTCCAGAATGTATGCCAAGGGAGGGAACAATAGACAGAATGAGAGGGGCCTTGCCTGTAGCCAGGTAGAGGCCAGGGAAAATCTAGTCTATTGGACTGTGTGAATCCTATGGCCTGGCACATCAGAACCACAAAAATACAAGGCTTTGGTTGACACTGGCACGTAACGTACTTCAGTATCATTAGGACATATGGGGGTGTGTGTTTTGGCACAGCCTGTTTTTTGGTAGCAGCAAGGGTGGGCAGAGGTGTAGCTTCTGTGAGAATCTACTAGAAATTCCCACCATGTCCAACAGAACCAATCTCTGATGGCTCTGAAGAGGGACATGCTGCTGGCCCAATTAGAGAGGTTGGTAATGCCTCTGTGATAACATATTTAAGAAGAAAATCAAAACAGTGCACACACAGCCTTTTCCAGTAGGTGGCAAGGTGCTGTTGTCAGGGGCCATCCTCCATGCGGTGCACAGTGATGGGCTGCAGCTGCCACCATCTTGGTGTGGCCCACAGAGAGCCTTGCTTGCCTGGCCACCCCTAGCTGGCCACGCTGTGGGCAGAGGGGCAGGGGTGGCAACTTGTCCTTCCTGGTGTACCGCATGAAGAGAGGCGTTGAGTAGCACCAGCACCGAGGTGGCCACTGCTGCCTGCGCAGTGGTGGCAGGGCCGCATGACCGGCAGCAAGGACATGGCAGGCAGCTTCCCGAAGCGGCGCCTGGACGGCGTCGGCCTCTTGGCATTGTGGGATCCTGTGGGAACCTTTCAATTGGTGGAGCTTGTTGGCGGTGGTGCTGTCACCGAAACTGCAGGAAAAACAAAAACCCCTCCAACAATATTTTTAAGTTAGAAAGTCAAGGCATTACTTTATTATCTGGCCAGGATGTGCCAAGGAAAATATTCCAGACACGCATGTTTATGTAGGATTTTCCCCCAAACTTTATACAGTCAAATCCCATAGAGATGCACTGTTTCAAAGTTCACTGGTCCAGAATTGAGCAACCCTCAGTATTTGGTTTTCCCATAGGATACGAATCTCCTTGCCTCCAATGTTAATTAGATCTTCATTTCCTTATCAGTCTTTCCAGGACCAGATGATGTTCTGTTGATGTTCTGTTGATGGCCATTTATCTTTCTGGGTATCTTTGGGCTATTCCCAGTCTGTTGGTATATTAAGCCCATCTCCTTAGAGTGATGCTATATCTCTTAAAAAAATAAAGAAAATTCCTTTCTCCAAGGCAAAGTCAAGTCAAGCCTAACTAGAGAGACAAAATTTACAAGTTGTATTGTTTCCAACAGTGCCTACAGGCAGAGGTTTTTCTTCTGGTTGGAGAAGAGGAGGAAGTAAGGAGATGTGAGGGAAAACAACATGGCGGTACCAAGGTCAGTGGAAGAAAAAGAGGGAGAGGAGGTGCTCCAAGCATTGGAGAGGAGGTGCTCCAAGCATTGGAGATGAGATTCTTCTGCAAGCTGTAGTGAGGACTATGGTAAAACACACTGTGGCCCTGTAATGCATGAAGTCCATGGGGGATGCAGAGATCCATTCGCAGCCCATGGGAAAAGTGCTCACGCCGGAGCGGGTGGATACCAAGGAAAGCTGTGATCCAGTGGGAGACCCGAATAGAGAGAGAGGGCCCCTGTTTCCAGAGATAGAGAAGGAGAGCCCTTGCTTCCAAACTAGAGCAGCCTATCCTTAAAAGACTGCACCCCATAGATGAATCACACATACCACAACAGTTTTGGGAAGACTAGTTGTCCGTGGGAGGGACCCCAGAACATAGCAGAAAAAAGACTCCTCTCCCTGTGCAAACAGAAAAGGATTTTGAATGTCAAACTGACCAAAACCTCCACACCCTGTCTCCCTGCACTGTCGGTGGGAGGGAGGGGCTGGGGTGGAAAAAGGGTGTTTTAAAGGCTTATTTTACTTCTCATTATCCTCCTCTGACTCTGTTAATAATGAATTTACTTTATACCTTTAAATTTGAACCTGTTTTGCCCTTAGAGTATCTTCTCCTAGTCCTTGTCTCAAATCATGAGCCCTTTGTTATTTTTTTCCTCTCCTCTACCCAACTGTAGCAGGAGAAAGTAAGCCAATTACTTTTGTGAGTGCCTGGCGTTTGGCCAATGTCAAACCATGATAGGACAGAACCTGTTTCTATTACTGGGATGACAGAGGGATCTCAGCATTTGACTTTGAAGCTGAGGTGAGCTTGACTGGGAAGGAGGGGAAAAAAACACCCTATTGTGACTGGTCCAGAGGCTCTGTGCATCCTTGGTATAGATTACCTCTGGAGTGGTTATTTCAAAGACCCAAAAGGACTTAGGTGGGCTTTTGGGATAGCTGCTGTGGAGACAAAAGGCATTAGACAGTTGAACACCTTGCCTGGTCTCTCAGAGGAACTTTCTACAGTAGGACCCCTGTTGGTTGAACATCGTGTACCGATTGCCATCACAGCAGTGCATCGTCGGCAATACTGCACAAACCAAGGCTGTGATTCCCATCCATATGATGATCCATGAACTGGAGACACAGAGACTTGTCAGTAAGACTCACTCTTCAACAGCCCTGTTTGGCCTGTGCATAAATCTAATGGGTAATGGAGACTAACTGGAGTATCACTGAGTGCTGCCATGACAAACATGCTCGAACTTCAGTATGAACTGGAGTCCAAGGCAGCAAAGTGGTGCGATTATCGACATTGCTAATGCATTTTTCTCCATTCCTCTAGCAGCAGAGTGCAAGACACAGTTTGCTTTCACCTGGAGGGGTGCATAGTATACTTGGAATCAACTGCCCCAGGGGTGGAAGCACAGTCCTACTTGCCATGGACTGATCCTGCCTGTACTAGAAAAGGGTGAGGCTCCAGAACACTTGCAATACATTGATGACATCATTGTATGGGGGAACATGGCAGAGGAAGTTTTTGAGAAAGGGGAGAAAATAATCCAGATTCTCCTGAAAGTGAATTTTGCCATCACACAAAGTAAAGTCAATGGCCTGCCCAGGAAATTCAGTTCCTAGGGATGAAATGGCAGGATGGATGCAGACAGATTAAAACAACTCAGGACAGGCAGAGATCACTCACCGATTACTATCATGGGCAAAACAGACTTGGCTCAGGAAATTAGTTTAATTTATTACCAATGAAATGATAATAGGATAATAAGAAATAGAACCAAATTTTAAAACACCAACCCTCCATTCCTCCCAGGTTTAACTTCATTCCCAGTTTTTGATACCTCCTTCCCCTGAGCAGTGATAGGGGGTTTGGGGTTGTGGTGAGTTCATCACATGTTGTTTCTCTGTTCCTTCATCCTCCTATTCTTCTGCTCTAGCATGGGGTCCATCCTACAGGAGACAATCCTCCATGAACTTCTCCAACATGAGTCCTTCCCACAGGCTGCAGTTCTTCACAAACTGCTCCAGCATGAACCCCTTCCACAGGGTACAGTCCTTCAGGCACAGCCTGCTCCAACATGGGTCCCCAGCAGGGTCACAAGTCCTGCCAGCAAACTGCTCCAGCATGGGCTCCTCTCTACATGGGTCCACAGGTCCTTCTCAGGACCCTGCTCCAGCATGGCCTCCCCACAGGGTCACAGCCTCCTTTGCGCATCCACCTGCTGTGGCATGGATCTCCTCCACAGGCTGCAGGAGGATCTCTGCCCTGCCATGAACCTCCATGGGCTGCAGGGGCACAGCTGCATTACCATGGTCTTCACCATGGGCTACAGGGGAATCTCAGCTCCAGTGCCTGGAGCACCTCCTGCCCCTCCTCCTTTGATGACCTTGGGGCCTGCAGAGTTGTTCCTCTCACATATTCTCACTCCTCTCTTCTGGCTGCTGTGTGCAGCAGGTTTTTTTCACTTTTGAAATAAATTATCCCAGAGTTGCTACCACTGTTGCTGATTATCCTGGCCTTGGTCAGCAGTGAGTCTATGTAAGCCACCTGGCATTGGCTTTATCAGACATAGGGGAAGCTTCTGGCAGCTTCTCACAGAAGCCACCACTGTACCACCTCTGCTACCAAAACCTTGCTGTGTAAACCCAATACAATGTTATAAATTCTCTTGCAGTCAGTCTGAAAGAAAATGTTTTAATATTTTTCAAAAGTAGTTTGTGGAACATTAATTTAGATCTACAGTAACAATTTGGGGAAGAAAATAATTTCAACATTTATTCTCTTTTTTAAAATAGTTTTTTCAGCTCCCTGCCATTTCAAAACTAGCATGTTTTTTAAACCCTTATCTGTAGTGAAATGGTCAACTGGTTCTGTGGTAGTGCAGGTGCTAACAGTATTGGACTGAGATATCACTAAAAGATATGGAGACCATTTGACTAGTATATGTTTGTACTGTGGCTGACTGTATAAAATTGATTTTTCTAAAAGAAAACTGGAGTTACTTCTCTGTTTCAAATTTGCTTGTTGGAAAAGGTTTTTAAGGATATACATGAGGAAATTGAGGAATATGTGAATGGACAGATTTTTCAGGGGTTGCAAAGGAGTCTCTTGCACAATGGGATGTCTGCAAGGGAGAACAAAGCATTCAGGTAGTTTCTAAACTACCTTCAGGAAGTTTCTAAAAACCCTATCTGTCCCTTCTTGGATGCTTATCATCTTTTGTGGTCTTTATGCAGAGCTTTCTGTGTGCTGTTTTTGGATACCATATGAATCAGCAGTGTGTGTGATGTTTTACCCATCTGATAAATAAAATTACAGCAACAATATTTTTAATATTCTTTATTGAGACTGGCTTTATTAAGAGAACTGCTTTCTTAAGTTGCACTGCAATTAATTTATGCAATCCAGTAGGTCTTTTTTAATTTATGTCATTTACTAGCTAGGATAGGCAGTAGAAAACAGCTTTTTATGAATGCATCCCTAGCAGATGGTACAATCATCTGGGTGTGCTGAAACAGATACCATATTTAGAAGCCTTTTCTACATAAAATCAAATCATGTCTGCTTCACATCCTAATGTAAGTTTTCTTTGGGTCCTGCATTGCTAGGCTTGAACTACATGAGAATTGGATTGTATGATTTCTTTCCCCTTCGGAAAGGAATGAAAATTAGATCTCTCATATAAAGCTATCCCAATGAGATGAAATATACACAAATATGCTTTGGAGAGGATTTGACAGTATAAAAGTAGTGATATAGCTGAGATGCAGGTTGAAATGTCAAACTTACTTTTAAGGTCGGGGTTAACACCTGACTAAGTGTTGTATTCAGTAATGTTTCTCCAGTGTTGAGATAATCTCATTAAGCCATTATTCCTTAGAATGACAGTTATTTCTCAGCAGGGTATCAAATTAAGATTTTTTCACTAAACACCTGTTCAGGATTTGCCTGAGATAGAGTTAATTTTCTTCACAGTAGCTAATATGGGGCTGGTTTGGATTTGTGCAGAAAAAAACTGTTGATAATAGAGACGTTTTAGTTATTGAAGAGTAGCACTTGCACAGTGTCAAGGCCTTTTTTGCTTCTCACCCCACCCCACCAGCCAGTAGGCTGGGGGTGCACAAAACGGTGGGAAGGGACACAGCTGGGAAAACTGACCAAAGGGGGATATTCCATACCATATGGGGTCATGTTCAGCATATAAAGCAGGGGGAAGAAGAAGGAAGAGGGGCATTCTCAGAGTCATGGCATTTTGTCTCAGCAAAGTTATGATTACAACAGCAAAGCTATGATTTCAACAGCAAAGCTATGATGTAGTCACCATCATGGAAACATGGTGGGACGACTCACATAGCTGGAGTGCTGCACCGGATGGCTACAAGCCCTTCAGAAGAGACAGGAAGGGGAGAAGAGGTGGGGGGGTGGCCCTTTATATTAGGGAGGCTTTTGATGCCATGGAAATTGAAATGAATGATGATGAAGTTGAATGTCTATGGGTAAGAATTAAGGGGAAGGCCAACAAGGCTGATGTCCTACAGGGAGTCTGTTATTGTCCACCCAACCAGGAAGAAGAGGTGGACAACTTATTCTATAAGCAGCTGGAGGATGTTTCAGGATCACCAGCCCTTTTTCTTGTAGGTGACTTTAACCTACCAGACATCTTCTGGGAACCTAATATAGCAGAAAAGAGGCTGTCCAGGGAGTTTTTAGAGTGTGTGGAGGACAACTTTTTGTCACAGCTGGTGATTGAGCCCACCAGGGGAGGGACTATGTTAGGCCTATTGCTTGCAAATAGAGATGGTCTGGTGGGAGATGTGGTGTTTGGAGGCTGCTTGGGGCATAGTGATCATGAAATTATGGAGTTTTCAATATTTGGTGAAATGAGGAGGAACATCAATATGACTTTTACACTGGCCTTCCAGAGGGCAGACTTTGGCCTATTTAGGAAACTTATTCAGAGAGTTCCTTGGGAAGCAGCCCTTAAAAACAAAGGAGTCCAGGAAAGGTGGGCATGCTTCAAAACAGAGATCTTGAGGGCACAGGAACAGACTGTCCCTGTGTACCAAAAGATGAGTCAACGAGACAAACATCCAGCCTGGATGGGCATCGAGGTTTAGAAGGAATTTAAGAATAAAAAGAGGATGTATCATCTTTGGAAGGAGGGACAGGTCTCCCAGGAAGTGTTTAAGAGGGTTTCTAGGTCATGTAAGGAAAAAATTAGAGAGGCCAAAGCTCAGTTCAAACTTAATCTGGCAAATTTTGTAAAGGATAGTAAAAAATGGTTTTACAAATATATTAACAGCAAAAGGAAGGGTAAGGCCAACCTTTGTTCTTTGCCGGATGCAGGAGGGAACTTAGTAACTGCAGATGAGAAGGCAGAAGTGCATAACACCTTCTTTGCCTCAGTCTTCAGTGGGAGGACAGCTTGCCCTCAGGACAACTGTCCTGGGTTGGTAGATTGTGTCAGGGAGCAGAATGGTCCTTCTGTTATCCAGGAGGAGGCAGTCAGAAAACTGCTGAGCTGCTTGGATGTTCATGAATCTATGGGACCAGATGGGATCCATCCCAGGGTGATGAAGGAGCTGGCAGATGAGCTTGTGAAGCCGCTCTCCATCACTTACCAACAGCCCTGGCTCACTGGTGAAGTTCTAGATGAGTGGAAGCCGTCCAATGTGACGCCCATTCACAAGAAGGGTAGGAAGGAGGATCCTGGTAATTATAGGCCAGCTAGCCTGACCTCAGTACCCAGTAAGGTAATGGAAGAGTTTATATTGAGTGTTATCACTCTACACTTGCAGGATGGCCAGGGTATCAGACCTAGCCAACATGGGTTTAGGAGGGGTAGGTCATGTTTGACCAACCTGGTCTCCTTTTATGACCAGGTGAGCTGCCTGGTGGATGCAGGAAAGGCTGTGGATGTTGTCAATTTGGACTTCAGCAAGGCCTTTGACGCTGTCTCCCACAGCATACTCCTGGAAAAGCTGGCAGCCCACAGCTTGGATAGGAGCACTCTTTGCTGGGTTAAGAACTGGCTGGATTGCCGTGCCCAGAGAGTGGTGGTGAACGGTGCTGCATCCAGTTGGTGCCAGTCACTAGTGGTGTTCCTCAGGGATTTGTGCTAGGGCCAGTTAAATCTACTTTCTAGAGGAACCCCTTTAAAAGTTTCCTCCCAAATTTACCCTAAACCAGGACACCCTGGCAATGACATAAGGTGTTATCGCATAACATGTCTTGGCCATGTCCCCTCCCACTGATCTGGGGTAGAACAAGCACAGAACCTAGAGATTAAAAAATTTATTTATTTTAAATGCAATCAAGGGGAAAATAATATTGACAGAATGATGAGTATAAGAGCATAATTATCTTCAAGCTCAGAATTCGTTTTTAACATGGTCAATAATTTTCTGAAGGCAATGGTGAAGACGGAGAAGATAGCTATTTTGGTATCATCTAACACCCAGATTTCCTGGTTTCATAAACATAAAATCATTGTTAGAAAATAACTCTAATGGTATTCCTAGAAATTTCAGTTTTCTTTTTCTGGGATGATTCTTTTTAATACCTGTAGAAATCAAGGAAGAAACTCTTAGAAATTAAAAATTTATGTGATGTGATAAAGATAATTGGATTAATGTTTCTATAACATCTGTGGCAAATAATGTGTAATTTGTTACATGTATTCCTATATCTTCAGAAGGACATGGAAAATGTTCTTTGACTGCTGCTGTCAAGTATATCAGACTGTAAAGTCAGATCATCTAGATTTTGTTTGCAGAACATTACAGCTTAACTAGTAATTACATTTTAATTACCAATTTGAATTTGGAGGTACTCGCAGAATCCTTTTTTGTTTTGTTTGTTTCACTGCTTTGATAGCAGTTGTTGGTGTCCCAAAAGAAAGAAATCTCAGATGGTACAATTTTTTAAGGGGTGGTAGCTTTACTATTTTGTTTCAAGTAATGTTTATTTTTGGGTACAGCAAAAAGTATCAGTGGAGACTAAGAAGTACTAGGTAAAGGTTGTACTACATAAACTGGATGAATGATGAGTCCTCAGATTTTTCATGCAAGCAATTTGAGTGCTAACATCAAATGTAATGTACCAATATTGATATTATATTAGTGGAAGGAAACTAAACCAAATATTTAGCAGTTTTAGCACCACACATCATGCATGGTTGAGTCTTTTTCTGCATTAAATTTATGCTTTTGCATCTCATTAGGCTTCAGTAGAATTACTTTTGGTTTTTATTGGATTGAGAAAAGAAGCCAATAGATGAGATCCTGGTTTTAAATCTCTCTCTTTTCGACCAGAAATTAGAAGCCAGTAAAAGATACCAACTGACAAAGACTCAGAGAAAGAAAACTTGTAATCTACAGCAAAGTATAGAACCACTGGGGAACAAGACACCATAGCCTAAACGTAGCATAGACTTGAAATCTGCGTGAAGGGTTATTACTTTTTTAAGAAAAGCAACATTATTGTCAAGAGCTGTATGTCAGTAGGATACAAGTAGTCATGAGTCTACCCAAGTCTACCCAGGGAACCAGAAACACTTTTTATTGAGGAAAGAATGTTTCTTTAAAAGACTGAATTAGATTTCTGCTGGATATGCGTCACTGGTATATACTGAACTTCATTTCAGAGGTTTTTGACACATAGTGCAAAGTCATATTAGTTCTAGAGCAGGACAAACAGAACTGGTAAACAAAAATTTAAAATCTTCATCCATTTTTCAGTAATTATATGTCTAAATTAATAACTGAAAAAAGTAATTACCTTTTATGATGCTCCTGATGTCTAATACTTGAGCATCTGTCAATGATGATGAATTTCCGATGAAAGCTTAAGAGCAACTTTTGAATACTGAGTCAGTCTTTTACCTCTGTTAGCATTTTGATATCAGCTGGCCATACTTTCAGAGCTCAAGAACAATAAAATAAATAATATCTGAATATATCGTGTATCGGTTTGTCACAAGTAGTGAGCAAATACTTGGGGTATCATTCTTTTGGAATACTATAAAGCTAATTGAACACATAAGTGGGCTTCAGAAAAAAATACAAAATCTTTTGGGGAAAAATATATCTTCCTGTTTCACAAGAGTATTGGCTTGTGCTTAGTTGAACACCATTTTGTAAAAATTTTGTTTTCAGATAGTAGAAACCCTTCATGATCTGTCCAATTTTGGCAAGGGTGAACATGATGTTCCAGAAGAAAACATACTTTGTTAGAACTTGGAGACTTGAATTCTTATAACAGATAGCATATGTTCTCCATATCTCAAACATTTTTCAGATTGAACTTGGGGTTCTTGATTTCCCTATGAGTAGACAGTAGTCGCAGGGATAAAATTTTGTTAAGTAATGAGTTGTAGCATTCTCCTGGACTATCTAAAAAGAGAGGTGACAGGTTGTATGTGTGAAAGCAGGATAAATTACTTTAAAAATAACAAACCCAGTCCTTATTTTACGTACTTACCTGATTTAAAATGGAAAGGGGTCTGTGTCCTTACTGAAATGAGTCTACTCTGAAATGTAGACTAAATTTGAGAATAGAATCCCTTTTTTTTGTTTGCTGAGTTTTCATCTGTTCTTTTTCTCTCTTAGTGTATGTACATATAAATTAATCTCTTTAAAAGACAATTTTCTCCCTCTTTCCCATTCTTTCTGCTCCTATCAGTCTAACTCTGCCAAGTTCCTTAAGAGATTATTTTAAAGCAAGCATATTATATGCCCTAAAAGTAGATCTGAAAAATAAAAACCTTCTTAAAATTTAGCTTAATTAAATATAAATGATTGTGAGAATATTTTATCAATTTCAGCTACATAATACTGGATTAGGATAAGCTTATTCTGAAATAATGGCCCATATACTCATATATTAATTTACCTTCTCTCATATCATTCTGATTACTATTTTTCTTAGTTTGAACACACCTTAACATCATTCATTCATAACCACACATTGGTAAGATGGCCAGTCTGAAAAATTATTCCTGTTAATCACATTCACAATATATGAATATCTTGGTTTGAAAAGACAGGTGTCTGCTAAGGCAGGCAGAAGTCACCCTTGAAATGGAAAATGTAAACCCCCTCCCTCTGAATTATTATAATTTTGAAATTAAGGGGCTCTCAGGCAAAGATCTGGAAATAGGAATAACAGTTCTTCACTAGGAAAATTAAAAATACAAATGTAATAGTACAAAAAAGAAAACAAACTACTGACAGAGTCAGAATACAACCTGACACCCTGTTGGTCAGGGTTTTGGTAGCAGTCCTATTAAATGGTGGCTGCAGTCCTTCTGGATTGACAGATGCAGTTCTGTTGAAGCACTGATCTTGTAGAAGGGTGTCATTTTCCTCTGAAGGTCCGGTGGTGCTGTAGATGGGCCTGGTCTTCCTCTGAGAATACAGTGGAGAAGAAAGGTGCTCCTCTGTGAATCCAGTGGGAGAAGGCTGACTGTGGTATTCCAAATCTCAGATTATATCTAGGTAGGAATGCTTGGCTCCTTCCCCTGGGTGGACCATCTCACAAGGGGATGATGTAATTTTATCAGCCATGCAGTGAGACTCAATGGCCCATTAAGAGAAGATATCTCCCCAGAGGGAGGATGGGTAGTGGAAGAGATAAAGAAAACTGCCCCACCTGGTTTTAACGGGTGGCTCAATTAACAGAAGATAACTGCCCCACCTCTAACAGATGGCAATAGAATACACATCTCGGCTACACTTTTCAACCTGAGACATTATCCACCCTTCATTCTATTACCATCTGCATCTTAGCCAAATCAATAAACTCTACACAATGAAACTTTACGCACAGTTTCCACTTAAGACTAGGTTTCCCAGTAGTACACAATGGGCTTCTCCATCTTTCTGATTTACCCACTAAGTGTAACCAGGTCTTTGAGCAAAAACAATCCCGCAGATGGGTTCATCTTTGCCTGAGGTTGGACTAATCCAGTCTTTCCTAAAATACCTTTCACGTGTACCATAGGGACTTTATCTCCATCCATTGTGTACAAGGGTTAAGACTTGGCAGGACTAGCTCGATTGATGGACTCATGGGTGTTGACCATCCAGGTGGCTTTTGCTAAGTTAATTTCTCAATTTCTACAGGTTCCCATGCCAAGTTCCTTCAGGGTAGTCTTAAGTAGTCCGTTGCCCCAATCAACTTTCCCAGCAGCTGGTGCATGATAAAGGATATGATATATCTATTCAATACCACGTTCTCTGGCCCAGGTGTTTATAAAGCCATTCTTGAAATGGGTCATGTTGTCTGGCTCAGTTCTCTCAGGGGTGCCATGTCTCTGCAGGACTTGCTTTTCCAGGCCCAAGATGGTGTTCCAGGCAGTAGTGTGAGGCACAGGGTAGGTCTCCAACTAGCCAGTGGTGGCTTCCACCATGGTCAGCACATAGTGCTTACTTTGGCATGTCTGGGGCAGTGTGACATAGTCAATCTGACAGGCCTCTCCGTACTTATATTTGGACCACCGCCGACCATACTGTAGGGGTTTCACCCGCTTGGCCTGCTTGATCTCAGCACACATCTCACAGTCATGGATAAACTGAGAAATACCACCCATGGTTAAATCTAGCCCCTGGTCACGTGCCTAGTTATAGGTGGCATCTCTGCCCTGATGACTTGAAGCATCATGGGCCCATTGAGCTAAGAACAACTCTCCATTGTGTAGCTAATCTTAGTCTGTCTGACACCTTTATCTTTGTAGCCTGATCTACCTGCTCATTGTTTTGGTGCTCCTCATTAGCCCGACTCTTGGGGACATGGGTATCTACATGATGGACTTTCACAGGTAGCTTCTCTACCCGAGTGGCAACGTCTTTCTACTCTTCAGCAGCCCAGACTGCTTTTCCTCTATGTTGCCAGTTGGCCTTTTTCCACTTTTCTAGCCAGCCCCACAGAGCACTGGCTACCATCCACAAATCGATAAAACGATATCGCTTTGGCCACTTCTTTCTTTCAGCAATGTCCAGGACCAGCTGAACGACCTTCAGTTCAGCAAGTTGGCTTGATCCACCTTCTCCTTCAGTAGCTTATGCAACCTGTCTTGTGGGGCTCCATACGGCTGCTTTCTACTTCTAGTTCATCCCTACGATGCAACAAGAAACATCAGTGAAAAGAGCATATTGTGTTTCTTCTGCTGGTAGTCTGTTGTACAGTGGAGCTTCTTCAGCCTGTGTCACTTGTTCCTGCTCTTCTTCATCAGTGAGACTAAAGTTTTCAACTTTCGACACATTTGTAATTATTTCCAAAATCCCAGGGCAATTCGGGTTTCTAATATGGGCGTGCTGTGTGATAAGAGCAATCCATTTGCTCCATGTGGAGTCTGTGGCATGGTGTCTGGAGGAAACATTTCCTTTAAACATCCACCCCAGCAGCAGTAGTCGGGGTGCCAGGAGGAGTTGTGCTTCCATGCCAATTACCTCTGACGCAGCTAAACTCCTTCACAGGCGGCCAAGATTTCCTTCTCTGTTGGAGTGTAGTTAGATTCAGATCCTCTGTAACTTTGGCTCCAGAATCCCAGTGGTCAGCCTAGGCACCTTCTGCCATAGGCTCCAGGACAAGTCATTGTTCCTGGCGGCAGAGTAAAGCACATTCTTCACCTCTGGTCCCATTGTGACTGGGCCAAGTGCTACCAGCTGAGTGATCTCCTGCTTGATCTGGGCGAAGGCTTCTTGCTGTTCAGAGACCCAGTGGAAATCGTTCTTCTTGCTGGTAACCAGGTAGAGAGGGCTCACGATCTGACTGTACCCAGGAATGCGCATTCTCCAAAAACATATGGCGCCTTGGAAAGCCTGTGTTTCCTTCTTGCTGGTCAGTGGAGACATAGCTGTGATCTTGTTGATGACATCAGTGGGAATCTGAGGTAGTCCGTCTTGCCACTTTACTCCTAAGAACTGGATCTCTCAGGCAAGTCCTTTGATGTTGCTCTCCTTGGTGGCGAAGCTGGCTTTCAGCAGAATATGGATGATGGTCTCTCTCTAATACTTCCATTGCTGTATTCCCCCACACAATGATGTCATCAACATACTGGAGATGTTCTGGAGCTTCACTCTTTTCTAGTGCAGCCTGGATCAGTCCATGGCAGATGGTGGGGCTGTGTTTCCACCCCTGGGGCAGTCAGTTCCAGGTGTACTGTATACCCTTCCAGGTGAAAGCAAACTGAGGCCTGCATTCTGCTGCCAGAGGAATGGAGAAAAATGTCAATAGTGGCATACCACTTTGCTGCCTTGGACTCCAGCTCATACTGGAGTTCCAGCATGTCCGGCACAGCAGCGCTCAGCGGTGGAGTCACTTCACTCAGGCTATGATAGTCCACAGTCAGTCTCCATTTTTTGTCAGATTGCACACAGGCCAAATGGGGCTGTCGAAAGGGTGAATGGGTTTTGCTGACCCTCCCTTGGCTCTCCAGCTCAGATCATTTTGTGGATGGGGATCACAGCATCTCGATTCATCTGATACTGCCGGTGGTGCACCATCAAGGTGGCAATCGGTACTTGTTGCTTTTCCACCCTCAGGAGTCCTACTGCAGATGGGTTTTCTGATAGTCCAGGCAAGGTGTTCAATTGCTTAATGTCCTCTGCCTCTACAGCAGCTATTCCAAAAGCCCACCTGAGTCCCTTTGGGTCTTTGTAATAGTCATTCTTGAGAAAGTCTATGCCTAGAATACATGGGGCCTCTGGGCTGGTCACAATAGGATGTTTCTGCCACTCCTTCCCAGTCAGGCTCACCTTGGATTCCAACAGGGTCAATTGCTGGATCCCCCCATTACCCCAGCAATGGAAACAGGTTCTGTTCCCACATCCCAATGTCATTAGGGTACATTGCGCACTAGCATCAACTAACACTTCATATTTCTGTGGCTCTGATGTACCAGGCCATTGGATCCACACCGTCCAAAAGATCCGGTTTTCCCGTGTCTCTTCCTGGCTAGAGGCAGGGCCCCTCCAGCCCTGGTTATCATTCCCTCCCTGGGCATACATGCTAGAGGTACCTTCAAGGGGATTTGACAGATCATACCCAGCAACTCGGTCATGAGAGGCTGAGGCTGCTTTCACTTTAGTGGAACTCCCTCAGTTAGTGTTTCCCTCCTTGAGTTGATGCATCCGTGCTGCCAGGACAGAAGTAGGTTTCTGTTGTATTGCACTAAATAGTTTATTTAGTTATTGTTTTGCACTGGGTTTGGTATTTTGCACTGAATAGTATGTTTGTATCCTCATGGGTTTCCCCCCTCATATCACATGGTCTTTCTTTCTCCCCTAAGCCCCAGTAGTGGTGGTCTCTCCCCATGTTGCTCCTCCCCTCGCCCCTCCCCTCACTTGTATCCCGTTGGCTGTGGCCCCTCTCCTCTGCCCCCCTTTCCCTGGGTTTAAAATCTCCTGTCATCAGACATTCCGGCCTCTTTCCCCCCAGGGATGCTGCCTTGATTCCCAGGCGGCTCCTATCCAGAATAAAGTGGGACTCTGGTCCCGAGAGGAAAGAGTGCCTTAAGTAATTTACTTTTGTCCCTGTAAGACTGCAAGGGGCCAAGGTCCAGAGCTAGCCAGATTGGACCCCTGAAAAGGCCCCAGAGATCGTTCTTACAAGTTTCACATCCCACCTTCCCATGTCTTCCCTATGGTCACACAGGAAGAACCACAGGTCAGCTTGGGGGGGGTATACCCTCTCTCTCTAGCTGGGGGACATTGGTCTCTGACTTTGGTGCCTTTTACTGGCACTGGTGCCGTATGGAAACTGTTCCTCCTTACCTCTTCCCTCATCTCCCTCATCTCCTCTTGGAGACTCCTAATTACAGCAGAGACATGGGCCTGCATCAGGCCATTGATCATACTCTCATAATTTCTAAGCTTGTTGGCGACAGAACCTACTGTCTCTCAGTTGTTATCGGCATTAATCATTGCAATGAAGGTGGTATATTGAGATGGCCCTAGATTTGCCAGACTCTACAACATTTGGCCTGTGCACCTGACTTCGTCAGGGTCATTATCATGCTGTCCATCCCTCCCAAAGAGTACCTCCAATACTGCCACTTCTCTCAGCTGTTGGATCCCTTCCTCAAGAGTCTTCCAGCACATTCTATGATGGTGCCCCTGCATTCTCTCCCTGTGGACAAATCTCTCTCTGACACTCATTAAAAGTCGCTCCCAGAGGGAAAGGGACCCTGGCTCCCTTATGAATACCTGATTCACACCTGAGTCGTGGGTCAAGGGTCCCAAATTCCTTGCCTCACCACCATCTAGTTGCACACCCGTACCCATAAAGTCCTAGACCCAAAGTAACCAAGTTGTATAAGCCTCACAACCCTGTCGTACAATGTCTTTGTGCAGATTACAGAGACTTTCATATGTCAGGGACATGGTGATGATCTCAACTGTTGGCTCTCCTGTGGGTTGTGAGGGCCCTCCATTCTTATCCTTATCTGGGTGCTCTGATTTCATCTTAGACTTCCTCGTTTCCACAGGGGCGTCTGCTGATGGCTGTGATTGCCCGTGCGGTTCAGCTGGAACCTGGACAGTTGTAACATCTGTGGGTTCCACTGTTGTACAATTTAACTCTCCCTCTTTGAGGCAGGGGGAAGGTTTCTCACCGGCTGGAGAAATGTACTCTTTCAGCATCTGGCTCATCTCACATATCTCCTTTACCAGAACTCCCACCCAGTCTGGGTGGTTTATTTCTGAGGTGGGCTGTGGGGCAGGGTCAGGCTCTGGGGCACCATCCCTAGTCCCCAGGGCAGTGTCAGGTTCTGTGGCAGCATCCCTACTTTCTGGGGTAGGTGTCAGGGTGGTTATCCAAGTCAATCTTCCCTTATGTCTGAATGTTAAATAGAACAGGCTTAACAGGCATATCAGCAACACCAACCACTGTATGATATCATTAGCATTTAGAGAAGATTTGAACCCTTCGAAAACTGGTGGGGCAGACCCAAAGAGATGGTTTAAGGGTTGTGAGAAAATTTCCCCCAGTGTCATTTCCTCACAGTAGGTGCCATTATTAAAGTAACCCCAAAAACATACAGTTAGCGTGTGATAGCTCTGAATCCATGTGCCTGCCTTCCAGAGGAAGTTAAATATCCATTAATTCCTCTCTTATTAACCCATAAAGCAAACTGAATAACAGCCACAGTAGCCTTAGTTATAGGACCCATGTTTAGATAAGGGCATTCAAATGGGAGAAATATAGCCACGACCACATGCCACCCGAACCAGGGTAAGCTAGACCACATGGTGACACTTAATGAGTTTTCTATATCCAGCACAAAAAAATTAGGTTACTCAAGAACTGTTCTTTTTCACCCTTTTTCTCCTGATGCCCTCGAGCCTCACATTGGGCGCCAAAATCTGTCTTGGTTTGAAAAGACAGGTGTCTGTTGAGGAAGGCAGGAGCCATCCTTAAAATGGAAAATGTAAACCCCCTCCCTTCAAATTATTATAATTTAGAAATTAAGGGCTTTGCAGGGAAAGATATGGGAGTAGGAATAACAGTTCTTCATTAGGAAAAAATAAAAATAAAAATGCAGTAATACAAAACAACACTGACAGAGTCAGAATATGACCTGACACCCTTGGGTCAGGGTTTTGGTAGCAGTCCTATTAAATGGTGGCTGCAGTACTCCTGGAATGATAAATGTGGTTCTGTTGAAGCACTGATCTTGTAGAAGGGTGTCGTTTTCCTCTGAAGGTCCGGTGGTGGTGTAGATGGGCCTGGTCTTCCTCTGGGAATCCAGTAGAGAAGAAAGCTGCTCTTCTGGGAATCCGGTGGGAGAAAGCTGACTGTGGTGTTCTCAATCTCAGATTATATCTAGGTAGGAATGCTTGGCTCCTCCCCCTGGGCGGAGCATCTCACAAGGGGATGATGTAATTTTATCAGTTATGCAGTGAGACTCAGTGGCCCATTATCAAGATATCTCTCCAGAGGGAGGATGGGTTGTGGAAGAGATAAAGAAAACTGCATAATTAACAGAAGATAACTGCCCCACCTCTAACAGATGGCAATAGAATACACACTAAGCTATACCTTTCAACCTGAGAAAATGAACTATTTGTAAACATAGAAAATGAAATAAATTTAATTGTTTTCTTTGTTTCAAATTAGGCTCATGCACAGTTAGTTCGAGAAGTCGATGTTGAGAAGGTGTCAACTTTTGAGAACCCCTATGTAGATGCACTGAGAAGTTTATGGAATGACCCTGGAATCCAGGAATGTTATGATAGACGACGAGAATATCAGTTATCAGATTCGACAAAATAGTAAGTATATAGTGGCTACAAATAACTGTATCTTATTTTCTGTTCTTTCTAACAAAATAATTAATACTTTTTATATTTGTATACTATATTTTTGTGTACTTATGTGTACAGTTTCTTTATGTGTGTGTACAAGTACCTGTGTGTCCATACATATTCAGCACAAACCTGCACTTAATTATGTGAATGTAAGGAAGGTAGTTTAGTATTATGTGTGTGTTTGTTTCTCAAAACACAAGCGTATGATAATTTGAAATCTTACATTATTACTAGGAAAGTGCAATCAAAGGTAGACTTCTATGCAATTCATAAAGATTGCAATGCCCTTGAACATCTGTTTTCCTTGTTTAAAATAGCAATGGAATTTAACATTGGACCCTGAGCATTGTCTAAATGTCATCTCCAAGAAATTCAGTTGCTCTGAGTAATATACTACAGAGCTCTGGTAAAATTTTTCATCTTGTAAACAAAAACACGATGGTGGTAGAGGAGGATGACTTTTTGGTATTGCCCACTAGAAAAAGAGTTAGCATACTTGGATATTAAAGTTTTTGCAAAAACTTCCATGGTCTCCACTGGAACTTTTAGATTACCTATGGAAATCAATCATAATATATTGTTCTAGTCTCCATGTCAGGTTGGCGTAAAAGGCATCCTCTCATTGTGGAAAACACAGAAGAAACTGAAAGGCACCATGAAGGTTAAGTCAATGGAACATGGCCATACACATAACAAAAATCTGGAGTGAGATTTAGCTACATAGTAGTCTGAGGGTCCTTATCTAGCACAATCCTTTATACATGATTGAGTCAAGACAAACTTTAAAATACCTTGCTGATGCAGTTTAGGCAGCTAGATAGCTACTAGTGCGTGAATTAGGTCTGCTGAGATTGCCTCTAATGCTCTGTAATTACCATACCACATTCTGCTTCTGCTTTATCAGCCTCTCATACAGGTTGTTCTATGTTAGGTCATGTGGGGGGGGGTGAGGGGCAAGGAGACAAAGACCACTTACCCCAGATATTCGTGTGGCACAGAGACCTTTATTTTCCACACCCTCTTATATAGAGGATTTGAAAGCCCCAGTCTATTGGAGTTTACCAATATTGCTGAATGGGATGTGCCTTGGCTTGTCTGTCCCTGCTGCTGAACCAAATAGTGGCAACTGTAGTGTTTCACCCCAGAGACACTGTTGGCTAGCTGTGAGTCACAGCTGAGCACATTGGGGCAAGTCCAGGCATGCCCGAGCTCCGATGGTTGCAGGCTGGAGCTTACTCTCGCAGAGGGTCACTCCTCAGGCCTCCCTGTGCTGGAGAAGCTTTAAGGTGATGGTGAAGGAAAGAGTCAGTCCTGATGGAGGGTTTTAATCCAGAGTTTTTATTCTGGGCCGCAGGCCCCTGAATCTAGCAACATCTCCAACAGAACTCTTCAGCGTGTTTTCTGCTTGCCCTTTTACCTGGGAGAGAGGGGGAGGGGGGAGGAATCCAAGGACCACCAATCAGGTACGGGGCGGGGAGGTCTCAGGTAAAAAGGACACCTGGATGGGCCAATGCCCCCCCAGGGGTGGAAGGCATCCTTTGAATCTGCCAATGACTTGATGCCCTTCTGTAATTTCAGGATTGACAGACAGTACTCAGCAGGGGGCAAGGATGGAGGAAAGGAGAGGTGATTGACACACCTGGGGAAGGAAACTTCAGGGAGGAACCCAGGGTAACTGAGGCAGACCATGACATCACACCACAACACCAGTCTGGGTGCTTTCATTAGTTTGAACTTCACACCCCTTCAGATCCTGGACCACTGAAATGCCTGCAGTCTTATGAGAGATCTGATCAGCCAAAACCCTTGTCACTCAGCCCAGGGGCTGGCAATGTGACACCAACATCTCACCCTTTCTTTTCTATAAATTTTGATTTGCATTATAGCTGCAGCATTTATGTCCAGGACCTCACAGGGGAGAGCTCAGGTAAATATGCCCCAGGCATTAGGCTTATAGGTACAGATTAACAACTTTTTTGTAAAAACAGCAAACCATTTAACCAATGAAGAAAATGAAACAGTCTATAAGAACAAGAATCATTCAATCCTTATTAAAGAAAAACAACCCCAAAACAAACCCAACTGGAAAACTAGGAAACAATCTGTAGACAAGGAAAACAGTTTGTAAACAGATCAAGTGTTTATGTGAACTGTAGTCCCAGATTTCCATGAAGTAGTCATCAATCACTCTGATCACACGGCTCTGTGATGTCTGCTGAGGGTTTATCAGGAGGGTGCTGTCTGTGGTCCTGAGCAGAACACAGTGCAGTCTGGACGCATCTGGCAGGTACCCAACGTGTCTCACTGTCTGTTGAAACACATACATATCCCTGACCCCAGGTAATGAGATCCCAAGGACCCTCCCATGTATTGGTAAGGAGCTCTTGTACCATTACCTTGGGTTTGGGTAATTGAACATTGCAGGATGACTGTAGTGATAAGAAGTGATTTAGGATAACTGGGTTCTGGGATTTTTCTAATCCTATTAAATGATTTAATGTGTATATAGCTTTAGCTATTCTGCTCTGTGGGATCTCACCACACATACCTCCCTTTTGTTTATTGAGTATACCTTTTAAGGTACCATGTGCCCTTTTCACTATTGCTTGTCCAGTTGGTAAATGAGGGATACGGATTTGGTGTGATACACCCCAGAGCTGCAGAAATCGCCTGGTTTTCTGTGAGACGTATGCAGGGCCATTATCGGTTTTGATGGTTTGGGGAATGCCCAAGGATGCAAAAGCTGATTGCCAGTGTGCAATGGCATCCTGTCCTCTTTTCCCTGTGTGTACTATAGCCCGTAGACATGGGTGAGTTATGGCATTGTGTACCTCCAACCAAGGGTTTTCTAGTTGTTACCCAAGCACTGAGGATATTAGTTTAGCTTCTCTTCCCTGTGTTTTATTACATTTTGGATAATTAAATATTATTCTCCCGCAAGTTCCTACCCCACTTTATCTATGCCAGTCAGTATTTAATGCATTTTTTTTAGCTATACACACATGGCTATTCTATCATGCAATAGACATACTAAATCTAAAAGGAAGGTTTGAACAAAGGCATGGAATTTGCTGTGTAATGGTGCTTCCTGTAGAAAAACTGAAGATTAAGCAGTTGAACTAGGGAAATTCAGAAAGGCAAGTGAGATTGCATTAAACAGTATACAGGATGCATTTCTTTCAAGATTTTTTTTAATGCAGTACTGGATATGCTTTTCATATCTTTATAATTTTTAACCCCATTTCCCATTTAGAAGTTTTGAAAAAATTGCACAACTGTTTTTTGATTTGATGACTTTAGTTTTTTAGCTGCCTCCTAATTTTGGTTTTGAGCCATGTAGAAATTATAAATTCAGAGAAGTAATTAGGTAGGATTTGGATGGGATAAGAATAAAAAGAACACAGTGCATCTTTCTTCTACACCTACTAAGCTTTACTACATTTATTTTACTTTAGACTAAGATTAGATAATTCGGGAAACTGGTAAACATGCCTCAACTTTTTGCAAGTGGTAAAGAGGCTCAGAGATGCAAACATGCACATTTCTGAAAATGCAACCAGTACTTTACATTTAGCTTTGCTCATAGCTTGTGTTACTATAGTGGAAATTTATTCCATTTACTGTACTGGGTGTTCCCAAAGAGGATGCTTGTCTCAGTCTGGCAACTCTGATGTTGGAAAAAATCCTGCTACAACTACTTTGACATTTTGCTTATGTGGAAATTGGAGATGATAAAGTTATATGTATTTTTCAAAAGTGCATAAAAACTCCCTTGCCCTTCAGAGCTTATTGTTTTCTAGCACATGGTCAAAATTACTGCTTGTTTTGGGTAGTCTCATCAGTCAGTACTGTTTCTAGCAAAAAGAAAACTAACAGAATTCTCCCACCAAATCCCAACAATAACTCAGTAAGGGTAGCACCATCCAATTCCAGAAGAAACAGGTCCCAAAGAACAGAAATATAATAAATGGAATTAACCAAAGCTTATGACTTAAGGCTACTTAATCAGATTATTTTGTTGGGTTTTTTTTAACGACAGATAGTTGTAGAGAGCAATGTCTCCCCTAAGCCTCCTTTTCTCCAGACTAAAAAAACCTAGTTCCCTCAGCTGCTTCGCATAAGACTTGTGCTCTAGGTCTTTCAGTTGGCCTCAGCCCATCAATCCAGTTGGCCCAGATCCCTCTGCAGAGCTTTTCTACCCTCAAGCAGATCAACACTCCCACCCAATTTGGTATCATCTGCAAACATACTGAGGGTGCACCCAATCCCCTCATCCAGACCATTGATAAAGATATTAAACATGACTGGTCCCAGTACTGAGCCCTGGGCAACATCACTTGTGACCAACTTCCAATTGGGTTTAACTCCATTCACCACAACTCTTTGAGTCCAGTCTCTCAGCCAGTTTTTTACTCAGTAAAGAGTATACCCATCTGTCCTGGTTTAGGGCAAATTTGGGAGAAAACCTCCAAAAGGGGCCCCCCAGAAAGCAAACCCACACGGCCCCTCCCCCCAACCAGTTCGGGAAGAATTTCCTCACAGAGAAGTGGAAAAAACCCTGTTTATTTAACAGGCAAAGCACTCCCCAGCACAAAAAATGAACAATACCAGATGACAAAACTCATTCGCCACTCTGAAGAAGCTGATAACAAAAACTCTGTGCTTCTTCTTCTCCCCACCTTTGCTCTCAGAGCCAGTCTTGAAGGCACAGAATATAATATCCAGCATAAACAGAACAGATGATTGCGGATACAAGCATCATAACATCACCCTAGGACACTATCCAAGCCATGAGCATCCAGTTTCTCCAAAACAATGATGTGAGCAATGATGTTGAAGGGTTTACTAAAATCTAGGTAGACAATATCCACAGCCTCTCATTAGTGTTCTTAGGTGCTTCCATGGTTTCTAATGCAGTGACAACCTTTATGTCTTTGCTGCTGCATGGATCTCCATCCCCTACCTCCACTGAAATGGCTACGGTTCTGTGTACATTAATACAGGGACATTTCAAATGTACTCCAGAGTACTCAACATATAGTGGATCAGACTGAAGGACGTCACTAGCACACTGTCTCTCAAACACTGGCATGCTGATTCCAGGCTTATCTATAGCAAGCCTGGTTTTATCCCTTTAACTCTTCAAATCTAGTTTAAAGGTCTTACAATGAGCCCTGCTAACTCTTGCACAAATATCCTTTTTCCCTTTTGAGAAAGATGTATGTCATTGGACATCAGCAGGCCTAGAGTCATATGGACTGACCTGTGATTAAAAACCCAAAATTCATCAGTCACAAAGCCAGGTATCGATCAGCTGGCTCTTTCTGTTTCTTTCCTCATCATGCCCTGCAACTGGAAGGACAAAGGAAAACATAGGACCTTTCATTCCCCACAAAAGAGGGTCTACTATGACAATAACCTGCCTTTTTTTTCTTTATAAAAGTGGTTTGGATATGGTGCATAGGCCCAACTTAACCTTGACAACACCTCCAACATAGATGGACCATCATCCTCATCATTGTTTGGTTCCACTTGCAGACCCTCATACCTAAGACACCTGGGAAAGTGAGGTAGTCACAGAGGAGATGCTCCTGCTGCATCAGGCAGGAACTTGTTGCCACCACCCCCATGCCTTAAGTCACTGCGTTCTGCCAGGTGGAGAGAGCATAGGGAATCCTCCATATCATGTGTCCTGTCTGCCAGACAAGATTATCCCAGGGAAGGTAGGGTGCAGTTCCAGTAGTACTCTTAAAGATGAGTAATGTGATGGTTGGCTCTCACAATTAAGAGATAGATATTATGTGTATGTTAAGGTATATAGTGATGTTATTGTAATATGTGCTCCCATAGTCCTCTTTCCCCTCCCCCTTGCAATAGCCTTAGTAGTCAGGGCATTTGGGGAGGGCCAGCTTATTACTAGAAGGCATGGCATAACAACACCTGACCTCCAATCAAGATGTAAGAAAGTAATCTTCACCAATGGATGGCAGAGAAGGAGTTGACTGACAAAACTTTGGTAGGGCTAAAGGTATAAAAGGCAGAGCATCCATTTTGTAGACGAGCATGTGGCTGCTGGTCACAGAGAGTCCCAATGCTGTAATTTTTCCTTATTCAGTCCTTTGTTGTATTTTTGTTAAGGTTTAATAAACCTTTAAAATTTTAAAGGTTTAAGGTCATTTCTCATAATACTGTTGTTTTGCATGACTCCTGCTTTGTCAGCCTTATCTAGGTACAGAAAGCTGAGCTAGCATCCTTTTCTCACTCAAAAGCAAAAATCTCTTGTCTTTCAGTACTCAAAGGGATACAGAAAAAGGCATCTTTCAAATCTAATACTGTAAACCATTTTATTTTTTCACTCAAGGCTGTTAGCAAGGTGTAAGGATTTGCTACTACTAAGTATATATCTTCTACTATCTTATTTATGGCTCTAAGGTCCTGTACCAGCTAGTAATCCTTTCCATTTGCCTTCTTAACTGGCAAAATATGGGTATTAAATTTGAATTCACATTCCTTCAATAGGCCATGTTTTATAATTTTTTCCACAAAGGGTAATAACCCCTTATGGCTTTCTATTTTCAAAGGGTCTTGCTTTTGCTTTGCCAGTCCTGCTCTAGATTTCAATTCAGTTTTACAGGCTCTGCTCTTTTGGATCCCCTAGGAGCCTCTCCAGCCCAGACTATCGAAATCACTGCATCCTCAAGTGATACTGTCAGATGGATCATGTCTGATTTTGGAGACTGTAGTGCAAAAATTAAGGCTTCCACATAATTAGGTTATAGAATAAAAACTTGTATTTTGCCATTTTAAAACTTGATTTCAGCATTTTGTTTTTCCAATAAATCTTTCCCAAGGAGAGGCTTTGGTGAATTGGGTAGATACAAAAACTAGTGAGTCATCCATTGTTTTCCTAATCAATGGGCTTGAGAAATTGCTGAGTTTCACAATTCCCTGTTGCACCAACAAACTGGATTTAGTACAGAGTAACTAGCTCCTGTATCTACTAAGAATTCAACCTAATTTACCTCCTCATTCCCCAGCTTAGCTATAAGCAGAGGTTCTGCAGGGGAAGAACCCTCCAGTCCCCCTCAGTCCTCATTGGTTATGGCCATGTGGGGGGGCTTTTATGTTTCAACTGCTGACAATCCCTTTTCCAATGTCTGTTTTTCTTACAATGTTCACATTGATTAATACCAAGTCTCCCAGGGAGGTTCAAGGTAGGTTGTTTCTGCCCTTGTCCCCTTCCTTTCCTTGGGGACACTATTCCTTTGGAAATTGCTTCCACAACTGCAACTACTTTTTGTTTGGCTATTTCTTGCTGGTTTTCTCTATTCTGATAAACTCCCCAAGCAACATCTAACAGCTTCCCAAAATCATACTGGTCTTGTCCCTGAGCCTTTTGTAATTTCCTTCTGATATCACCTGAGGTGTTGGAAGCTAGGATTTAGGATTTTTCTTTTTTTTTTCTTTTTCTCTCAGGGAATTTTGCCCCATATGTTGCCTAAGAGATGATAACGATAGTACTTAAAAGAGACACAAAATGTAGCCAAGGAGGAGGGCGAGGGGTGCAGCTGACTGCACTCTCACAGCTGAGGGGCTTTCTCTTGGGAAGGGCAGAGATACCTTGAGATTTTGGCTGGGAGGTGAGGGGCTGGGCTTGGCTCCTTTTTCCCTCGCTCTCGGGATCAGAGTGGAGAGGTACGTTTTTTGGTGCTGGACTGTTGCTGATGCCTAAAGAAGCTACCTAGAACAGAGGCCAGACAGTGTTAAAGGAATAAACTAGGTATTTATTAAAAAGGCCTTTAAAGGATACACTTTGGGCAGTGCAAGAGCCCAGCTGTGGCTCCACCCAAGATGGACCAAGATGGACTTTTATAAGTTTTGGGTCATTTACATATTGCGGTTAATTGTCCAATTACAGCTTCAGGTCATGAAGTCCCATCCTCCCAGTTTGCTCTCCTTAATTCGCTGTTCTTTATACCTTTTGGCTTGAAGCTGCAATGATGTCCTTGGTTCTCAGGCTGGAAAAGCATTGTTTTGTCTAACTAAACTGTGAAGAGAACTTGCTAACATTTTATATGAAGTTCAGAGTTATATAATAATGCAGTACAGAAGCTGGAAAATATGAAAGCTAAAACTTAGGGCATCATTGCTGCCCAGAGGATTCGCTGCCATTGCGGAGTTCTCAACCTGTACAGCTTCTACTTATTGTGGGTGAGCTTCTACTTGCAAGAGCAGCTGTTGAACTGGGACCTTTACAACACCTGACCTCACTGGGAAGGGGACTCCAACCCCCTCCCCCTTCCCAGAGGGTGCATCGCCCAGCTGTGTGTGGCAGCTGCTTGCAGAAGTCCAGCTGCCACTGCCTAGCCCTGCTGTTTTTCTGATGCTGCTTCAGGCTTTTTGCTACACTTTACCCAGCACCCTGTGTCTGCCTGACCCCACATGGTTCCTGACATGGCTGCAGAGTTTCTGCTACATTTTGTTTGCTACCCTGGGGTCTGCTTGCCTCTGCCATTCCAGCTTGCTTCTCTGAGGTTCCTGCTACAATCCATTATGCCTTTTGGAGGGGCACTGAGACCAGCTGCCCCTGTAGGTTTGTAAAGGAAGCTCCTTTTCTATCTCTCCCACCGGCTTGCCTGCCATTGGCCATGTGGAGAGAGGCAGCTGAGCTATCACCAGAGCGCCCCCTGCAGCCATGGGGAATCATCGCACCTGCCCTGCCCAGCCAGGAGCCAACAGCACCTCCTGCTGGCTGTGGCCATAACTACACCAAAGGGGAAAGTGCTTGACAGCTGATAGAAGGCTGCTATTGGGTTTCTGGTTTTGGTTGTTGTTGCTGTTGTTTACCTTATTATATATATAGATATATTCTGGTAAAGAATTGTTATTCCTTTTTCCATATCTTTGCCTGAAAGCATCATAATTTCAAAGTTATAATAATTTGGAGGAAAGGGGGTCACATTTTCCATTCCAAGGGAGGTTCCTGCCTTCCTTGGCAAACACCTGTCTTTAAAGCCAAGACATGATGATTGCCACACAAATATGGGGGCTAATTGAGTTTCTCCCTCTGTTTCAGGTTCGATATTAATATACTTTTGAGCCATTTCTTTCAGGTGGATTAAAAATTCAGTAGGTGATTCCTTGCGATCCTGCTTAATTTTTGAATAATTTTTACATATTGATAGCCTTTAGCATGGCATGTCTAATTCTACATAGTATCCATTGTTGGTATCTCTTTAATGTCTCTCTAAACCTGGGCACATTAGGGTCCCACCCGGTATCCATGGTGGGAAAATTAATATCCAATGTACCTAGCAAATTACCCATCAAAATTTGCTCTTCCACCAACCTCCTACTGGTTTTAACAACCATCTCTTCCCATACTATGAAACAACATTTCTAACATAGTATCTGTATCCTTCCAGTCTGGATCCTGAGTTTTAATCATCATTTCAAATGCTTTTGCCATTTTGTTTGGGTCATCTCAGTAGGTGCTAGCCATCTACTTCCAATTTTTAAGGTACGTTATTGAAAAATGCACTTTTACTGTGATTGGACTGTCTGCACCTACTGTCTGATGGAGGGGAGCTACTATCACATCTCTGTGTTTAGCTCTAGTTCTTCCTGCAAATGAGGCTAAAACCCTCTGCTCCTTGATACATCCTCCCCATCCTCTCTATCTTCTCTTCTAGACTTGCCAATTCCCCCTTAATATCAGTCTTGGCAACCTGATTATCTGTTTCCTCATCCAATCTGTGGTTAGGACTGACCATAAGATCTAAATCATCCTCCTTTTTGAGGAGATGTTTAGAACAAATTTTTCTTATGTTGCACATAGACCAACAATGTTTTAACCCATTTCCTTGATTCTTTTTTTCAAGAGCCAGATTAAAAGGGTCTGAGTGGGCTGGATCCAAGCCACAATCTTTCTGCCATTCCAGATGATTCCACAAAGTGAAAAACATATCAGCATACATAACCTCATCCCATTTCTGTTCCCATCTTAAAAACAACATTAACTGTAACAATATATTATACTTGAAGGTTCCATTTTGTGGCCACTTTTCTCCAGAGTCTAGTTTGTACAATGGCCACTATTAATTGCAATACTTAATCACATTCTCCTTGGTAGCTGTTCTCCCAGGGAGCCCATCAATCTTTCTCCAATGTCACAAAATGCAACCAAGTGGGAATTTTTTCAAAATTATTGTCTGATACCCATCCATCTCCAAATAGTGGATACAAAATGTTACAGTACAAGTACAAATACAAAACAATTAAAACAATTATAGATCAATCGATAAAACCAAGTCAATCACTGAATTCCAGAATACCAAATAATCCACCAAACATGCTGGAAAATCCACATGCCTTATATGGTCAGGATTCCCAAAAGAATGCCTTAGTACTGAATGTGATCCTGTGTCCCAGAGTGGTCTGAAGAACTGTGGTCTTCTCCAGGAAATCTTGGTGCCAGCATGAAGATCCAGAGATCACTTGTATCCACAGGAGATCAGGCAGAATGTCCCATCTGGGGGCCAGAAAATTATACCGAAATCAGTCAGACAGAAACTTGCTAACACAGTTTTGAGTATTAGAAAGCAGGCATTCTTTATTTCAGTGAGGGGTATTTGAAGGATCCTTCCTCTAACTGAGCACACTGAGCATCAGGTAAACAGTTTTTATCACACACACTGGTTACATATTCATTAGCTATCTCTGCTTACTTGATCTACATGCATTACTTTATTTTACATAGTTGCACCCCTTATTGGAAGTCCTTATATGGTCTTTTGGGGTCTTCTTTGGTGGTCTTCAATGTCCAATGTCCTAATTTCTAGGTGGCCATTCCTTGACCCCAACTCCTGAGTAAGTGCAATACCGTTGCTTTGCGTGACTCCTGCTTTGTCAGCCTTATCTACTTGTCCAAGTCTACATTGCTCCCTTTATTTGGTAAGAGTAAAATGTTGTTCTGTTCTACTATCCTTATGAGTTTTTTTATTAAGTTTAGTAGTCTTTTCACTTGTCTGTGTGCTTTCTAGATGAGAAAAATATGGGAAAATGCAAAGCTAATTAGTCTATTATCACATTCTTTTTCTTTTTGTAATATGGACAGATAGTTCCTTTGAAAGTCTTTCAAGGGTATTATTAGCACCTTAATAGCCTGGTAACTTCTTTGAAGGCTGATTGAAGTTTTGGCCCTTGTCACAGGGAATATATAATTCATTAAAAGTAAGTGCTTCTTTCCCAACACTGACTAAGAAACAAAGGGTTTTCTTCTTTTTCTGATTGGTTAGTTTGCAGATCCCAAGTATACTTTAGCAGTTTTTCCTGATGTTAAGAAATAGATACTGTCAGCAGCTTGTTACATACACATTACTTTGGTAATGTACCTTCTGCCTGTTGTGATAGCAACCTCAGAACATTACCTCAGCAGCCAGAGAAATTAATTTTTACAAAAGTAAAGTAATTGTAGCTATAATTAACTTCTTAGACTCGGTATGTAGTGTAAATTTACACAGTGCTAGGTTACTGAGGTTTTTTAAAAGTAACTTTATGCAATTTTTTTTGTTTGCTTTGTTTTGTTCCTTTGTATAATGCTTAGCTTAGTACATACCATTTGGGTGGGAGGTCATAACTACAATATGTCTCATCAAAATAAAATATTTCTTAGCAGGTGGTAAAAATAAAATCCTAGTGCCATGTAGTTCTGCCCTAAATTGTTTGCACAGTTGCTGCTAACTGTATAACTGATTCCTCAGTAATAATAGTGACTATCTGGTTTTGGACACCACCTTAAGACAATGCTCAGGATGTTTCCAAGATCTGTATCTGTAATATAATTTTAAATTTTGAAGTTAGCAAACTAATAAAACATGTTTTTGGCAATTGTTGGCAACACTTTTTGTGAAAGTCCATGTTTATGACAATTTCCTTGTTTGTTTGAAAGAGAGCATGTGTGTAGCAACTTCTTGTGTATACTGAACCAGCAGTTGTGTCACAAAATCTGATTGCAGAATTTGTGCATGCATGTATGTGGTAAAGCTTCTAAGGGCTTCTAATTTTATCTAGGTATTGTCTTTTTTTTTAGTTAGACCCTTATCCTAAAATCTCTTATGCATGCCTGTTATGTGATTAAAATTTTTATATGTGCACATGTCACGGGTAACCCAAAATGCTATTGTATTCCATATCTGTCTGAGCCCAAAAATTGTTAGTGCCTTTTTAAGACCCTGCAGCCAGAAAACAGAACCGGGGGGGGGGGGGGGGGGGGGGAGGAAGAACTTTGCCGCGGTCCTTTTTTAAGTTGGAGCCTGGAAGCAGAGATGTCTCTCTCTCCTGGAAGCATTTGCTGAAGGTGGAGGCTCTGCTTTTGAGGGGATTGTTTTGTGGTTTTTTGGGTTTTTTTCTGGGCTTGCAAAAGTAGCCACTCAGAAAAACTGCATTTCACAATCAAAAACTGTTTCGGAGTGAATTTTGCAAAGCGAGCCTCAGTCCCTGGGGCTAGGTCACCCTGCATCCGTGCCAATAGACCAGTTCCTTTTCCCCAACACACCTGCAGTGAGGAGGACAGCAGCACCAACACCAGTGGCGTCCAGCAGGTGGAAGGAGGAAGCAGCAGGAGGCGGTGCTTACTTCACACATGCAAGTCTTCATCTGCCACTAGAACTGCTCTGCAAACTCCTACCTTCCTGGGAGGGTTTTCTGCCAACCTTCCCCCTTGTGTCCCAGACCATGTGATCACCTGTGAAGACTGACATCTTGGGGGAAGGGTCAGATGCCATTTTCCCTGTCTCCTCACATGTGTTTGCCAATGACAGGAGCCATTTTGGAATGGGAATTTCCACCATTTTAGGTGTCTGTTCTCTGGGAGTTTGTGAGATTTAGCAATTTTGTATCTAGTGATTATTTACTGAGGTTTTTTGCCTATTGCCATTTTGCTTGTTAGTAAACTGTTATTTTTTCACTTATATCTATTTGTATTTTGCTTCTCCTTATTGGTGGAAAGGGATTGGTTAAAACAAAGGGAAAGAACTCATTTTAGAGTGTTCCCTTTTAAATTTTCTTAAACCAAGACAGCACGTTTTCTCACATGAGTACTGTATTTGTCAGTAGTTTGATTAGAACTGCAGTAGATGAGTGCTTTAAAAGCCATGGTGAATTGTCTTTAATAAGTAATGATACAAAAAATAAATAAAAATATTCATTTTCTGATAGTGTTCACTTTTACTCTTCAACCAGAGTAGTCTGATTTCAGAGATTCTAAAGACATTTCACGTAACCCTATCATTTTGTTATATATCTTTTAAATGAAATGTCCTCTTCTGGTTGCAAATAAACCAGTGGAAAAGGTAACTCCATCCTGCTTCCCTGCTGGAGGTTACAAACTTCCCACACCCCAGTCTGTATCAGTCAAACAAGCTGTCTTAATTTGAGCAATTTCCATAGTGTTTCTTTGCTATTTCAAATAATTTTCAGAGCAATAGATCATGGAGACATTGCACAAGAGCAAGAGTTAAGCATGGACTGTGACTTATGGAAAAAGGTGTAGTTAGAAGCAGCTGGAGTGAGAATTTGGCCTGCACAGTTGCAGTTAGAAAAGGTGTTTGATGTGTTGATGTTTTCATTTAAAGCTGCTGCTTGTGCCAGAGACAATACTAGTGTCATTGTCATTACTGTTCTCTATTATGTGCTCACTGTCAGGATGCTAGGCATTCTCAGGTGTCAGGAGGGAATATGTGGATTGAAACAAATTCAAGCCTGTTGCTCTCCTCAATATTCTTCTGCTAGTTGTTCAGTTCTTATACTCAGTTCTTATACTCTGTATTGAGCTTAGCCATGTATATGCTCCTCCCATGCTGGACTGGCTAACTCAAAGAAATATTCACACTCTCTTAATGAACTCAGAGAAAATCATTTACATCACCAATTGATCCACTCAACTCATTGATCCAATTTGATATGAAGAAGCCTTGAATATAATTCATTGCAATAATAAAGACTTATAAAATATGATAAACCAAAACTATGATAAACCCTTTATCAACGGGTTATCACAGGTGGGCCTTCAATTTGAGTGCTGTGTGCAATTCTGGGGCCCACAATTAAAAAAGAATGTGAAGGTCTTTGAATGTGTCCAGAGAAGGACCACCAAGGGCTGAAAGGTGAAAGGGCTGGAAGGCATATCCTGTGAGGAGCAGCTGAGGACTCTGGGTTTGTCTAGTTTGGAGAAAAGGAGGCTGAGGGGTGACCTCATGGCTCTCTGCAGCTTCCTGAGGAAGAGACATGGAGAGGGAGGTGCTGAGCTCTTCTCCCTGGAATCCACTGACAGGAGGTGTAGGAATGGTTCAAAGCTGCATCAGGGGAGGTTCAGATAAGGAAACATTTATTTACTGAGAAGGTGGTCAAACACTGGAAGAGGCTTCCTAGAGAGGTGGCTGATGCCCCAAGCCTGTCAGTGATTAAGAGGCATTGGGACAATGCCCTTAATAATATGCTTTCAGTTTTGGCCAGCAGTGAAGTGGTCAGGCAGTTGGACTACATGATCATTGTAGGTCTCTTCCAACTGGAACTATTTCATGCTTTTCTAAAAAAAATGAAATTCTAAATGTTCTGTATTACTGTAACAGCTATGATAATATTTGAAAATTGTGTGTGCTGGTAGTGTGCATTTAGGTTATAATAGTATTCCAGTAATCTTTTCCTTTTATATAAATATCCACTTTTATTCATTTCTACTTTCCATATTCCTGCTCAGCATTTTGAAATAGTCTGTCAACCTAATAAGTTACTTTCAAAAAAATACACCATTACCCCATTCTTTCTAATGGAAAATGTGTATGCAGTTCTAGAAAAATAAAAGTATACTCTTACACAGTTAATACAGAAGTCATTTTAATGATATTGAGCATGTCTGTTGATTTGTTCTACTGGCATTTTGGGAAGATTGTGCATGAGTAAAGAGAAAATCAATTTCTGCTATATTCCAAAATATTCAGATGTGATACAAAGCAGTGGGTGCAGTAGAGCAGAAATACCCTGATGACAATCCTTATGATACACACGCTTACCCACTGATGATTAAAAAAAAATTATATTATTTTGGGGGGAACATGAGCTTTAAAGAGAAATATAAGGAGATTTTCTTGATTTTAGAGTTTTGTATGAAATTTTGTATTGCTGATGCAGACAAAGCTTTCAGACCGATTGTCAGAAACATGTTTAATTCCCTCTAAGTTGATAAAATAATCAAAAGTTATATCTACTGCAAGCAACTAAGTATGATGCAGCAGTTCACTCACTCCCCTGATTTTCCCCTCTCCCAGTGGGATAGGAAGGAGAATTGGAGGGAAAAAAAGTAAAACCCATGGGTTCAGATAAGAACAGATTAATGAAACAAAGTAACATATAATAATAATAACATTATTAATAATAATAATGATAATAGCAATAATTATAATAAAAATAAGAGAGAGACTGGAGCACTCCTTTCTTCTTTTATGTCATTATTGCTTTTTTTTTTCCTGTTGTACTTCTTCCTATCCCACACCTCATTTCTTAAGGCTACCTTTCTCTTTTCCTCAGTGGGATTATGGTCTCACTGTCTTGCATTCCTGTTGTTTCTTCCCATCTATAGTTACCTTAACGACTTGGACCGCATAGCAGATTCAGCCTATCTGCCAACTCAGCAAGATGTGCTTAGAGTTCGAGTCCCAACAACAGGGATCATTGAATATCCATTTGACTTACAAAGCGTCATTTTCAGGTAGAAAAAAGTTTAACACCCATTTACTTTGTTTCTTTTGTTTCCTTTTACATTAGCAATACCATGTATAAGATATTGGTCAAATGTACAAATTGGTCAACTTTTTTAAAATTTGAGCTTGGTGTTAATTTTATTTTCAGGTTTTTGTCCATATATAATTAGCAGCTGTTGTGAAAGGTGTAAAGAGGATGAGAGATAGATTTGTCTTTTTGTGAAGGTAGTTATTATTGATAGAAAAACTGGAAGTAATTTTTAAATAAAATTAGTACAAATGTACTATTATAAATAATTATGAAATGGAAAGGTACCACTTCTGTACTTGATTTTTATAGAGAAGTGATATTTTGCAAATTTAATGCCATTCTTACAAATAATTTCCCCCACAGATCATTTTGAGGGCAAATACAATTGCTAAAGAATAACTATGCAGTTACAAGTAGAAATTAGACACCTGAGTGTCTAGTTACATTGAGATCCATAATAAATTTGGAGTACACTCTACGAGCAAATTTGAGTTTCTATTTTGGCTATTAACAACTTCAGTAAATACAGATTATATGCTATTTATACTCTTAAAATTAGGCAGCCTTAGACAAATTTGGAATTTTGACTTGCAATTTCTTGGGAGAATGGCAGGCCACCAACTTAATTCTGTGGACGCATTTCTGCTGAATATACAGAGCATACATTCTAGAATTGTGACTCAAAATCATAAGTGTTTTGAATAACAGAAATTTGAGGGCTTTGAGACCCATAATAATTTAAATTCAGAAAGCACATCAAACTAAAGAGCAAATATGATAACTTATTTATTTACAACACATTCCATTAGTCTTTAATATGAATGGTAACAGTTTTAAGAAGAACCAAATTGTTTTCAACTAAATTCTTGAATTCAGTGTTTCATGTGTTTGTATGTTTATCTGCAAAGGTATTTGTGGAGTTGATACAATCATTGTTAATTTTGCAGAATGGTGGATGTAGGAGGCCAACGATCAGAAAGAAGAAAATGGATACATTGCTTTGAAAATGTCACATCTATCATGTTCCTAGTAGCTCTTAGTGAATATGATCAAGTGCTTGTGGAGTCCGACAATGAGGTAAGCAAGCATTAGCATAAATCACCAGTTTTTCAGAAAAAAATACTTTATCTAAAATTAATTTTAAATTTTATTTGCAAATTGATTAAAACACAACTATGTAGAGAGATTTGGTGTGTGTGTTTTTACATGTTTATTTGGATATTAATTTTTTTTGACCAGTAAAGTTTAATGATAGATTGAATACTTCATGCTAAGCAGCAAAACAGAAGGTTGCTAGTCCTTTTAGGACGTTTTCAAAGCAGGCTGGCTTGTCCAGTCTTGGTTGTTTTCCAAATATCGACCAGCAGTTGCATGTGACTTCATGGAACGAAATGAGAAGTTCTACATGGATTAAGATGCTAATCTTCAAGTAATATGATACAAACTGATCTCTTCCATGGAAGGTCAGTGGAACCCATCTATTTTGTGTTAAAGGTGGAATAGCTGATGGTAGAGAAATGTTCTTATTGTAGCTATTTGCATGGTTAATGTTGTGTAGCAGAGCCATAAAAATACAATGGGAATTAAAACAAAATTCATATATTCTTTGCTAGAACAGACCCTAAAGTAGTAAACTTCATTCCATTGACTTAAAGTATAGGATTTATATTGGCTTATATTTCCTACTTGTGTTTCTATTTCAAAGGATAACAGAAGTAAAAACCTCATGGGTGCTGATACATGAACTAAGTAGGAAAAGTGCAGGAATACCCAGTGTTATGTATACAATTTAAAAAGTAGGGGGGAAATTTAATATTTGGACTTTTTCTTTCATAAAGACTATTCCCATTATTCATCAAACTTACATGAGTTACTCACCAGCACTGTTCTATGTAAGTTTTTAGCATTCATTTACAAAATGTAGGTGAAAAAAAGAAAACATTTTAATGTTCTTCATGACTGTATATATATGTTGATTTCATTATTTAAGAGAAGGGTTGACATACCAAGGTAAAACAGATGTCCCAGGGCAATCATGATTGTATTCTCAACTTTTTCAATATTATTTTTTTTTTCAAAAAAGACTAGGAGTTCTGAGACCTTTTAAATTTATACTTTTCCCATAAAAGAAAGAAATCTCATTACAGTCTTTATATCATCAGACATCTCCTTAAAAATACAGCTGTTACAAAGAAATAATTTTCAGTTGCTTATACAGTGAATAGATCTTCTCATTTATTTTTGTATTTTTTTAACTTGGAAGGTATCAGAATGCTTTTATTTTGTTTTGTAAGACATATATTTGATGTTGTGGGCCAAACAGTAATGGAGTCTGATAATACATCATAAAACAAAGCTTTATTGAGAAAGTAAGAAAGATGAATAACAATTCCCCCATATAGCAGCTCACCCAATCACCAATAGTGAGTACAGGATCATAAGCAATGCCATGGCTCTGGTGGATTGCCAGGGACATTTGATGTCATGGTCATCTGGCAGAAACAGCCAATCATGCAAATGCCTTTTAAATGTGGAAAAGAGTTTTGACAATGTAGGTCAGGGGCAGAGTGTTGGCAGACTGTCTAAGATAACAGTATTGGTTAAGGGACAGGGTGTCAGAAGGCAAGATGTCACTTCCACCCTGTGATTCTCTCAAATCATCATTTGACATGGAGTTATAGGCAAGGGTATTATTTTGATGGGTTGCTAGTTATATAATAATCTAGGTGAGGTTGGTGTTCCAACACCTGCAGGGTATGTTATACAGTCAGAGGTTGAAAGGTGGTGTATCACAAGACAGGCACTGTAGAATCACCTCTATCAAGTATCAGTTGTGCAGACATCTGGAAGGTGATTACTGTTACGAATGGAAAGGAGAGCTTAAACAAGTCCTGCCTTTAACTCAGATTTCTGGCAGTAGCTCTGTTTGGAGGGGCCTGCACCCCAGCTCCCTCTTGCTCGTGGGTTCTTAATCATAGCCATTCGGTCTATTACAAATTTAATAATTTATTTAATAGACACAAATTTAACAGACATAAGACTTTTACTGATTACTTCCTACACAGGATAAACAAAAGAAACACTACTAGAAGATAAAAAATACAGTGCACGAGTGAGGCACCTATTATTACAGCTAGCAAAGAAATAGTATAGATTAGGATTCAATGTATCTTACCATCCAATTTCTGATGGGGCACACATAGGATCCTTTCCTCTGTTTCCAGAAAAGTAACCACAAAGATGTGTCCAAGTTTCAGGAAGAAGTCCTCTGCATTTCCAGGGAGTGTGTAGACTTCTACCTCGGTGAAAATTTGTGTAGCTTTTATAGTTGTAAAAGTAGTGCCTTTCAGTCTAGGATTCCTGGCTTATCTCTCTACATCTTGCTCTCAAGGCAAAGGATGTTTATTATCAGTTGGGGATCTCACCTCCCTCAGTAATTCATGTGACGGGGGAGAATGTCCAGAGCTATGCACCAGCTGATGGACAGAGCAGATATCAGATAAGCTTTTTTGTGGTAGAGGGGGGATGTCCTGCCACAATTGCTACTGCATTTTCCCAATTGTTATGAGAGGCTGTGAAAGAGATTACAAGCAGCTTTTGTTTATATCTAGTGGCCCCAACCCCAGTCAGGGAGTGGCTTGACATGACTGGAAAATGTTTTATAACACAGTCCACAACCCCATCCACTGATATGAAACAAAACATAAATAATGACAAAGTAGATAATTTCAAAAATTATAGCCAAAATATTTTGGCAGATGCCCTGAGATATGGGAACCAAGAGGTAAGCCATGACCACAATTTGCCAATACCTCAATGAATATCTTCAGTTGCTACCTGATGCAAGGGCTTTAGTTTTTCCTGGATTTTCTTAAGGTCAGTCTAAAGGCATAGATTTTGGCTGACACAGACACAGCAGGTAGTATTTACTAATGTGCAAATGCTATTTTGTCAAGTACTCTGAATCTAGTGGTTTTGTACAGTAGTCTGTGGTACTTAAGCAACTTCTTGCTGCAGTGCTTGGATGGCATAAATTTTTACATGTTCTATATTTTCCAGAGTAACAGAGAGATTGATGATTGCTTTCTCCAGCTCAGAGACCCCTAGACAAGGAAGGAGAGTCCAGGGAAGCTGGTGAAATATGCATCCTCATTCTACTAAAGGGTTAAAACCACACCAATGTCACAGGGCATCAGAATAATTATGGACATGGGTCCTGAAGAGGTTTACTTCAACATGCATTGCAGGCACAATTAGTCTGGGTGCACAGACCTCCTCTCTCTCCATGAGAGGATTGTCATGGCACAGATGCTGCACAGCCAGTATAGGCCAGAGGTACCTATTTTGATAAGGTCACAGCAGCAAGTGGTGTCTTTCAGGCAATTGTCAATATTGGCATGGTAGGTTTGCATGGTGTAAAATGAATCCTGCTGCATGGTTTGTCATTGTTCATGGGACAGATGATAGCCCATAAAGTTTTGGAGGGCATAGAATTCTGATCTATGATTTACCAAAGTGGCAGTAAGTAGTGAGTTTTTGAGAGACTAGCCTAAATAGAGTAATATCTAACAAAGATTTTACATGCACAGCCCCACAATTCCACCAATACCAGCATTCCTACCACAGGAATGGTTCACAGATGCAGTATGCTATGTACAAATCCAACAATCAGTTCCCTTCCTAACATTCACCAGCACCTGAGAGAATTAGCAAGTTAGGATACCAACCAGCAAGGTTCTGGTGGACCTCTTAGGGAAGAGTGGCTGGAAAGATGCTTGGCAAAAAATGACCTGGGGGGTGTTGGTCAACAGTTGGCTGAATATGGGCCAGAAGTGTACCCAGGTGGCCAAGAAGGCCAATGTCATCCTGGCTTGTGTCAGTGTCATGGTTTAACCCCAGCCAGCAACCAAGCCCCATGCAGCCACTCGCTGACTCCCCCACCAGTGACATCTGGGAGAGAATCAGAAGGGTAAAAGCCAGAAAACTCATGGGTTGAGATAGAGACAGTTTAATAGGGAAAGCAAAAGCCATGCACACAAGCAAAGTGAAACAAGGAATTAAATGCTTCCCATGGGCAGGCAGATATTCAGCCATCTCCAGGAGAGCAGGGCCTCATCACACATAATGGTTACTTGGGAAGACAAATGCCATCACTACAAATATCCCCCCCCTTTCTCCTTCTTCCTCCCACTTTATATACTGAGAATGATGTCATATGGTCTGGAATATCCATTTAGTCAATTTGGGTCACCTGTCCTAGCTGTGTCTCCTCCCAACCTACCATGCACCCCCAACTTCCTTGCCAGCATGGCAGTACAAAAGCAGAAAAGGCCTTGGCTCTGTGTAAGCCCTGATCAGCAATAGCAAAAACATCTCTATATTATCAACCCTGTGTTCAGCAAGAATCCAAAACACAGCCCCATACCAGCCACTGGGAAGAAAATTAACTCTAGCCCAGCCAAAACCATCACAATCAGAAATAGCAGGGCCAGCAGGACTAGGGCAGTGATCATCCTCCTGTACTTGGCACTGGTAAGCCTGCACCTTGAGTACTGCATGCAGTTTTGAGCCCCTCACAACAAGAAAGACACTGAGGTGCTGGAGCATGTCCAGAAAAGGGCAATGAAGCTAGTGAAGGGTCTGGAACACAAGTCTTATGAGGAGCTGCTGAGGGAGCTGGGGGTGTTTAGTTTGGACAAAAGGAGGCTCAGACAAGAACTTATTGCACTCTACAGCTACCTGGAAGGAGGTTGTAGCGAGGTGGGTATCAGTCTCTTGTCCCATGTAAGAAGCAATAGAACAAGAGGAAATGGCCTGAAGTTGCACCAGGGGAGGTTTAGATTTGACATTAGGAAAAAATTATACATCAAAGGGGTTGTCAAGCACTGGAACATGGTACCAAGAAAAGTGGTTGAGTCAGCATCCCTGGCAGTATTTAAAAGATGTATAGGCATGCTGCTTAAGGACATGGTTAAGTGGTGGACTTAACAGTGATGGGTTAATGGTTGGACTTGATCTTTGAGGTCTTTTCCAATCTAAATGATTCTATGATTCTATGACTATCCTTAAGAACAATATCTACAGCATATTCAAAAGACAAGCTTGCATGGAATAACCAACAAGAGTACAAGTAAAACAACTACAGTAAACAGCAATATAGCAGGAGGATTATTCCAGATTGTTGTGGTTGAAATAAAGACAGTTTAATAGGTAAAGCAAAAGCTGTGCACACAAGCAAAGCAAAATAAGCAATTCATTCACTACTTCCCATTGATGGGCAGATGTTTAGCCATTTCCAGAAAAGCAGGGTTCCATCATGTGTTAACAGTTACTTGGGAAGACAAATGTCATAACACTGAATGTCCCCCATCCCCCTCCCCTCACCCTTCCCACATATTTTTGTCCACCTCAGCCTACTTACTGGCAGGGCAGTGTGAGAAGCAGAATAGGCCATGATGCTGAAAAAGCACTGTTCAGAAATAACTAAAATGTTGTCAGCACTGTTTTGGTCACAAATCCAAAACAGCACCATCTGAGCTGCTATGAAGAAAATTAACTCTATTCCAGCCAGAACCAGTACACATATCAGTCTGTACATCCAGGATGGTCCAGTAATGGACCTGAGTGAATGGCTCCTGGCTCATTATAGGTCTTATCACTTCCAGAAATGCAAAATCACCTTTATGACAGACCAAAGGGGCAGTAAGTGGATCCAATGACTGTGAACCTGTCAGCCTCAGTTCCATGCCAGGAAGATCATGGAACAGAACCTCTGAGAAGCTATGCTAAGGCACATGGAAGACAGGGACCTGATTCGAGACAGCCAGCACAGCTTCACCAAGGGCAAGTCCTGTCTGACCAACTCAGTGGCCTTCTATGATGAAGTGACTACAACAGTGGACAAGAGAATAGCTACAGATGTCATCTATCTGAAGTTCTGTAAGGCTTTTGACAATGCCCCACAACATTCTTCTCCCTAAACTGGAGATATATGGATTTGATGGCTCATTTATTTGTTGGATGAGGAATTGGCTAGATGGTTACATCCAGAAGGTAGTGGTGAACAGCTCAATGTCCAGATATAGACCAGTGACAACTGCTGTCCCTCAGGGGCTGTACTGGGACCAGTGCTATTTAATATCTTCACTAATGACATAGACAAAGGGATGGAGTGCACCCTCAGCAAGTTTGCAGATGACAAAGCTGAGTGGTGAGGGACGGGATGCCATCCAGAGGGACCTGGACAAGCTCGAGAACTGGGACCATATAAACTTCATGAAGTTCAACAAGGCCAAATGCAAGGGCCTGCACCTGGTTTGGAGCAAATGTAAGGCCCCAAAAACTCACTTGATGAGCCTCTTAAAAGGGCTTACAGTTTTTCATGCACAGAAAAAATACCAACAAGATATCCTCAAAAGGCCAAAACAGCAACAAAAAACTTTACTGGCAGCATCAGAAAATCAGAGAACTTTGGCAAAAGTTTAAAGCAGCATTCAATTAGCATAAAACAGTTCACAAAACATTAACTTAGTCCATTCAATTAAGCAAACTCCAAACCCATCGGATTTTAAGTTATTCAAAACTCTGAGAAGAATAAATTAGAAGAAGAAGGAGAAAGAGACAAAGACAAAAAATATATAGAAAAGAACAAGTATAGCTTCCCCTCCTGGTTCCAGCGGTGTTCAACTGATAGAAATCCCAAGAGGAGGTAGAGTCAAGACATATGCTTAACTGCTATGAAAGGCTGTCAGCCACTGAGAAACCTTGAGCCAGCTCCAGCTGCACATTTCTGTACATTAACTATTCACAAATTTTTGTCTTCAGCCTTTTCACTCTCTACAGCTATCTGAAAAGTGGTGGTAGTCAGGTGGGGGTTGGTCTCTTTTTCCAGGCAACAACTGACAATGAGAGGACAGTCTTAAGCTGCACCAAGGGAAATTTAGGCTGGATGTTAGGAAAAAGTTTTTTACTGAAAGAGTGATAAAGTACTGGAATCATCTGCCAGGGGAGGTGGTGGAGTCACCATCCCTGGATGTGTTTAAAAAAAGTTTGGATGTGGCACTCAGTGCCATGGTTTAGTTGAGGTTGTATTAGGGCATGGGTTGGACTTGATGATCTTTAAGGTCTCTTCCAACCTAGTGATTCTGTGATTTTCCATTGCAGATGAAATAGGCTTTTGCTGAAAGCAATTTTGTGAGGTAGAGCTGGCTCATAAAATCAGAGCTAGAGATTGAACAAGGTATTAAATACTGCCTGCTCCCCACTGCTCCTGTCTTCTCCACATAGCCATACTGTCTTGCTTGGTTTGGCAAACCTTCCTTCACATTGCATCTAAGGTCAGATCCCCAATAGAGGCCTTTCCCTATATTCCTTGTTATCCCATCTCTATTTCTAGAACTAGTTAATATTTCTTCAGCTGTACAAACAGGTAGTTAATGTGTTTGTAGGAAACAGCTTTCCCTTGGAGATTAGTTTAGCACTGGAAAAGTGAACCCAGGGAGGTGGTGAAATCTCCATTATTGGAGGACTTACCTAGACAAAGCAATGACTGACTTGGCCTTGTGTTGTTAATAACTATACTTGAGTGAAAGGCTGGACTAGATGGACTTCAGAGGTTAATTTCAGCTCACACTTCTGGTATAATATTCTACTGTCATTTCAGTGGTGTTTCAGTGGGATATGAGTGAGAGTACTTACAGATGTTTACATTTCAATAGATTAAATATGTGACCGTTGGTTGTTCAGTGGTAACTAATGGTCTCAGCAATGCATCAGTATACCTGCTACAGTCACACTCTTTATGTTCTCTTAGGTTATAAAAGTAACTGCTCTCATCTAACTGTGGTGTTTTATCGTTGATAGACCTAACCCTTACTCTGAAGCTACCCATGTAGTCAAACTCTACATTGGGTAGGACCAGTAGTATTGTATGATAACTCTGATTCTGGAAATAAACTGTAAATTCCTGCTCCTAATTTTCTAATGAGTAATTTATGGTGAAATAAAGGGAAAATTCTCCAAATATAAGTGTCCCAGTATCTTTGAGCAAAGAATGTAGGAGGTTCCCTCTTGGGAAGAGCTATTCAGCAACAGATGTGCATATGATGCAATTTTCCTACTCAATTCCTAACAGACCACCTTACAACACAATTTCCCTCTTATGTCTAATGATAAGCAAAGGATCAGTTTTGCAGAAATACATACATATTTACAGTTAGAATTAGACTTAAGTACTTTGCTGAATCACAGAATGCTTGAAGTGGGAAGAGGCATCTTGAGATGATCTAGTCCAACCTGCCTGTTTAAACAAGGTCAGCTAAAGCAGGTTGCTCAAAAATAAGACATTCATAACAGTAAGAAATTAATTCTCCTAATATTTATCCTGTAGGCCGAAATTGAATATTTATCAGCTAGCCCAAAATAAATTTACTGCACTTGTTCCTCATTGTAAATATGAATGACAAGTTTAACAGAAAGTCTTTAAAGTCATACATTCAAATTGTAATATTTTCATTAAAAGTCCACTACTTTTTATTAGTATTCTATCAGTATTTAAGATATATCATTTCATCTCTTTGCTTCTTTTGTTATGCCTCTGCTTTCTTTTAAACTTTCTGATTCTATCAAGCTACAAAAAGCAAGAGGTTTTATTCATGTGAGCTTTTCAATAGAAACAAGAGGCTAATAGTTTTTCACAATAAAACATTTTAAATTCAGGTTTATAGTGATGGCTTTTGGGAGTTTTTTAAAAGTGCTTAGAGTTTAATATGTGTTTAACAAAATCCTGTCTACCTTCCTTATAACAACAGGGAAAGGGAAAAAACCTGATAAATATTTTTATATACTTCTGAAGGAGGGGCTCAGTTTTGGAAAGACCACCCACCCGAAGGTAGCAATTGCAGGGACAGAATGGAAGAGCTAAATCCTACAGGATTGTCCTGGTTTAAGGCAAATTTTGTGAGGAAACTTCTGAATGGGGTCTCTCTAGAAAGCAAAACTCAAGCAGCCCTTCTCTCTACTGGTTCGGGAAAATATTTCCTTGGAGAAAAGTGGAAAAAACTGTGTATTTAAGAAGCAAAGTATTCACAAGCATAAAAATGAATAATACTAAATAATAAAACTTCTCGCTGTTTTGAAGAGATGGCAAATTCAGAAAGTCCTTGTCGTGGAGCGTAGCTCGGCTCTCTTAGTCTCTCATCAGTCTCTCCAGAGCTGGAAAGTACCGCGACCCAGGCCCGGTGGGCCACAGGTGTGAGCTCCTGGTGCTCTTTTGGGTTTTTAGTCTAGAGCAGGTTCAAACAGTTTCAAGACAAAGGAAAAACTACAGTCCAAGGAACTTCTCTGCCTCAGCTAGCAAAAAAACCTAGCTATAAAGCAAAGGAGAGCCCTCTCCCACTCTCTGTCTGTGCTGCAGACAACACAGTCTGTGAGAAGGATGTGGGAGAGCAAGTGCAGTTTCTGATAACAAATTCTGCGCTTCTTTTCTCCCCCTTGGCTCTTTGAACTAGTCTTAAAGGTGCAGAACTTGATATCTAGCATAAACAGAAGAGATAATTTGGGATCCAAGCATCATAAAGTCACCCTAGGACATTTTACTTCTTATCCTTATATCGTCAACTTACTACTAAAACTAATATATCTATATATATATACATATGTATATTAATTCTACAAACATATACATACATATATATAGAGAGAGTATACAGCTATATACAGACAATGGTAGTGACATTCAGCAAACAGTAATATTTACGCATGGTTTGTACTCAACAATTAGATCTTCCTGAGGTACACACTGTGTTGTTCTATCTTTCTGCATTATCTACTATGTACAACCTGGTCCCTGAGCAAAGACAACCCCACAAATCGGTTTGTCTATACTCGAAGCAGAACTGATTTAAACTGTTTTCCCTGATAAACTTCTGACATACCACTGGGACCTTGTCTCTGTCTACTGTATATAGGGGCTCAGATTAGGCAGGGCTTGCTTGGTTGGTGAAACTTTGGGTGTTAACTAACCAGGTGGCCTTTGATAGATGCTGCTCCTAATTTTTGAATGATCCCCCACCCAATGTTTTCAAGGTGGTTTTTAACAGTCCATTGTACTTCTCTACTTTCCTTGCAGCAGGTGCATGGTAGGGGATATGGTATACTCACTCAATGCTATGTTCTTTAGCCTAGGCGTTGATAAAGCTGTTCTTGAAATGAGTCCCGTTGTCTGACTCAATCCTCTCAGGGGTACCATGCCTCCAAAGGACTTGCTTTTCAAACCTAAGATGGTGTTATGGGCTATTGGATTTTACCAATATTACTGAACGGGGCGTGCCTTGGCTTGTCTGGTCCCTGCTGCTGAACCAAATAGCGGCACCTGTGGTCTTTTCTCCCCAGAGATGCTACCGGTGGGTCGCAGCTGGGCACATGGGGACAAGTCCAGGCATGCCCTGAGCTTCAGTGCTTACGGCTGGAGCTTGTTGGTAGAAGAGGGTCACTCCTCAGGCCTCCCTGTGCTGGAGAAACCTTTTAAGGCGATGGTGAAGAAGGAGTCAGTCCTCATGGAGGGTAAATCCAGAGTTTTTATTCTGGGACACATGGCCTCTGAATCCAGTAACAGCCCAGCCCAGCCCAGCCCAGCCCAGCCCCGCCCAGCCCCGCCCAGCCCCGCCCCGCCCCGCCCCGCCCAGCCCCGCCCAGCCCCGCCCCGCCCCGCCCCGCCCCGCCCCGCCCCGCCCCGCCCCCCATGCATGGTGTGCTCGCCCTTTTAACCCAGGGGACAGGGGGAGGGAACACAGGGACCACCAACCAGGTACGAGGGGAGGGGGTCTCAGGTGAGAGGGACACCTGGATGGGCCAATGGCCCCCCAGGGGGTGGAGAGCATGCTTTGAACCTGCGAATCACTAGATGCTCCCCTGGAATTTCTGGGTTGATAGACAGTGCCCAGCAGGGGTCAAGGGTGGGGGAAAGGAGAGGTGATTGACACACCACCTGGGGAAGGAAACTTCAGGAAGAAACCAGGGAAACTGAGGCACACCATGACAACACACCGCAACAACAGGCCGTAGCATGAGGCATAGGGTAGGTTTCTGACTATCTAGTGGTGGCTTCTATTATTGTGAGCACATGTCATGTTTGGGGCAGTGTGATGTAGTCAATCTGTTAGGCCTTTCTATACTTATATTTGGACTACTGCCTATTATACCATAGGGATTTCAACTGCTTGGCTTGCTTGATTGCAGCATACATCTCACAGTCATGGATAACTTGAGAAATACTGACTATGGTTAAATCTACTTTTTGGTCTTGTGCTTACTTATAGGTAGCATCTCTACCCTGATGACCTGAGGCATCATGAGCCTATCGAGCTAGGAACAACTCTTTCTCATGTTGCTAATCTAAGTCTATCTTTGATACTTCTATCTTTGCAGCCTGATCTACTTGCTTGTTGTTTCAGTCCTCTTCATTAGCTCTGTTCTTGGGGATGTGGGCATCTACATGGTCAACTTTCACAGATAGTTTTTCTGCTCTGGTAATGATGTCTTTTTACTCTTCAGCAGCCTCAATTGGTCTTCTCTTATGCTGCTAATTAATTTTTTCTACTTCTCCAGCCATCCTCACAGAGCATTGGCTACTATCTATGAATCAGTGTAGAGGCAGAACTTTGGCCACTTCCCTCTTTCAGCAATGTCTAGGGTCAGTTGAACGGCTTGATCTACTTTTTCTTCTAGTAGCTTCTGCGACCTGTCATGTTGGGCTTTATATGGCTGCTTTCTATTTTTGTTTTATCTCTACGATGGGACAAGAACTATCAGTAAAAAGAGCATATCGTGTTTCTTCTGTTGGCAGTTGGTTGTATCGTGGAGCTTTTTCAGCGTGTGGTATTTGTTTTTGTTCTTCATCAGTGAGACTAAAGTTTTCATTTTTAGGGTAATTTGCAATTATCTTTAAAATCTCAGGGTGATTCAGTTTTCTATTATGGGCACACTGTGTAATGAGAGCAATATACTTGCTCCATGTGGCATTGGTAGCATGGTGGATAGAGGGAACTTTTGCATTGAACATCTACCCCAGCACTGGAGGTTGGGGTGTCAGGAGGAGTTGTGCTTCAATGCTTATTACTTCTGAGGCAGCTTGGACTCTTTTATAGGCTGCTAAGATTTTTTTTTCTGTTGGAGTGTAGCTGGCTCCAGACCTTTTGTAGCTTTGACTCCAGAATCTTAGTGGTACACTTTGAGTTTTGTTGCAGTGCAAGCTGATCTGTAGTTAGCATTAATCCAGTTATAAATAAGAAATCCAGCCCAGTTCCATAGACTAGCCTCTAGGCTGACTGACAGATCTTCCAACCAATAACAAATCTCCTAAATTGTAAGCATTTGATTGGTTCAGAGTCTGGGGAGGCGCAGAAACCAGACTGATGTCTGTATAGCACCGGGAGTTTTTGAATTGCCTATAAAAAGTGGTGGGAAACAATAAACCAGGCTGTTTGGCTGATAAAGCATGGGAGGTCTGTCATGTGTTAAGTCTCAAACATACGGATGCCAATGCATCAAAGTTTCACCAGGCACCTTCTACCAATGGGTCCAGGACAAGACATTGTTGTTCCTGGCTGCAGAGTAGAGCATGTTCTTCACATCTGGTCCTGTCTTGACTGGGCCAAGGGCTACAGCATGAGCGATCTGCTTGATCTGGGCAAAGGCTTGTTGCTGTTCAGGGCCCTATTGGAAAGTATTCTTCTTGCGGGTAACTAGGTAAAGAGGGCTCACAATCTGGCTGTACTCAGGAATATCCATTCTCTAAAATTTTACAGTGCTTAAGAAAGCTTGCATTTCCTTCGTGCTGGTCGGTGGAGACATTTCTGTGATCTTGTTGATGACATCAGGTAGGATTCTGACACCATCTGTCTTACTACTTTACTCCCAGGAACTGGATTTTTCAAGCAGGTCCTTTAACTTGACTCTTCATGATGGTGAAACTGGCTTTTAGGAGAATCTGGATGATTTTCTCTCCTTTTTCAAATACCACTGCTTCCATGTTCTCCCACACAATGATGTCATTGATGTACTGTGGATGTTCTGGAGCCTCACCCTTTTCTACTGCAGTATGAATCAGTCCATGGCAAATGGTAGGACTGTGCTTCTCCTCTTGGGGCAGTCAGTTCTAGGTGTACTGCACTCCCCTCCAGGTGAAGGCAAACTAAAGCCTGCACTCTGCTGCCAGAGAAATAGAGAAAAATGCATTGGTAATGTCAATAGTGGAGTACTACTTTGCTGCCTTGGACTCAAGCTCATACTGGAGCTCTAACATGTCTGGCACAGCAGCACTCAAATGTGGAGTCACTTCATTCAAGGCACGATAGTTTACAGTCAATCTCTATTTTCTTTCAGATTTGCATACAGGCTAAATGGGACTGTTGAAGGGTGAGTGGGTTTTGCTGACCACCCTTTGGCTCTCTAGCTTACAGATCATCTTGTGGATGGGAATTTCAGCATCTTGAGTTGTCCTGGACTGTCAGCGATGCATTGTTGAAGTGGCAATTGGTACTCATTGCTTTTCCCCCTTGAGAAGTCTTACTGCAGATGAGTTCTCTGATAGTCCAGGCAAGGTGTTTAATTGCTTAACGCCCTCTGTCTCTACAGCTGCTATCCCAAATGCCCACCTGAGTCCTTTTGGATCTTTGAAATACTCACTTCAGAGGAAGTCTATGCCCAAAATGCATGGCTCCTCTGGGCCAATCACAAGAGGGTGTTTCTTCTACTTATTTCTAGTCAGGCTTACATCAGCTTCTACTAAAGTAAAATCTTGTGATCTTCTTGTCATGCCAGCAATAGAGACAGATACTTCCTCCACATGTCTCAATGGGATTAATGTGCACTGCACACCAGTGTTGACCAAGGCCTCATATTTTTGTGGTTCTGATGTTCCAAGCTAATGAATCTACACATTTAAAAAAACATGTTTTTCCCTAGCCTCTACCTGGCTAGAGGCAGGACCCCTCTAAACCTGGTTATCCTTCTTTCTCTGGGCATATGTCTCGGAGGTTCCTTCAAGAGGATTGGACATGTCATCATCATATCTGGCTGTCTGGCTACGGGCTACTGGAGCTGCTTCTTTTTTGGTGGAACTTCCTCTGTGAGTCTCGCTGTCTTTTAATTCAAACACCCATTGTGCCAGAGCAGTAGTAGATTTTCTCTCCCATCTCCTCATATTTTTTCTATGATCACGCAGGAAGAACCACAACTCAGCTCATGGGGTGTACCTTCTCTCTCTATCTCGGGGATGTCTACATTTGGTACTAGAACTTCTGATCTGTACTGCCGAGATTTTGAGAAAGCCCTCTTTAATCTCTTCTCTGAGTTTCTTGTGATTCTCTTTCATCTTATCTTCTAACTAACTAATTATAGATTCATCAGGTCATTGAGTGTAATCTTTTCTTAGGCCACGAAGGTCCTTCAGGGAAAAGGACCTAATAGTGACTTCTGATTTTGTGTCAGTTGCTTTGACTTTTGATTTTGTATCAGGAAGTGGCTTTGACAGTCTTTCCCCCGGATCATCATCGTCTACTGGCCGATTGGTTTTGGTTGTGTGCTTTTTTCCTGTGGCAACTGCTTGTGGCTTAGGTTCACTGTCTGGTTTAGCTGCTGGCTTAGGCTCACTGTCTGGTTTAGCTACAGCCTGAGTGACTGGGATAGCTGCTGATATATCTCCTTGCCCCCTTGCCTCCATCTGCTGCCCTACAGTATCTAGCAGCATGCAATAAGTATATGCCAGGGCCCAGCTTATTGCGATGATCTTTTTCTCCTTAGAGTCATCATGGCAGTTCTCTTCCAGATATTTCCCCACCTCATCTGGGTTCTGAATTTGTTCACATGAAAATTCCCAGGCTGGGGATCAGAAAATTCCTTCAGGGATCAGAAAATTCCTCCAGGGTTCCACCCATTCTCTCATTCTCTATACTATTCAGGATTTTTTATGCTTGGGTCTACTCCTGGGTCAGGAGTCTCATCAGCCCATTTGGAAATCTCAGCCCTCACTCTAGACAAGCTGCAAACTATATTGAGGAAGTCTACTAGATTAAATACCAGGAAGGTGGTCTCTTTAACATTCAGGGGAAACTGAACATTCTCCAAAAGTGACGTAACAGATTCAAAGGAGAAGAAGGAAAGGAAAGATTGAAAAGCCTCATTTTCTGCTCCTCCTCTAACAAACTGGGTGCAATTACTAATAAATCCCTAAAACCTGCTACTGGAACTGTGATGCAGGGTAGGATGAAGAAACCATAAACTATATATATCTGGAACAAACTCTAGTACTTTTGTAAATTTCCTATAAATCATTATCACCACGCCCAGCAAAATAGCTATTCTAATCCATGCCCCTCCGCTGTAAAAACTACATGTTAGGGACAGTACTGGAGCTATCTCTGGATAAGAAAATAAGCCTAGGGACCAGAAACACATGAAGGCTTCTACCCATAGAGACTTTATGAATTCAAGCAACATGGCTACTGGCTGCTTTATCTCAATACAGAGTAAATACAACTAAAATGCAATTAGTACAGGGTTTTTCCTCACTACAAGAAAGACATTGAGGTGCTGGAGCACATCCAAAGAAGAGTAAGGAAGCTGATGAAGCATCTGGAACATAAGTCCTATGAGGAGTAGCTGAGCATAATGAGTGTTTTTGGTGTGGAGAATAGAAGGCTCAGGGGAGACCTTATTGCTCTCTACAAGTGTTTGAAAGGAGGTTGTAACAGTGTCAGTCTCTTGTCCGATGTAAAAATTGACAGAACAAGCAGAAATGACCACAAGTTGCACCAGGGGAGGTTCAGGTTGGATGTTAGGAAATAATTCTTCACTGAAAGGGTTATAAAGCATTTGAACAGGTTGCCCAGGGAAGTGGTTGAGTCACCATCCCTTGAGGGTATTTGAAAGATGTGCAGATGTGGCACTTAGGGACATGGTTTAGTGGTAGACTTGGTAGTGTTAGGTTAATTGTTGGACTCGATAATCTTTTAGGCCTTTTTCAACTTAAACAATTCTATGATTCTATGTCTCAGCAACATCAGAATCTGCAAGATTCACTTTGATTTTGTTCTCTAGAAGCCTGTGTGAGGACTTAAAGAGTGCAATTACATGTCTCAAAACAGTATTCCCATAAGATAAGCCACCACAACAGGAACTTGAGATAATCATGGATGGCAAAAAGGAAGGCGCTAATTCCAGGCTTAAACAGAGGTGAAGGTTTGGAATTAGCACACCGGACAAAATTCCATTGTGCAGACTGTGGGAAAGGAAACCACTACTTACACCCATATCAGTCCAAGTTGTGGGAACATCTGCAACCACCCCTTGGATACTTGGAACTTGGACTGTATAAAGGTGGTACCTCCAGTAGAATGACTCTGGGACCCCCACCACCGAAGACCAGGGTGAAGAACGCTGCAGGAATCCACATGGTGGTGGTATCTTTTGCTTAATTTCTTTCTCACTCTCTCTCCCCCCTGCTGTCTTTCTATTTCTTTCTATCTCTCTACCTCACATTTACTGTTAAATAAAATCTGTACTATTGACTTTGGCATATGGTCTCATTTGCACATTAATTTGGGCAGAGGCATCTCTCACTAATCAGATCATAACGGCCTGTTTGATGGTGAAACTGTTATTTTCAGGAGGCATCTCCTAAAAAAAGCTTCCGTAGTAGCTAATCAGGCCTGCTTTAGAATTTTCAAATAATAAAGAAGTAGAGTTAATTCCTGGTTCTGAACTCAGTTTGTTCTGACTCTGTATTAACTACATCATGTCAGCCTAACAGTTCTTCAGAACTGTATTGAACCACACAGAATTTTACAGTGTCAGGAAGCCCTTGCAAACAGAACTGTATGCTTCATTTATTTAAATTTCTACTATCACACAAAATGTTTTGCAGGAGCAATTAAACAAAGCTTAAGTAAAGGCTAACTTGATGTTAGAAACAAATTTGCCATTTGTAAGATTTTATGTCATAAGCCTTTGATTTGGGCAAATATTCTCAGGTTATCAATGAGTAAATTCTAAATTTACCTGGAACTATTTTAATGCTGATGTCTTTCAAAAAATTAAGAATTACTTGCATTTAAAGTTCAGGAAATTCATATAAAATAAATAAGGTTCTTGAAACTTGGTTATTATGTTTTGTTGTACATTTATCTCTGCCTTGAACCACATGCATTTCAGTACCCATGAATTTGTTGGCTGATCATAACTGTGCATAATTAGTATTTACAACAGTACCTGTTACAGCTATTGTGTCCATGGCCTCTGTTCTAAAGCATAATCATGCTTGAGTCATTGAGTTTGTAAAAGGAAACTGCCTGCATATTTAATATACTACATACCTATGAATTGTAAATGAATCAGTTAAATCTTACATTTTGGTAAGAAGGTGGAAAACGTGAAATGGATATGTTTATCAACTAAAATGGCATTGCACTGATTGATTAAAAAAATTATTTTCACAAATACATAAATCTATCTCTTTTTTTTTTTAAATTCCAGAATCGAATGGAAGAAAGCAAAGCACTCTTTAGGACAATTATCACATATCCATGGTTCCAGAATTCTTCGGTCATTCTGTTCTTAAATAAAAAAGATCTTTTAGAGGAGAAAATTATGTACTCCCATTTAGTTGATTATTTCCCAGAGTATGATGGTAAGTATATTGCCACCAGAGCTCATGCCCCATTTAAATTGCAGTAATGACCAAATGTAATAACGTTGCCCATATTTTGCTTGGAGGTTCTTTAGGACAAAGATAATCACCCATTCTTCATTAAATCCATTTTCTTCTTTATAAATTGTACTAAGTGCATCAAATGGTTAGTTTGTAGTTGAATGACTTACTGGTCATGTTGTTTTTTTAAAATTATATTAAAAGGAAAAAATTATTAAGAATAACAGTTTTTAATGCTTCAAATTTTTAAAGTCACTGAAGTCTTGTGGAACTTTCTAGATTGCTAGGAATTCATCTTACACCTCCATTAATAGTGGACAAGATGTCAGTACCTTTCATGTGAAATTATTGATTCTAGATGAGTAACATCATATTAGCAATGGACCTTATTCTGTCCTTGTTTATAAGTTGGGGTGAGGATTTAAACTGAAGTATAAAGCTAAAATTATATAAAAATACATTTTTCATTCTACTCAGCATCTCACATACTCTTCTTTTTTAACTGGGTTTGTGTTTTGTTGTTTTTTTGTTTAAGGCTGGAAATCTGAAGACAAGTCATAAATTCTCTGTGGCTCTCAGATAAACCAATATCACTTCTCCCACCCTTTTATTGTACCATTTCTTCTTTGTTTCCATTATTTTATGCTACTTATATGAAATTGAATGTGCTTGTCCCTGAAAACATTATGTAGAACAAACAGCTGTTTCCAAAGAAGCTGTACTTTGAGAAAGTTCTCCCGAGGTGAAAACCTAGGTATTCAAAGGTAACTGAGTGGAGGCTTTGGTAACAGAGAAAAAAATCATATTCATATAATAACATCTCTTTTGTCATACCAGAGAGTGAAAAGCAGATTCAAAAGCTACAAAATATTAAATCTCTCATTTTCAAAACGAGTTAGTGATAGAAGGAAAAAGTTTCATGCTTTTCCTCTTTGAGAGGAAAGGATGTGTTCGCAATGAACAGCCTGCAGGATCAGGCCATACTTATTTATGAATCAGTGTAAGTTTAGTTTGATAGTACTAAACAGAAGATAACTGACAGCTAAATAGAATATATTCTTGTATTTTTATGCTAGAAATGTGACAGGTGCCTTACATGACATCCTGCTGGTGAGAAGGCTATATGGGCCCTTTTGTTATGATCACTCAAGTAGAGGTAAACCTGTGTTAAATGCTTGTCCAGAGAAACCAGACAAAATTCATACATAAGAGTTGACATTGGAAGGGAGCTCTGAAGATCATCGAGTCCAACCTTCCTGCTCAAACAAGGTCATCTAGTGACTGCTTCACAGGTATATGTCCAGATGGCTTTTGAATATCTCCAAGGAGGGAGACTCTACAACCTTTTTGGGCAACCTGTCCCAATGCTCAGTCACCCTCAGAGTAAAAAAGGGGTTTCTGATGTTCACATGGAAACTCATGTGTTTCTTCTTGTTCTGTAACTGGGCACCATCCACAAGAGCCTGGCTTCATCTTCTTTGCACCCTCCCTTCAGGTATTTGTACGCATTGATAAGATCTCTATCTGAGCCTTCTTTTCTCTAGATTAAACAGTCCCAGGTTTCTCAGCCTTTCATTCAGTCCTTTAATCATCTTTGGCTGGACTTTCTCCAGTATGCCCTTGTCTTTTTATACTGAGGAGCCAAGAACTGGACACAGAACTCCGGGTGTGGTCTCATCAGTGCTGATTAGAGGGGAAGGATCACATCACTCGACCTGCTGGCAACATTCCTCCTAATGCAGCCCAGGAGACCATTTGCCTTCTTTTGTCAAGGGCATATTGGTGGCTCATGTTCAACCTAGTATCCACCAGGACCCTCAGGTGCCTTTTCTGCCAAGCTGTTTTCTAGTTGGGTGGCTCCCAGTATATATTAGTACCTAGGTTTGTTACTCTTCAGGTGCAGGACTTGGCACTTGCCCTTGTTCATTTTCATGAGGTTCCTGTCAGCCCATTTATCCAGCCTGTTAAGGTCCCTCTGGATGGAGCCACTCCTCCCAGTTTTGTGTCACCAACAAATTTGCTGAGGGTACACTCTCCTCCCTTATCCAGATCATTAAAGATGTTAAATAGGACTGGATCCAGTATTGGCTACTGGGGTACCCCACTAGTTACTGTCATCCAACTAGACAATATCCACTGCTCTCCCCTCATCTACTAGGCCAGTCATTTCAATATAGAGGGTTGTCAGATTTTTCAATCAGTCAGCTCAGAGAAACCCTCTTCCTCTTCTCCTTTACCATGGGTAAGGGAAACAAAGGTTATGGACAATTAGGGCCATAGCGAGTAGGCCAGACCTGAAAATCGTTTAAGTGTCTAATTCTGCAGATCTTGCTGGACTTAACCCCTTAGAGAATGTTATGGTTTAATTTGATTTCTTTTGGTGGAAAGATTGGGTGGATGACTTGTGGTTTACTCCCATCTGGCAATTTAGTATCACACAGCTGCTTACTCACTCCTCCCTGCCTGGGGAGAAGAATCAGAAAAAAGGCAGAATCCATGGTTTGAAATAAAAACAGTTTAATAATTGAAGTAAAATAAAATATAGTAATAATACTAATAACAATAACAATAATAACAGTAATGAAAAGGACAGAATAAAAACAATTGATGTAAAATAAAAGCAATTAGTGCACAATATAATTGCTCACCACCCACTAACGCCCATCCCATCCCCAAGCAATGACTGGCCCCTTCTGGCTAACTTCCCCCAGTTTATATGATGTTTTATAGTGTGGAATATCCCTTTGGTTATTTCGGGTCAGTTGTCCCATCTGTGGTCCCTCCCAGCTTCTTGTGCACTTCCTTACTGGCAGAGCATGAGACACTAAAAAGGCCTTGACTCAGGGTAAGCACTGCTCAGCAGCAACCAAAACATCAGTGTGTTATCAGCATTATTCTCATACTGAATCTAAAACACAGCACTGTACCAGTGTAGTGGTTTTACCTTGGCTGGATGCCAGGTGCCCACCAAGCCACTCTATTACTCCCCAGTGGGACAGGGCACATAAAATAAGATGGTCAGTTGAGATAAAGCATTTTACTAAAGAAAAAAAAAGTGAACGTTTGAGTGCACATAAGCAAAAGGAAAAGTTAATCTCTACTTCCCATCAGTGAGTGATGTTCAGTCACTTCCCAGGAAGCAGGGCTTCAGCATGTATAGCAGTTGCTCCAGAAGGCAAACATTGTAGAATAATGAATGCCCCCTGTTTCTCCTCTCGCCCTTCGTTTTTATATCTGAGCTGACCTCATATGGTATGAAATGTCTCTTTGGTTACTTTGGGTCAGCTGGCTTGGTTGTGTCCCCTCCCATGATCTTGCCCACTCACAGCCCCTTGATGAGGGTAAGGAATGTTAGAGGGACAGTGCTGCTCAGCAACAAAACACTGGTAGCCAAAACACTGGTGTGGTATCAACACACTTCCAGCTACCAAGGCAAAGCAGAACACTGTGAGGTCTGCTAAGGAAAAATGAACTCTATTTTAGTCAGACACAATACAATCAGCTACTAAGAAGAAAATTAATTATATCCCAGCCGAAACCAAGACAGTTGCAAAGTCTTTGCCTTGCACAGGTCACTGTGTGTCCCTCTCTGCTGTTCCAACACCCTGTTTGGAGATGTTGAAGATGGATGCATTTGGGGAACTCATCAGAATTAGGTATTTTTCAGCTGGATCACTTTTCCCATGTGGGTAGTACAATGGAGAAAGCAGCATAGGGATCAGAAATGGTAACCAGGATGGCAAACTGGACTGATTAAACTAAGCAGTTGTACTGCACAGTGTGTCATAACAACATTGGATGAGAGACTGAGATGTGCTCAAGGGTCAAAGTATCACAAGATGATATGCTTTCACAGATCATACTAAAAGATCAACTCAAAGACTGGAATGAAGAGCTGGGAGTAAGGAAAAAGACAAAAAGTGACCATGTTTGGGAAGGAAATAATTAAAAAATATCTATCTGTGGGAGCGCACTCCCCTCCAGAGTCTTCAAAGAAAATAAATGCTGACAATTACAAGTTAATGTAGCCAAGGTAAATTGTAGTGCTTTTTATACAAAACTTGACTATCATATAGAGAAACCCTTTTAAGACTGCTAAAAAGGGAGCTATGGACAAGAAACCTACTGATTTGAATTATAATTATTTTCCAAGATTAGTTAGATTGTAGCCATTTAGCACCGTAAATCTAGCATTGGTTCATTCCCTTTTTCTAAATATCTGAGATGGTAAACTTTCTTTTTAATCTCAGTTTTCTGTGCTTGAATTCCAGTCTGAAAAAATTGAATTACATTATGATAACCAGACTTGTTATTAGGCAAGCAAAATTTGGATATGGGCTTTAAATAGTGCAGTAGATTTTAAAAGAGGAAAAAAATCTGTCTGTGCCTACCCACTGTAAAACTGTAACAAAATCCTAGGAAGTTGATTGAACCAATAAATGTCTTATTTTTAAGAAATCATTGTCTTTGAAAGTGTTGGAGTCTCCTTTACAAATATTTAAACCTCTTAAGAGTAAAAAAAAAAATAATAGGGACATTAATTTTGCTGCTGTTTCTATAGAATATGTGATGAAGCTAAAGGCTAGAACCTGTTGCGTTTAGACATTTTAAAAAATTAGAAGTCATCTTTGCCCTGGTTCAGAGAAATTATTATGTTTACATGTCCTTCTCTACATCTCATAAAATGTGTAAGTCTGTGTATATGTCTATATATACACATACATATTCATGTGCATACAAGATATTGTAGAATCATCTTCTCCTTCCACAAGGCTTTGCAACCAATAGATATCAGAAAGTATTTTGTCTTTTGTGATGCCATTGTTACATAATTTGTGCATTTATCCAAATTAGAAATGCTTAAATTTGCATTTAAATATTAAAAATAAGTTTTATTGTGCAGTCATTGAAAGCTATGTGGGCACATGCTAAGTTCCTAAGTACAGATTTCATAACCATTGAAGGACAGAACTATATAACAGCTGAGCGCTGGTATTTATATTGTCATATAACAAGACCAGAACTAATGAGGAGATAGGAGGAAGAGGCACAGCAAACATACATGTTCTGTAGAAGCCCACATTGCAGAAACTGGAGGATAATGGAATAATGGCCTATGAAAATTGCACTGGAACAGTATATGCATATACAGTATAGGAAAAAATAACTTGTGGCTATGTTCCTACTACTGTGCTGCTCTTTTGGCTGTGAACATGAACCAATTCTCACTCCTATAGATTGGAAGTCATTATTTTGCCTTCTGACTTATGCAAAGCAGAATATGCAGTTTGGTTGCATAGACTTCATGTTCTGAGAATTACAGATTTGTTTAAATTTAATAGAATTGTTATATATAATTTAGACATTTAATTTGTTAGAACATTAAGTTTTGCAATTGAACAGCTTCAACTAGCAAGCATGTAGATCTTGCTATCACTAAATGTGGGGGTTTGAAATTGGAATTGGTGCCCCATGTGAGGAAATCGAACCAAACCCGCTACATTAAAGTAAATTAAATTCTGTTAGGGACAGTGTCAAACTAGTTTAAGATGTAACTTGATTATGCTACATTTTAAAAGAATGTACTGTTGAAATACAGTAGACTGAAAATGGGCCAGATCTGTTATTTTTTTTATATATATATTTATGAGTATAAAGCATCTAATTATTCTGTTGTTCATTTTGTGGGGTCATCAAGTTCATCTGTCCATTTTTAACACCTTATTGAAGAAAAAGGATAGCACAAAAAGAACAGCTCTTCTATTATCAACTTCTGGAATTTCCTTCAATTTTTGTTTTTTAATGGCCCCCACTGGAAAAAAAATAGTATATGGTAGTATTTGTTAGTAAAATTTTTCCCTTCCTCTCTTATACAAGGATAACAGACTGAGTCTTTCTTCTGTTTTCTGCTCCTGAGGTTCCCCTCCTAAGTAAGCTCAAATACTGAATTGACTTTAAGAGAAACTGACTTTTTCTTCTTAATTATCAGGACCACAACGGGATGCACAAGCAGCAAGAGAGTTCATCTTGAAGATGTTTGTAGACCTGAATCCAGATAGTGACAAAATTATCTACTCCCACTTCACTTGTGCTACAGACACAGAGAATATACGCTTTGTCTTTGCTGCTGTCAAGGACACAATTCTACAGTTAAACCTGAAGGAATACAACCTGGTTTAACTGTGCCTAAGAGGCCCTCCAAGACCATCTTTGTGTGATTGAAGATGCACAATAGGGACTGGATTATCTGTGAAAGCAAGTTGCATAATGCTAATTTATTGCTGGCCTGCACTCTGCGAATGTTCAGAGTTTTTTAGTTGATATTATGATTTTATTTAAACTATATGGAGGAAAACCAGAAGATGCTGAAATACATTCGCAGTACATTTTCTTATTTTTTAGGCAAAATCTTGTGACTCAGTGGTTTCTAAATTCTCAGTCATACACTCACAAAGGATAACAGGTTTTTGCTAATGAAGCAAAATCAAGCTGGTTTCCTCTTTCCCTGAACCTTTCTCTCCCTCCTTCCTCCCCTGCTATGTTTTAAAAGTACAATGGTCATTTTACCACTTGCATTCCTTGATAATATATTTTCTGTTAAGTGACTTGGCCAAGAAAATTACTATTATCAGAAATGAAGTTATCAGTCATTCAAATTTTATAATGTGTTTTCTCTGAAAGATCAGAAGCATTGATAGTATGATTTTTTTTAATTCTTAAAATTAGTGTTCTCATTCTGTCTTCACTTCTGAGACTAGAATATTGGGAATTGCAAAATAGAAATAGTTGTGTATGGATTTAGAATTTAAACATACTTTCACAGTTCAGAAAGATGCATAGAAGACAGTAATAAAATAATTAAAGACATAAACCTCAGATGTTCATAGAATATCATCAAATCTCTTTTTAATTGCCATGTGTCATTATTTTCTCTTTTCTTTATTCACTAATAACAAGTAGAAATGTCATGGACACTACATTTTCCCCAGTGGCTACAGTCAAAAACAGGGGTAGGGGTTTATTTTTCAGTTGTGTGCATTTTTTCTTAAGTTAGAGCTTTTTTAAAGTGTTTTTCCACAGTATAAATTTTTTTGCTGTATAAAATCTTGCCAAATATGGCTTTTTATGAAACCAATACTTTTGAAACATAAGATAGTGATTGAAATGTCAAACTAATGGATTGGGAATTTTTATTGTGTTCCATTTTCTAATGCCAAAAACAACAGTGTGAGTGAATATGCTACTCAGCATATGTGTATAGAAGACAATTTAATTCTCTCCTTATGTCAGAGATGGCATGAGATTGCATACGTTTTTTTCTAATAATATCAAGCACCTCGTTTATTATTGATGAATGATCACAGAAACTATTCTTGATAAGGTTGCCTCTTAACCTATTCACAGACATTTTATAGGTTTCATGCAAAATAGTCTCTCTTGATGTTCTTTAGAAAGATTTCTTAATGCAAATCACTCTTGAAATTTAAACATGCAAATTTTTAATAACAAAAATGTAGCACCCATCAATGAGCAGCTTGGGTTGAAAGGTATTTTTTGACCAGGTGCATGATTGCTAGCAAGCTACAGAGAACTCTGAGGTCAGACACTGAATTACTTACATTGCCAAGTAGGAATAGGGTGCACTTAGCACAGAAGCTGCTGCCTCTCAACAGCAAAGGAGAGGTGGAAAAACAATCTCTTATTACTTGAGTAACTAAGTTAACAATAAATACTAATGAGATGTTTTTCATCATTAATACTCCCTACTCTAAAACAACATTAATAAGAATAGTTGCTAGTTTTTGTTCCCTCATAAAACACCTTATAATTGGAAACTGATTGTAGGTATAGTGCAATTATGAATGCTATAATCATTGTACATACATATATGCCAACATCCATATTGGCTTTATAGTCATTAATTTTTGGCAAATTGTGCTGTGTTGATATGTATCTATGTAATTGTATAATATGTCTTATATCTGATTCACATTTTAAATAATGTTATTTTATTTACTTTTTAAAGAGAAGAATGTAAATTTTTTTTCAGTTTATTCCAGACTAGATATTTGTTGGTTTTATTTAAAAAGCAACAAAAAATCTTATCATAGTGCAGAATTGTAGTAGCATTGTGCTATATAAAATCATTTGAACATTCCTGAGTAAAAGTAAATTGGAGACACACAGAGGACAGTCATAATCAAAACAATGCTTAAATCTTGTCAGGGCTTTATACAGATATAGAAGCTGGTTTTGTTAGAAGAATTTATGCCATTATATCTAGGATTAGAATATAAGCTCTTAAATATCAATTTGTATTTGGCAGATTCAACTTCAGTTAATTTTACCTTTCTAATAGCCTTTTTTAGAAAAGTGAAATTAGAGCATTTCAAACCACTGAACATAAGTACTAATGGGTATATTCTATTTCCCTAAAAATGTAATAAAACCATCAGATCAGTTAAACATTAATTCAGAAATTACAGAAACCTTAGACTTAACAACAACAAAGTTGCTAATGTTAAAAATTTTAAGGAGTTAAAATTTGTTTAATAAAGCTAAACCACATAGTTGAAGGCTATAAAAAGTGACACTGACATTCTAAATGTATCATCAAAACAGCTGTTCTTATTATAAATGTAATTATAACATTGGCTCTGATCTTACTTATAAACATTACAAATCTTCTGTTTTAACTGTTGACTCTGGAGTGTGTGATAATATCCTTTCTTTCAGCCTGTGAATACATTGACCACCATGGATTTAGTTATATAAATAGAACTGTAGGGGAAAAAAACCCCAAAAACATGCCAGTGTTGTCTAATGAAGGTTTGGGTTTGTTTTACTATGGGATATGGGGGGGGTGGGGGGGGGGGGTGGGGGGGGTGTATGGGGTTTTAAGTTTTAATATAAAAAAGATTTGTATAAAAACAAACCAAAAATTTACTCACACTTTATAGACATATTGTGATTGCGAAATTCTAATGTGTGTGCCACTGGGCTACTTCTGGTATATTTTGAGTTGAACCTGTGACAATGTTTAGATAATTTAAACATATTCTGAAAAAATATAATCAGCATGTTAATGCAAGCCTTACATATCTCACCTAACACAGCATTGCAGTGTGACAGTGTTTACAAAAACATTTAATTTTTAAATGACAGGCGTTCTCATTTGCAATATATTCCATTGCTGTTGCTGTTTTAATGGGTGATTTCCACTATGCATTATAGTGCTTGAGTCTAGAAGTATGTGCCTCTAACATGAAGCTGAAGACAAAAATCAGACAGGAACCCTTTTAATTTTGCAAAATTACTTTGTTACATTGAATGTCATAAATGGGAGAGGAGAAAATGAAAACATTGGGAAACTATTCTAGGTGTACAAGAAAGCTGTAAATACATTTTACAAAAACCTTAAACTTGCTTTTTTCACTAGTTAGCTGTCACTTTGTTTACATATATAGGATGGTGAAGCTATAAGGGCAGTTTACTTTTATAATTCAGACTTTTGATTTTCAAGGTAACCTGTCATTTTAAATCATACTGCCACATGATTGTGAAGCATTTTTTAAAGTTTGAAAGTGAAGAAGAGGCTTTATGCTGATTATCAGTCAGAACTACCTGCATGATTTGTAAAAACTTTAAAAGGTGATAAAAGGGCTGCATATGAAGATACTGCTAGACTCCAAGCTTTTGGTTATGAGATGCAAGACTTTCAGATTGCTCAACTTAATGGTCCTTCCCTTGTTATGCATTCTTCACAAAATATTGAGATAACAGGAGAAAACAGAGACATGTTAACCCATATGGAAAAGAAAAATAATGCCCAAATAATTTATTATGTGTGCTGCTAGTATTGAAGGTCTGTGCATGATTATCCTGCATTACATTAGCAAAATAATGAAGTGTACACAGTATATTAACAAGGCCTACAAATTACCTACTTCTAGTTAAGAAATCAATAAATTAAATATGTTTTGTAGAATGTCTCAAGTAAAGAAATTAAAATGGCCTGTTGTAGATAATGGTTATTTGAGGCCTTCACACTTGCAGATAAAGTCCCTCTTTGGACATAAACAACTAAGATTCTATGTCCCTGTCCAATTTGCTAGTTTAGTAGAGATCATGAAAAACAATGTGATTTGGTTTGAAAAGAATGACTGATAGTTCCTCTTTTTTGTTGTTGTTTTCCTTTTATTTACCATTTTATTTATCAGTCAAAACAAACATTTCCATGTAATCAGTAATCCATTGAGGGTCGTTGTTTATCTAGCTACAGGGTTTTTACTGTAACTTTCACTCGAGCTTTTTTACAGTAGCTATGTTGCAGGGAAAAAAAATTGAAGAATCATTTGGGCAAAACTGATGTTAAAGGTAGTGTCAAAAATGCAAGTGAATTCAACCAAATCAATCTTACTCTTGGTAATAAGACTGCTGTTTTTGTGATGTTGGGGGTTTTTCTATCAAAGGATGGTCTAAGATGAAGTCTTGCTGGATTTCTTATTTATCATGCTGCAGAAAATCTTTTTTTTTTTTTTTTGCCAATATATAGGAAGGGGAGTCAGATACATTTTTAAAATTTGCAGTGTTTAACAAAATAAAGATCATATTTGTTATTCTGAAGTGTCATTTAAATGCATATATTGTGTATTTTTGGGGGGACAAAAATAGGGTGTGGTTTTCTGTTTTTCTGTTTAAAAAACTAATGCATAAATGCTGCTCCTCAACAATCATGTTGGTTAAAAATACAGTACTTTTCACCATAGCTTTGTACTATAGTATCTTCTTCGTTCCTTGACATGTAGCTTTTCTGAAATATATTTGGGCTTGTTCCCCTAAAATATCTCTTATGACAAATATTTGTCTTGGGAACGGTTTTTATCCCATATCAATTTTTGGGGGGTTTTGTTTTGTCCGGAAATGGTCACACGCCCCCCTCCGAGCTTCAGGAGTATCGCAAGGGGTGAGAGCCAGCACAGGATCCTATGAGGGTTGGGGGCAAGGGGTTGTTTCCTTCTGGTGGGGCAATTCATCTCAGCGGCCACACTGCACAGTGCCTCTTACTAGAGATACTGTTACTTTGTGGTTTTTGCCTGGTATTTTTTCTTCTCCTTTGGCACTGTGACTGGGCTTACTGGCTTGCTTCTCTGTTCCTCTGCTTGCTCGAGAGCCCAGAGATAGTGCGTGCTGCGCTGGGAGCCCGCTGGGGGCACCCCTCTGCGCAGCCTGACCCCAGGACCAGCCATCGCCAGTGAACTATTCAGGGGAGCAATTCCCCGCCCAGCCCTGACCTTTTCTGCTGCTGTTTCAGGGCTTCTTGCTACATTTTAATCCTATACCCGGCCACCCCCGCAGCTTCTGGCAGGGCCCTGGAGACTGTGCTACACTTTGTCATCCTGGGTGTGCCCGCTTCTGCCATTTCAGTTTGCAGCTTCTGAGGTTCCTGCTACAGTCCATTTCACCATCTGGAAGGACACCAGGACTGACTGCCCCTGTGAGTTTGTACAGGAAGCCCCTTTTCTCTCTTCTGCCAGCTCACCTGCCATAGGCCATGTGGAGAGAGGCAACTGAGCTTGTGCCACAGCGTCCCCTGCAGCCGTGGGAGAATCAGTGCACCTGCCCAGCCTCACCAGGAGCCAACAGCACCCCTGCCGGTTGTGACTATAACTGCACCAAAGGAGAAAGTGCTTGACAGCCAGGAGAAGGCTGTTATTTGGTCTCTGTTTTTTTTTTTTTTCTGTTTGTTGTTGATACTATTGCTGTTTGTTTGCCTTGTTATGCATATATATATATACATACACTAGTAAAGAACTGTTATTCCTTTTCCCATATCTTTGCCTGACAGCCCTGTAATTTCAAAGTTATAATAAGTTGGAGGGAAGGGGGTCATATTTTTCATTCCAAGGGAGGTTCCTGCCTTCCTTGGCAGGCACCTGTCTTTCAAACAAATCAATATTGTATAGATGCATTATCCCCATAATTAGTTTTTTAATTATACGTGCTCTGTGCTCATTGTCCATATATTAACATTTCCTGATTATCCTTATTATAGTCAGAAAGTTCAAAACATTTAATGTTCAGTACAGTGAATACAGTTATTTGATATTATTACTAAAGATTTTTTTTGTGTACAACAGAAACTTAAAAGCATGGGGGAAAATAAATAACCATCTGTCTTTATTAATAGAAAATATTCAGAATTTGTAGGCTCTTAAGCGAAATTCTGAAGTATTTTGCATTATTGCAATAGTTCTGCAAAAGCAGACTGTTTCTTTGTTTTGTTTGCCTAAGTGACAATCAAAAAAACAGAAAGAGGCCTACATATTGCTTTTCAAGATTGCTGCTCAAGTATGAGTCAATCATTGCATCTCACATCTTTACAACTGAAGAAACAGAATTTCAGGACACTTGAAAAGATGACTTTGTTCTCTATTATGTGATTGCAAGTTTAAATAAGATTTTTGGAATGCAAATAATTTTCCCAAGTAAAAATTTCAGTGAACTGCTGTTGCAGAATGCAAAGGCGAGGGATCAATGAGGATTTTTTTTACCTTTATGTCTCGGTGAAAATAACATCAACAAAAATACAAGTGCAAGTTGTGATATTTAGATATGTGAAATAGGTGCTGAAACTATTTATGAGATAAATTGTTTATAGATGTGTGTCATGGTTTGACACTGGCCAAATGCTAGGCACTCACAAAAGTAATTTGCTTACTCCTGCTACAGTTGGGTAGAGGAGAGGGAAAAAGAATTAACGAAGGGCTTATGTGTTGAGATAAGGACTGGAAGAAAAAACACTGTAAGGGCAAAACAGGTTCAAGCTTAAAGGTATAAAGTAAATTTATTATTAACAGGGTCAGAGGAGGATAATGAGAAATAAAATAAGCCTTTAAAACACCTTTTTTCCCCCAGCCCCTCCCTCTTTCCCACCAACAGTGCAGGGAGACAGGATGTGGGGGTTTTAGTCAGTTTGCCCCTCAAAATCTTTTTCTTTTCACTCAAGGAGAGGAGTCTTTTTTCTGCTATGCTGTATTACGGTCTGTGTTCTCAGGGTCTATCCAACCCCGGCTGCCATAGGTGTCCCAGATAGCAAAGTCCCGCTAAGCACAACTGTTGCCATCTTGTTGCAAAGGTTTCATACCTTCTCAGTGATACCTCATGGGCAGCTCCTCACAGCACTGACTTTTTCTTCTTCTCAGCATAGCCAATAAACTCCATCTCATATCTCAACCAGCCAACCTGCTCTTTTATAATACCCCTCTTAATTGGATCCAGTTGTGGCCTGTTAAGGTCAGGCTTGTTCTTAATGCTTGATAATTAGCACAGCTGTAACTCCTTAGGGGTGAGATTACCTTCACCATTATCTCTATTCTCCTACCTTCTATCTATCCACACACAACCTGTCCAGATATCCCAGGCAGGCTCCCAGCCACAGGCAACCTTATCAAGCAGCTTAGCTCTTTAAGTGAGATCAGCTCTTTGGTGAATTTAGCTCTTTGCTTGCTAAGTGTCTTGGCAGATGCAGGGATGAGAGAGGAGAAGAGCTGTGTGAGGTTCCACAGATGTGTCTTTATTGTCAGCCTCTGCGAAGGGTGTCAGGGACAGGTCTTCTGCTGAACTGGGCAGACGCAGGCGTTTATATAGGGTATGTGGGTTTTGGGAAACAGTCCAATAGTAAGGGTCGAGGTGGATATGACCAATGGTCTTACACAGAGAGATAACGAGGGTCTGAGGTGGAAGAGGGGTCTTTTGGTCCAGTCATCATGACTAGGCATTTCTTATCTTAGGCAACAGACCATCAGGGAGGCCTTGCAGGCCCTGTGGCTGCTACATTGGTCCACACTTTCTTCAGACGGCAGATGTTGATAGTTGGCATATCAATCGCAGGGTCCACATTACACGTTCACTGGATGTTGTCCTGACCAGACAGTTCACTCATAACTATCAGCTACCACTACTACTATGACTAAGTTTTTGTTAATAGCAGAAATAAAAGCAAAGTTATTTTAACATTATACATATAACATTCATCCTAATATTTGCAAAAAGCCAACAACATAATATGTATTTATAACAGCAAGGTTCAAATTATTCAATAGAAATGCTGATATATTGCATGACTGATAAAACTTGCCATGTGGTATGTATACTGTCTTTTCAAGAATTTTGATTTGGAAGTCTGATTGGACTGAACCACAGCAATTAACTTTACAGCCGGGTGTCAACACATTGCATGATTTGCAAAAGTTGCTGGGAGCAATTAGCTGGGTGAGGCCCATGGTAGATTTAGCCACCCATCAATCAAGGCATTTCTTTGCTCACTTTAAAGCAAACCCTGACTTCCCCATTACCATTACCTGCAGAAGCTATTTGAGGTTTATATATCATTGGCTCATGACTCACCACTTTAAAGGAGGCAGAACTGTGCTGGCTTTGCCTGTTTGCTTACTTTTTTACCCTACAGCTTTAATATGGTAATTTTATTGTGAATCTTTCACCATGGGGAAACAGGTGACAGCATTTCAAATAGGTACAGCTACTTAGTGATTTCAGTGTAGTTATTCTTCCTTGCCACTTGAAATTTGGCTTGATATCTGTTATGAATGGATGTGGGGGGTTAGATAAGTCCTCTCCTTTTGCCCAGGCCTCCAGCAGCAGGCAGTAGCTTTACTGAGGTGGCCAGCATCCCAAAAACCACTCTCATTTGCAAGTTCTTTAATAACAGCTGATTCAGTCTATTATAGAATGAATTATTTATTTAATTGACACAAAACTAACAGGCATAAGACTTAAACTAATGCTACACAGGAATAAGGACAAAAAGAGACTACTAGTAGGCATATACAGCGTGAGGTTAAAGGTACCTATTAATGTTACAGCTAGCGAATAATATAACTTAGGATTCAATGTATCTTACCATTTAACTGTAGGTGGGGCACACATCGAGATCCTTTCCCTCAGTCCCCAGGAAAGTAACTAGGGAATCTGCATCCAAACCCTGTGGAGAAGTCCTGAACACTTGTCAGGGTGTGTGTATCAGAGGCTTCTGCCTCCGTACTAATGCATGTGTCTTTTATAGTTTGCAAAACAGTGTCTCTCAGTCAAGAATATTTCTTTTATCTCTTCCCACATCTGCTCTTCAGACTATATCAAAACAGTTTAAATACACTGATGGACCACAAGTGCAGTGAACAGTAGCTCACTCCTTTAGAATCATCTGAAACCGTGACTTTGTAGCTGTTTATATATGCATCAGTATTACCCACTGACCTAACCGAGTTACATGTGCAAAACTCATGACAGTATTATATCACTAGGTCCTTGATATTTTATCCTTAAATAATTATATCTCATTAGTTTTAATAGTCCAAGCTCAAATCTATTGTACAGGCAATCTCAAAAAGCTGTCTTAGCATCTACGAACTGAGCAGGTTTTAAGTGCAATTTGCCAAGATATATATATAATGTTGTAATTTTTCTGAGTAAAGCTGCACTTGAAAAAAAAAAAAAAAACAAAAAAACCCCAGCAAACTTATGCTTATACTAGAAAAGTACTGACCATGACCAGGTATTTTCAATAATGTTTGTAGTTACCATGAGCTGTTCTCAAAATTAATTTATGGAAAACCCTAGACTTTCTTGTTGCTGCTATTTCATTTATGAATCAGTTGTTTGCTTGCATATTGTTCATTGATGTTTAACTGTTGTAATGATGGAGTATAAATGAGTTAAATTCTGTTGTATCTGAAATTTTTAAAGGAACACTCTCAAATTTGACTTTAGTTTTGTTAACTTTAAGTGATGTTAATTTTGAGTTCTGTTAAGTTTGAGTTCTGTTAAGTTTAAGTTCTGTAAAGTTTAAGTGATGTTAGGTTTAAGTTCTGTTCATTTGAAGTTCTGTTACGTTTAAGTTCTGCTCATTTTCAGTGATGTTAACCTTAAGTGAAGTTCTGTTGCAATATGCTCATTTAAATTAAAAGATACAGTTCTTTTGTTATAAAGATAAGATGGGACCAACTGAAGCAATTATGATGGAGAATTGGTAAGCAACTGTTTAAGAGTATAAGATAATAAGTTGTTTAAAAATATGTGAAGATGTGGTTTATTAGATCCTTAATTTCATCAAAGATTCTATGGGTATAAATGTTCTGCACTGGTCAATTAACATAATTATTCATCACAATCTTTGCTATTTTATCTTCCATAGGTAACACAGAAGAATAAGTAACAATTACAAGTTGTGGATATTATTAATTGTAAGCTGTTTAGTGCTTTCTTTCTTGCTTTTATTTTGCTTTATTGTCATATATGCATAGACCTGTGGAGAAATATAATCTTGATCTTTTAGAACAATTACTGCTGATTAACAATTCTGAATATGCTGTTAATGTCATAGCATGCATTCACTGACCTTTTGTAATGGGCATTATCCATAAGATATTATTTGATGTTACATGTGCATTTCTTTGGTTGTTTGCAATTTGTTCATGGTACCATTGACTACTTAGCTAAAGATAAAATACAAAGCCAGCTGCTTTACGAACTTTCACATACTGTTGTGTAGTCATCTGCAAGATGTATAATTTTAAGAAACTTTCCCAGCTGATATTAATAGAGGCTTTATAGGATACATTGAGGGAACCCTTCCAGTTAATGCCTTGGCTCTGGTCAAGGCCTGGCCCTAGCTGCTCTGAAGTATGCCAACAGACCTGGGTGTTTCTGCACTAAAAATGTAATCAGGTCACTTTGACTTGCCGATTCAGGCTTACAAAAGCTAGATCCCCTTTCAAGGTAAACTTGGAAACCTTTCTAGGGAAGGCTTCTCCAAGTCCTCATTGTGAAACAGGGCTCAACAGCTATTGCAGACTCTGGGTGATGGCACAGTATTTAGGCAACTGATGATGTATTTTTATAAATCACCATCCTTTCTCTCATGTGCTAATGATTACCTGTATTACTGTAGCACTCTGAATTGCTGCTAACATAGTCCAGGGTAAGGAAGTAAAAAGGACCTTGGCATAATATCCACAGATGTTTTATTTAGCCACACAGTGAGATGATCAAGTCCCAGCACCCATACACAGAGGGTCTGGCTTTTTCTGTACAGGGGCCTGGGGGCTGACCCTGGTCTCAGGGCAGTACAAAGGTGAGGGCCAATCAGGGGATAGGGAAGGAGTGGCTCAGCGACATAGGAACAGGGGAAGGAGCCAATGGGGTCTAACAGCTTTTTGAGGGAAGCTTCTTGTGTCTCCCTAGACCATGGAATGCCCCCCCCCCCCCCGCCCAGGGTCTCCACATATTACCTTGCTTATTTTTGCTCAATGTGTGTTTATTGCTTTATTACATGTATTGCTTTACTTTTATGTTGCCTTTATGTTCATAGTAAGAGACACACATGTTGTCAAGAAAAAAAGGGGGGCAATATGGCTCCTCAAGAACATTTAAATAATACGATATTTACACTAAAATTTTTGAAAGCAGATCATCAATTTTGATCCCTGGCAGAGTGATACTGCTCTGAAGATTTGTGTGTGCGGAACCAATTTCTGAAAGTTTTACATAAAGATCCACAATTGGTTATGCAATGGCAAGGCCTAGCTGACTTACTAACCTACGGGAGAAGCTACGCATGTGTTCTATCGCCAACAGATCCAAAGTGGTTACCTGCTTGTCTGGACAAGCATCAATCGCTGTGGGACTTTTATCTTCTTTTTGCTAGGGTCAGGATTAAATGTGCAAGATGGTATTTCTTGTTTGGACTCAGATGTTTATTAGTTCTTATCTATATTACAGTCTCACAGACCATGAGTTTTACAGCACTTTAACAAAATAAAAATGGGGCTCTATCTCTCTTTACAAGGCCTTTTAAGGATAAACTGTAATTTAATGACACCAATTATTTTTTTAACTTTTAACCTAATAACCAGCTACTCGTGGCCCGCAATTATTTTTTTATCTAATTACACAATACTACTCAAACCCATGAAGAAGGACTAGCCTCTGCCCTAAAACCTCCATCTTGCTTTATATATATTATTATATCTTAAAACCTTAAACTTTAAGTTTTCTATTATGTGATATTACACACTTCTATGCAAACTACACACCCATAATCCCAGTTCTGTCATTCAATTTTGGAAGCCTTCTCTATGGCCTCAGGTTAAATGCAGTCTTCTCTTGGGGGTCAGTGTCTGTCAGCGCAGAAAGTCCAAAATTCTCAGTAACTAGGGTTCCAACAGCTCACCTTCGAGAAGACAAGGCCCAGTGAGAGGAAAAATGACCTGATCACCATTCAGCCCTTGTAGCCAAGGCAGGAGCAGGGGTAGGACTGCCAGGAACATGGCTGTCTCTAAAGGGTTATGGGGGCAGCCTGCCAACAGAGACCTTGTGTTCCACAGCACCCATGATCATATTATTGTGTTCTTGCTGACCTTCTTCAGTTATTCCCTGTTCCATGCTTCCAGAAAGATATTCAGTTGTGTCAAAGTCACCATTTCCAGCTAATGGACTACCTCCTGCCTAAACAACATGGCCCCTGAGCTCCAGCCATATGAGCTTTGGAACAGTAACCATTTACTTCCACTTCCTGGGCACACTGGACACCATCTTTTTGTTTTCCTATGCTGCAGTTCTCTTTGTCAGTGGCATGGTTGTTTTTTGATGGGTTTTTATTGATTGTGATCTGTATTCTATCTATCTTATCCTGTGTCAAGCAGATGACCAGTAATAGTCTTAATAAGATAATGGCTTTACAGGTGCAGACTGTTTTGACATTAGGGTACATGAACCCTTTGCACAAAAAACAAAGAAAGGGGGAGATGTTGCAGTGTCTTGAGGTGATTTTCTAAAAGTACTGTATTCCCCTATCATCTGCTTTAGGCTCAGAAGTGGGTCCTGTAGCTTTAAGGTGGGCCTGAAGGGAGTGGGGGGGGGGGGCGGGGGGGGGGGAAGCCGGAGGAATTCTTTTGGCAGTTTCTGTTCAAGCTCACAGACTCCTCCATTCTCAGCTCTGCATCGGAGAGAGTGATGCCTCCGGTTATAGCTTTTATATTTTCCAGATTCTCTACTGCTTTAGTGTGTAGTTGTGAGCTTCATACTAAGGGATGGTAAGCTCTCTTCACAGAGTAGCTAGACAAAACAATTCCTTCTCTAGCTGGGGACCAAGGACAACTGATCCAAATCTCAGGCCCAAGAGCATAAACAATGGCTGAATGAAGAGAGAAAAACAAGAAGGATAGGACTTCATAATCTAAAGCTATAATTGGACAATTAACTCCAATATGCTAATGGACCAGAACTTATAAAAGTGAGAGACCTTGTGACTGGTTGTCCATTTTGTAGCCATTTTGGGTTCATCTTGGGTGCAGCCCTGGCTGGGCTCTTGTACTGCCCAAGGTGTATCCATTGAAGCCTTCAAATACATACCTACTTTATTTTTTAACTGCATCTAGTCTCTGTTCTAGGTCAGCCTTCACAAGGCATCAAGAGGGAGTTACATTTTTTGCTTTCAGCTAGCTTCTTTTTGCTATCTGAGGCAAGTTTTCCCAGAACTGTAACAGCATTTCTTCAGTAATTTCTGTGACTTCTTCTGGAAATGTTAATCTTTGCTCCCATCCAAACACCAGAAGATTGCCAAGAGCCCCACACCACGGCCTGGTAGGAAAGCTGCAGGGACACCACATCCCGGCTCCGGACCTCGGGAGAAGCCGAGCAGGACTCTAAATCCACCAGCTTTCTTCACAGCAAGGAGACTCAAACATTCATTTTTTCCCCATGCTCTGTGGATACTCCGTGTGTTAAATAAACAGGTTTTTTCACTTTCCTCCAAGAAGTCCCTTTCGTATCAGTGGGGGACGGAGTGCCGAAACATGCCTTCTTTAGAGGAGAGTTCGTTTCAGGATGTTTCCCCCTAAACTTGTCTCAAACCAAGACATGCGGATAAGCAAAGCTTTATAAAATGAAGGCCTTTTTACCCTTGTAAAATCATGGCTCACTCCTGTTACTTCCGCAAAGTAGAAAAGGTCTCTGGGAATGACTTGGCTGAATTAGAGATAGAAAAACAAGTTATACATCCATCGTGTGTTCACATTGTGGTGTATGGTGGTTGATTGAATTATGTTTGTTATATTTTAAATGTATGTAACTTATAAAGGCCTAACTGCTTAAAAAGGCCTGCTTTTTGCAATAAACTAATTCCCTTTTGCACTTGCCTGGGGGAGGTCTGCATTGCTCTGTTTCATTACACCCTAATACCCTTTTAGATCCTTGAAATATCTTCTCCTGAGGTAAACTGCACCATGTATGTATAGGGCCTCTGCTCCAGTCACAATAGCATACTTTTGCCACCATTCTCAGTCAGGCTAATCTCAGCCTACAAAACAATCAAGTATTTGGATCCCCTTGTCACTCCAGAAATACAAATGGATTCTGTCCCTACATAGCTTGATGGCATTAGGGTACACTGTGCACCAGTGTCTACTAAAGCCTTGCACTCCTGTGGGGCTGATGTGCCAGGCCACTGAATCCACACAATCCACACAACCCAGTTATCTCTCTACTCCACCTGGCTGGAGGCAGAGCCCCTCTAATACTGATCACAAGGTTCCCCATTAAAATCTCATAGAAATGGACTAGAACCTCTCTCCATAGAGTCAGAAGAATGAGCAGACCTTTCATTCTTCCTGGAAAACTGTCCATTGGAGCCTGGACCAGCAACTTTCCTGGGAAAAAACTCATTTATGGCTGTTTTTCCCTGCAATTCAGACAACTACGCATCTAGGATTGGCCATCCCACCTCTTCATATCCTCCCGCAGGTAAAACCACAGGGTACCCTGTGGTGTGGTCCTTCTACATGCTCTCTCTTGAGCAAGAGAACACCTGCTGTCAATTGCTGAGATGCAGGCCTGTACAGCAGGGGAGTAGGACATATTTTTTCTGAATTTCTGGAACTTATGAGTCACTTTATCTGATAGCTTTTCCACAGCCACAATGATGGAGGAAGCAATCCTGTCTTCATATTCCTGGAGTTGCCAAATCACATCACCCATTGAACTGCACCCTGTGGAAGAGTGACAGTTTTGGGAGGACTGCTACTCGTGAGATTTGGAGACATGTAGAAGAAGTTCACAGAGAACTGTCTCCCACGGGAGGGACCTCATGGTGCAGCAAGGAAACTACTTTCCCTGAGCATTGGAATAAATCTCAGGTGATGAACTGACCAAACCCCCCCATCCCATCTCCCTGTGCTGTCAGTGGGAAGGAGGGAGAGGCTAGGGGAAGAAAAGGTGTTTCTAAGGGATTATTTTACTTCTTATAATCATCCTTTGATTTTTTTAAGTAATAAATTCACTCCATACCTCTAAGCTGAGCGTGTTTTCTCCTGGTCCTTATCTCAACTCATGAAGATTTCATTAATTTTTTTTCTCTCTCCTCTGACCAGCTGTAGCAGGGGAGGGTGAGCGAGTGATTTTTGTGGGTGCCTAGTGTTTGGCCAGCACCAAACCATGACAGACATCTAGATCTGTGGGGAGCTGTGCATTGTCCAGGTCAAAATATATAATTTATTTCATGTCTAACTCGCTCAGGTACCGAATACCTTTGTCTATTGCAGTCCATTTGCCTAAGGTACACGGAATAGCATTTTCATAGGGATACCTTTCCCTCACACTCAATAAGAGTCATCTCCCAGAGACTAAGGACTGTAGGAATGTGCCCCCTGTTGACAGAGTGACCAAACTATCCTTTGTCTCCTTAAAAAGGCAAAAAGTCCAGAAGTTTCTCTCCTCAATTTGGTAAAAAGACACCTCATAGGACCTTTGGGACTTCACCTCAAACCTAGGGCTACCCAACTGGACAGAGGCCACAAGGTCCTACCTAGGTAATTCACTAGAAAAAGAAGAGAACAAAGAAAATAATTGCTTTTGTGGTGTGTTTTTAGCAGGAGCAAGAACCTGGCTCGTTTTTTCTCTGTAAGAGGTTTGTTATTTTGCCTTTTATTAAACCTTTTTCAGTTTCCAACACTACCTCAGAAGCCATCCTGCTAATTTTATGCCATTCAAGATAGCTGTGCTATCTCAGGTGTGATAGGTTCTCTGAGAGCTCATAAGACCTGGCTCAAGGAGAAAACCTATCACTTGGCTCCCGAACTGGTGATTTCATATATTGAGAGACATAGTTTGGGAATTTTTTATTGGCTCTCGATCAAAATAGGACATTTTTTTCCTTGGCCTTGCGTTTTGGGGAGTGCAGGCCTGCGACTGGGTTTTTGTGGTGCCAGAGAAAAAAAACCCAGGTTACAGAGGATCTGAGGCTATTAGAGGGGGCCACACAGATTGAAGCCTCATACCGGTGAAAAGAGACTGAAAGCTGGGAAAGGCTGGAGAACATGCTGTGAAGTCCTAAGTACCCCTTTGGAGAGAGCTGCTATTGGCTGAGCCAAGACTGCCCGACACCACTGCATTTCCAGACCCTGGGAGTTCAGACCAAGGACGATAGCTGCTCTGAAAACCATCTTTTGGTGATTAAGAATATGGGGAACAAGCTATCTGTAGCTGAGCAGGATCTTTATTTTTATTTGAACTACAAATTAGAAATTCAAGATGTAAAATTTGAGAAGAAACAGCTTAAAAAACTCATCAGATGGGTTTTCACAGAATTCCTGACTATAAATATGTTTGAGACTCTTACCCTAAAGTTCTGGGATGCTGTGGGACTAAAATGATACAGTTTGGAAAATAATAAGAAGTCCAGCCTAAAACTACATCCAATACTTTGGATGGTGTTACACTTTGTAACATTGGAGAGTGAAAAGCATGCTGGAGACAGCCACAAAACACCTCAGAGCATAGAGAGCTGACCGCAGGCTGCAGCATAAAGAAAGGAGGGTGGGCATAGATTCCGAGACCCCAATCCTGTCCCCGACCTACCCTGAAGCACACCAACTCCAGGAGGACAGGTGGGAGACGGTGTGGCCAGCTGCTCCCCATCCGGTCCCTTCTCCCCCGGGAGGGATACAGACTTGTCCTGGCCAGACCAGTCTGCAACCCGTCTCTCCTAACCCCCCATACCTGACGAATTCCCTTCGGTTTCCTCTCAGAAGTAACCACAGACACTAAATTGGTGAATTTTGGCAGTGCAATTGAAAAAAGCCAAGCTGAATCCATACTCTGTGAGGACAATAGCCCATGTGGCTGGAGCCATGTTTCAGAGCTGACGAGCTTTGCCCTTCGTGGGTGTGTTCTATCCTCTGCCTCACAGAATTCCCTTTCTGATTCATCACTAAACTCCTGCCCATCAGATGCTGGACACTCCTCTTTTGTGGGTCGAGCCTAGTCTGTCCCCCTGCCCTTACTCCCCGCCCACACCCCAGGACAGCATGCCCTCACCCTGCCTACCATGGGAACCGGGTGCGACTTCCTGAAAGTGACACCCCCCCCCCCTCAAATGGCGGCACCCATATTGGGAGAAGCCTGGATTTCAAACAAGAGATATTCACGCTCCCCCCAGGGCAGGCCCCCAAAATCCGAAGATGAATTTTATACATCAGGAGGCACGGATACCTGTCAGAGGATAAGAAGGGTGTACTTGGTTACAATATAAAGATGTATTCTACCCCTATCTTCAAGAGCTGTTGAAACCAGGAAGGGAATTGTTTTTCCTTATCTCCTGTTAATGGGCCCATCAATGCCTTTCCTCATGACTCAGAGATAACTCCCTCCGGGAGCCATTTCTGTTTAATGGGCAATCAAGGACTCATCAATGGGCAATCAAGGACTCATCGCATGACTCAGAATGATAACAGCCCATTGTGAGATGCTCCACCCAGGGGGGAGGAGCTAAGCATCCCCACCTCGATATAATCTGGGGTTTGGGACAGAACAAGCTGCCCTTACCCACTTGTTTCCAGAGGATAAGAGCTACCAGATCTTTTCTACAGGATCACCACTTCAACAAGACCATTTCATCTGAACTGCTAACTAGCAGGGTGTCAGGTTGTATTCTGACTGTGTCCGTGGTTTTTCTTTTGTATTATTGCATGTATTTTGTTTTGGTTTTTTTTCTTTTACTTACTAAATTGTATTTCTGACTTGGAGTCTCTCACTGCTTTCAAACCAGAACAAAGGGACACAGTCCAGGATGGAGAAGGGGACATTGCCTCTAAGTTATCAGTGTTTCCAGTGCAATATAATGTCAGAGGTGGGGGGGCACCACAGTGGAAACAAATAAGCTTTGCAGAATTAAAATACATTTGCGAAGTGGTGAGGTTGTATGGAAGAGAATCAGCATATTTCCGAGGTCTATTACAAGCCACCTTTTCATCCAATCTATCCACCCTTCATGACCTAAGGCAGCTTTGTACATCTTTGGTGTCTCCGACAGAGTATTCTTTGTGGGAACTGGCATGAAAGCATTTACTAAATGACCTTTTAAGAGGTTATGCAAGAACTCCAGCTACTGCAAATATAACTCTAGACCAGCTTGCTGGGGAAGGAGCCTATATAGACCCACAAAGACAGGCAAGGACTCTCAATAGACAAATCCTTCCGGATATTAAGGAAGCAGCAAGGGCTGCCTTGCTCCAGGTGTCTGACGGATATAAACCTGAATTAGACTTCACAGAAATTAAACAAGGGATGGATGAGCCGTACATTAAGTTTCTGGACCGTTTAAAATTGGCATTGGATAAGCAAATTCCCACAGATCGTGCCAGACAAGAGCTATTAAAATGGCTTGCAATTTCTAATGCAAATCCAAGGTGCAGAAAAATATTATGAGCATTGCCACAGGACCCTGATCCCACCCTAACACAGCTAGTGGACACTTGCCTGGGCACCACCAAACACGTAGCAGCCATGCAGGCAGAGGTGCTAGCTAATGCGATCACAACTGGACAGGAAAACACCCTAAAGCAGCAGGAAAAAGCCATAGAAATGCAAACACAAACCCTAGCAGAGGCCCTAACAGCCTTTAAAGGGGCAATTGAGAAACAGCAGATTCCAAGGGACACGTACTATTCCTGTGGTCAAAGAGGGCATTTTAAAAGGGAATGCCCAAAACTACGAAGGAGGCCACCTCAAAAAAAAAAGTGGATACAGAGGTCCCTTTCAAAATACTAACAATTTCCACCCAGCATAGGGTTGTCCATGCCATCGGCTGGGAAACTTGCAGCCAAGCACGGTACAGTGGCATGTGATGACACAAGAACCTCTGTACCACGGGCCAGAAACCACCACAGGCCACCAAGTACAGAACTTCAGCAGATCTTTGCCAGACTACTGAGCACAATGTCCCCAGGTACCAGATTGGAGCTGTCTACAGCCCAGCCAGTAATGCTAACAAATGCCATTGCTCACACAATATCCACAGAACAGCTGGGCCCTGAACCACAACCACGTCAGTTCTTAATAGTGGCAGTGAACAGATCTCATGAAGAAGGTTTCTATATCATTCCAACTGTGTTATCTGTCACCTGTTCACAGGAAATCACTGTATTAGCTTTATGTCCAGACCCTCCATGTTTTCTACCTAAAGGACTAATCATAGCACAAGCTTTTCTTCTACCAGAGTCACGGAGCAACAGATCCCTCATTGCTTGGACCAGGCACATCAGCGGCGGGCGGCCTCAACTCACCTGTGTCCTGAAGCATCTCGGAAAAACCATCACCCTCATTTGCCTGATAGATACTGGCGCTGACATCACTCTGATATCAAAATCGAAATGGCCACAAGACTGGACCATCATACCCACTCTGGACCAACTGGCAGGTATTGGTGATCACCGTGAAAGCTTTTGTAGCTCACACTCTGTCACATTTGAGGGACCCAAAGGTTGTGTTGCCACCACAAAACCATTCATAGTAGGAGCTGATATAGTTCTTTGGGGAAGAGACATTCTTTCCCAATGGGGTCTGGGAATAGAAACCAATTTTTAACAAGGGCTGTTGATGGACATAACACTCTAAAACTCACATGGACATCCAATACACCTGTCTGAGTCAGCCAATGGTCCTTACCAGAAGAGAAACTTACTGTATAAGAGCAATTGGTACAAGAACAGTTAAATAAAGATCCACCAAACTCCAACTACCCGCCCCTGGAATACTCCAGTCTCCATCATAAAAAAGCCAAATAGTGGGAAGTGGAAATTATTGCAGGACCTCAGAAAGGTTAATGAAGTGATTCAAGAAATGGGTTCTTTACAACCAGGTTTACCTTCTCCCATTATGATTCCAAAGGATTGGAAGTTAAATGTTATTGTTTTAAAAGACTGTTTTTTCAATATTCCTTTGCATCCAGATGACACGCCATGATTTGCCTTTTCCATCCCATCAATAAATCAGCAAGCACCTTTAAAAAGACAGAATTGGCTTGTGCTACCCCAAGAAATGAGAAATTCCCTGACAATATGCCAGTGGTATGTTGCAAAAGTACTTTCCTCAGTTCGTGTACAATACCCAAATTTCCTCATCTTACATTATATGGAAGTTATTTTGGTAGCAGGAAAGGACTAAGCATCAATGCAGGAGACAGCAGATCAGGTCATCTCAGCAGTGCAGAAAGCAGGATTCACAATAGCCAATGAAAAGATACAGACACTTTCTCCCTGTAAATATTTAGGATACAGAATCACAGAACAAACTGTAACTCCACAACCACTCCAACTAAAGAGAAATCCAAAAACACTGAATAAAGTGCAGCAGCAAGTAGGGACTCTGAACTGGCTTCGTCCACTGCTAGGCATTTCAAATCAGGACCTAGCTCCTCTAGCAGATTTATTGAAGGGAGACACAGCTTTAAACTCACCACGAGAATTCAACAAAGAAGCACAAAATGCTTTAGATAAAGTGATGTGAGCTATCCAAGCACGCCAGGCTCACCAATATAATCCTAACTTGTCTTTTTGTTTGTAATTTTCAGGGAGAGTCCACAGCTTCACAGTCTAATATTCCAGTGGGATCTAGAGAAGGACCATCTGATAATCTTAGAATGGATTTTCCTATCTTGTCAGCTGGGTAAAACAATAACAACTTGCCCTGAAATTATATCACAATTGATTATCAAGACTAGATCCCGAATGTTTTCCCTTGCAGGAAAGGATTTTGCAGAAATCTTTCTGCCTGTCACATCCATTTATTTGGAATGATTAATTCAAAATTCAGAGGTTATGCAATTTGCTCTAGAAAATTTTACAGGGAAAATATCAGTCAATTGTCCCAAACATGAGCTACTAAATTTGTCTCTAAAATTAATTCATAAGCCTTTAAGAAGTCATGCACCCCTACATGCAATCACATTTTTTACAGATGGTTCATGGAAGTAAAAAAAATCTGTGATTGCTTGGCAAAATCCAGAGACTAAAAAATGGGGATCAGATATTGAAGAAGTAGATGGTTCTTCACAAATAATAGAGTTAACGGCAGTCGTGTGGGTCTTTTTAAAATTCACATTTCCTTTTAATTTAGTAACTGATTCATTCTATGTGGCAGGTGTAGTGGAGACAGCAGAAGGGTCTCTGCTAAGAGGTTTCCAATGACCAGCTATACGGTTTGCTTAAGAAATTAATCTTCCTTATTTCTATTCGACAGGAACCTTACTTCGTAATACACATTCGTTCACAATTTGCGCTTCCAGGTTTCCTAGTGGAAGGCAATGCCATGGCTGATTTTTTAGTCATGTCAATACAGAATACACTTCCCAATGTTATCAAACAAGCCTGAATGAGCCATGCTTTCTATCATCAAAATGCACCTGCTCTAGTAAGAATGTGTAACATCTCTCAGAATCAGGCCAAAGCGATTGTTCAGTCATGTCCAGATTGCCAGAAATTAACTATACCAGCAATAGCAACAGGAGTTAACCCTCGAGGCTTAAATAGCCTGAAGACATGGTAAACTGACATAACTAAATATCAGTCATTTGCACGGTTTAAACATATACACTTATCAATAAATACATTCTCAGGAGCAAGTTTTGCTTCCACACATCAAGGAGAAAAGGATAGAATATTGTATTTGCAGGGATGCCCCGACAAAGGAAGGAATGATGAATATGACTCCATGATCTCAGAAGGCAAATTTATTATTTATGATACTATACTATGTTAACAAATACTATACTATACTAAAAAGTACAGAAAAGATACTTCCAGAATGCTAAAAAGATAATAATGAAAACTCGTGACTCTTTCCAGAGTCACAACACAGCTTGGCATTGATTGGCCAATGAGTCAAAATAACTCACACTAGAAACCAATGAAACAATCACCTGTGGGTAAACAATCTCCAAACACATTCCACATGAGTACAACACAGGAGAAGCAAATGAGATAAAAATTGTTTTCATTTTTCTTGGAGGCTTTTCAGCTTCCCAGGAGAAAAATCCTGGGTGAAGGAATTTTTCAGAAAATGTGAATGCAACATCTCACCCTTCTTAGTATAACTAAAATAAAAAGAACTGCATTTGTAATTCTTCTGCTGGCCCATGGAGAAGAGAGAACAAACACGTCTCGAGAGGTCCCCTTAGCAATTTGCTAGTTGTAAATCAGAACCTCAATCAAGTGCTGACATAGAATGATCAAGGAGATTCTTTACCTGTAGAACATCAACTTCTATTATATCACTAAAACAAGGTTTACAATATCAGAAACCCAAAAAACCATACAAAGAATGTTCATTGTTTCGAGTCCAAACAGCTGAGTTTCAGGAGAAGGTCCATTGACTGGAGATGTTGATCTTTGACATCCCTGAAACTCCCTTCTCTGGTCCTGAAACAGACTTGCAGAATCCTGAAACAGAACTGCTGAAGAAAATCACCAACAATTATTACAAATCCATTGATAATTATCAAACAAAATTGAAAAAAAAATCTGGAATTCCCTGGCCACAGCCCTTAACTGAACCACTTGGGCCCAGGCTGACTCCTGGCTTTACAGCACTTTGAGCTGGTAGCTCTTTCCACCTTTTTTTTCTTTTTCTCAGAAAGACCAGCAGCAGCAGCAGAGGGTTTTTTTTGGACCCTGCGGCACTGGCAGGGCAGAGTCCCTGGCCCTGGTAGGCGAGCCAGGGAAAACAGACCTGGTGGTGGGAGGGCCGAGAGCCCCAGACTCAGCCCGCAGGGTGGACTCTTGGTTCCTACAGCCCGCCCCCACCATGCTGCCAGTGTCTTGGCCACAGGAGGGACCAAACGCTTTTTCCCTCTCCACCCAGAACCATTGGTGCATGCCAGCAGATGGGAAGGAGAAGTTTTCCTGGGGAGGGGGCACCCAGATCTGGGGGCCTTGCCTGCCTAGAACAAACGAGCGCTGCTCGCCTTCTGCTGCCCCTCCCGCCCTTGCGATTGAAATTACAGTGTTCCCGCTCTCTGCTTCCCGTCACCACCCCCATTCCCTCTGGGACTGGGGCCAGAGGCAGCACCTCCGAAAGCCACCTCCCCCACACCGCTGGCGCCCGTGTGGGGAGTCAGGCGTCCCAAATCCCAGCAAAACCCCCCCGACCAAGCGAAGATCAGCCCGCGAAAAATGCCATGCCCCAGAAAAACACTGAGTTTCAAAGTGTTCAGCCTTGCAGCACCGGCTGTGAGCAAGCAAGCTGTGCCGCCTTCGCTGCGGGATGCGCCAGTGTCTTCTCTTGCTGTCCTAGCCGGTGCTTCAGGGTCAGACAGCTCCGGACGGTTGGACGAACTCGGAGGGGCCGCTGAGCCGGTTGCAGGCTCCAACGCAGACGCTGATGCGGAGGACGAAGCCTCTGAAGGTGGTGGGACCACCGCCGGGGACAGCGGGGATGTGTCTCCCACTGGCGCCAATGCAGAGAGAGCAGCCACCGCAGCCTCAGAGGCGGCAGCCACGGCTTCTCCTGGTTCTGGGAGAAGCAGCGCAGACGCAGTCTGTGTCGCTGCAGGAGGGGGTGGCGGGCTGGTCCCAGACACCAAATCAGATCGCGGAGCCGCTGGTGCTGCTTCCACAAGTGCTACAGCAGGCATCGCAGCTTCCCCTGGATGCAAGGGGGGCAGCGCAGGCGCCGTCTGCATCGCCACTGAACTGTTGCTTAGCAACACGCCGGAATCCGTGAGGGGCAGTTGCAGAGGCGGTGGGAGCTGTGCTCGGGACAGCACGGGAGGAGGCGGGGCTGACGGGGTCGTTGCGATTGGAACGATAGCAAGGTGTGCAGGAGGTGCAGCCACAGGCGGGGCCGGCGGAGTCTTCACGACTGCCGGAGCATTTTCGGGATGACACACAGCGAAGGAGGCACACCCCATCTCGATGACTAGACGGCCGTTGCTCACTGCTGCCGGCAATTGCGTTGCCTGACAACCCGGGCGAAACAGTGAGAGGCGCTGCTGCGAGTCGGAGGCTGGTGGCCACCTCTCTCCACCGGGGCGGGGTCAGCTAAGCTGGCTCACACACCCCACGGGGGAAAGGAGGAGGGGGGTCATCTCCCCTTGCGCATGCTCCAGAGAGGCAGAAAAAAACTTCTGAGCCGTAGGCAAAACCTTCCCCCCCTGCCCTGTGCGGGGGGGGGGGGGGGGGGGAAGCCAGTGGTGGGGACTGTCCCTGAACAGACTCTTCTCCCACCGGATGTGGCGGGGGGGGAGGGGGGCTACAGGCCCCTGAGCAGGGCGAGGTGCCTCTTCAAGGGGTTTCTCTTACTCAAAATAGAGAAAAGAGCTGCATACGCTGGAAAATGTCAAGACACTCCCTCACCCTGCCTGTACTTCTCCCTAAAATAGAGATCCAGTTGCTGCCAGGCTCTCCGGTCCAGGGAGGACCTCATATCCGTGAAAAAAACACGAGCTTTTGCCCATCTGAAAAACTCATAGAAATGTCTCTTCAACATAGAAATTGTGTTCTGCAGAGCTCAAAATCTACACATCCAAATAATGTCCTCCTCTGATGGAGAAAATTGAACTTCTGTTTCTGAGGGCACGTCTTCCCAACCATCACCCCACATTTTGCGAAGGACAGTGTTGTCAAGAGAAGAGTTAACAGTACCTTGCAACAGTGTCCAGTTTCATCAGGCTGCTCAAGGTCTGTGGGGTCCTAGACACTGTCCTGCGGCTCCACAAAGGGTCTTCAGACACTTCCTGAGAGGATTCAGCAGATCCTTGGGTGTTCAGCCTTGGCTGTGAACTCCGCCCGATTTCAGGATCTTGGTTCTTCAGCTCAGGCTACAGCCAACGTCTGGGGTCAACACTTATTGTATTTGCAGGGATGCCCCGACAAAGGAAGGAATGATGAATCTGACTCCATGTTCTCAGAAGGCTAATTTATTATTTATGATACTATATTATATTAAAGAATACTATACGATACGATCCAATACTATACTAAAGAGTACAGAAAAGGTACTTCTAGAATGCTAAAAAGATAATAATGAAAACTTGTGACTCTTTCCAGAGTCACAACACAGCTTGGCACTGATTGGCCAATGAGTCAAAATAACTCACACTAGAAACCAATGAAACAGTCACCTGTGGATAAACAATCTCCAAACACATTCCAAAGGAGCAAAACACAGGAGAAGCAAATGAGATAAAAATTGTTTTCGTTTTTCTTGGAGGCTTTTCAGCTTCCCAGGAGAAAAATCCTGGGTGAAGGGATTTTTCAGAGAATGTGAATGCGACAGTAGAGATGTAATTAAACATTTCTTACAAGCATTTGCATCCTTAGGTATTCCTCAAGAAGTTAAAATGGACAATGGACCAGCCTATATTTCTAACAAACTACAAGATTTTTTCAAAATCTGGGGTATCAAACACACCACAGGTATTTCAAATTCCTCCACAGGCCAATCCATTGTAGAAAGAGCACACAGATCACTGAAAATGATACTTGAAAGACAAAAGGGAGGGACAGAAGTCTTGTCTACCATAGAGAGGCTGAATAAATCTATATATGTTTTCAATTTCTTAAATAATTCTTTTATGGAGCAGGTACCACCAATTTTGAGACATTTTTGTAATACCAGTCAAGCAAAGCTCAAGGAAAGGCCACCAGTCTTCATCAAGGATCCAGAGACAGGACAGATTTCAGGGCCCCATCCTCTTGTGACTTGGGGGAGGGGGTTTGCATGCATTTCTACAAATGCAGGTCTTCAATGGGTCCCTGCAAAAAATGTCAAACCACAGGTACAGCCGATCCGAGAGCAGCAGAAGACTCCAGAAGAAGAACACGCAAATAATTGAGCGACAGCTGACCATATTCAAGCGTAAAGATATTTCTTAAAGCAGAGACTGTGTTTTCTAGGTTTGCACTAGTTAAAATTGTTTACAAGAAAGTTTTGCACTGAAAGGGTTCTTTAAGTTACTGCTGTTGTGTTAAAGTTATCAACCTACCTTCAAATCATGTTAAAAATGCTTTGAAATTCTCTATGTTCAAATAATATATAGCATGAAATTTAAGGCTTGCCTGAAGAAACACCTCCCCAAAGTTAAGATAGAAGGATCGTTTACAAGCAATAAAAACTATAACCAAATTTTAAAATCACTAGCATAACTACAAATTGTCAACAGGGGTGAGACTTTTGCAGATAATGTTCCTTTCTCCTCTTTCCTTTTTATATATATAGAAAGGGTGAGATGTAAGAATGTGTCCCCTGTTGACAGAGTGACTAAATGATTCTTTGTCTTCTTATAAAAGGCAAAAAGCCCAGAAGTTTCTCTCCTAATTTGGTACAAAGACGCCTCATAGGACCTTTGGGACTTCACCTCAGACCTGGGTGGGGCTGTCTGATTGGACAGAGGCCAAGAGGTCCCACCTAGGTAATTCACTAGAAAAGGAAGAGAACAAAGAAAATAATTGATTTTGTGGGGTGTGTTAGCAGGAGCAAGAACCTCTTGCCCCTGGCTCAGTTTTTCTCTGTAAGAGGTTTGTTATTTTGCCTTTTATTAAACCTTTTTCAGTTTCCAACACTACCTCAGAAGCCATCCTGCTAATTTTATGCCATTCGGGGTAGCTGGACTATCTTGGGTGTGAGAGGTTCTCTGAGAGCTCATAAGACCTGGCTCAAGGAGAAATCCATCACCAGAGGACCCCTTGGACCCTGCGGCTTATTCCTCCAGGGCTGTAAAAACTGCCATCACCTTTGCTTTTGCTTTTGCCTTTTCCTCATCCCCGTGTACATACACTTACTGTATCTTTCTAAGCAGTTCATCCAGGGACTTATTCTGCCCTTCTTCTAGTCCCCTCCACTACTGCCTATGGGTACTCATTCTCCCACAGCTCAAAATCATTCCTTTCTCCAGTGAACCAAACAAAATCCTTAAAAGAAAATCCTAATCCTTCCACGTGTTAGTGTTCAGGAACACATAATCACGGAATGATTATATGCAGGTGCTTTTATTGAAGAGCTCTGGGTGTCAGGGCTACAGACCCAAATCTGACTCCGCCATGGGTTCGGGATGAACATGTTTTTATATTCTATCATTATATAACTTACATATTTAATAATTAAACTTACATTGTTCTATTGTATACATTGATTTCATCCAAGCATAGGTTTCTCATGATCCCCCCTCAAACCCTTGAACATAGTTTTCTCATGATTCTTTTTTACAATTAAACAATAATTATATCAAAATGCTAAACAATCATCACATCTAACAATTATATCATTTATCATATACTGGTTACGGAGGTGCAATTTCACATGATCTGGCAAACACAAGGCCTAACATTTCCCAAAGCCTACTTTTAACATTTTCCCAGGGCCTACTAAGCCTAGCTTTCTTTCTAACTCCCCAAATTTTCTATGATTTTAAAGTCTTTTACTATCACACGTGCGATCTGCATTTCCCAGATATTTCTTCTTCCTCCTCCTCCTTCTTGTGCTCACTCTCTTTAATCACACACCATATACCAGAGCCAGTCTCTGTCCTGCTGCAGTGTCCAAACGTCTCGTCCCCCCGGCTCCCCTCTGGCAGCACCACAGGCAGCCGGGGAATCCTGCAGTTTCATGGGGATGGCGGCCACTGCCGTCCCCTGCTCGGGGCACAGTCAGGCACTGCCGGACGCTGAGCTCTGGCTGCCCCACAGGCCCCCTACAGGTCACCCTTTTCTATACATTTAAAGAGAAAGAGGAGAAAGGAGCATGAACTGAAATGCCAAAAATTTTTAAGTTTTGTTTCTAATCTTCTGTCTTAATTTTGGTGAAGTGTTTTTCCAGGTAAGCTTCAAATTTCTGGCTATATATGACTTTTACATAGAGGTAGGTTAACAACTTTTTTATCACAACAACAATAACTACAGAACTTTTTCAGTGCAAAACTTTCTTGTAAACAATTTTAACTAGTGCAAACTTAGAAAACAGTCTTTGCTTCTAGCTGTCGCTCAGTTGTTTGTGCATTCTTCTTCTGGTGCCGTCTGCTGCTCTCGGATCGGCTGTACCTGTGGTTTGACATTTTTTGCAGGGACCCATCGAAGACCTGCATTTGTAGAAATGCATGCAAACCCCCGGCTCCAAGTTACAAGAGGATGGGGTCTTGAAATCTGTCCTGTCTCTGGATCCTCGATGAAGACTGGTGGTCTTTCCTTGAGCTTTGCCTGGCTGGTATTGCTGAAATGTCTGAAAATTGGTGGTACCTGCTCCATAAAAGAATTATTTAGGAAGTTAAAAACATATACAGCTTTATTCAGCCTCTCTATTGTAGAAAGCACTTCTGTCCCCCCTTTCTGTCTTTCAAGGATCATTTTCAATGACCTGTGTGCTCTTTCTACAATAGATTGGCCTGTGGAAGAATGTGGAATACCTGTGGTATGTTTGATACCCCAAGTTTTGAAAAACTCCTGCAGTTTGTTAGAAATGTAGGCTGGTCTGTTGTCAGTTTTGACTTCTTGAGGAATACCTAAGGATGCAAATGCTTGTAAGAAATGTTTAATCACATCTCTACTTTTTTCTCCTTGATGTGCAGAAGCAAAAATTGCTCCTGAGAAGGTATCTATTGATACATGTATATGTTTGAACCGTGCAAATGACTGATATTGAGTGATATCCGTTTGCCATATCTTCAGGCTATTTAAGCCTCGAGGGCTAACTCCTGTTGCTATTGCTGGTATAGTTAATTTCTGGCAATCTGGACATGACTGAACAATCGCTTTGGCCTGATTCTGAGAGATGTTAAACATTCTTACTAAAGCAGGTGCATTTTGGTGACAGAAAGCATGGCTCATTCTGGCTTGTGCAATAACATTAGGAAGTGTGTGCTGAATTGGCATGGCTAACAAATCAGCCATGGCATTGCCCTCTGCTAAAAAACCTGGAAGAGAAGAATGTGAGCGAATGTGCATTACAAAGTAAGGTTCTTGTCGTATGGAAAGAAGTAGGATTAACTTTTTAAGCAAACTGTATAACTGATCATTAGAAACTTCTTTCAGCAGAGATCCTTCTGCTCTTTCCACCACACCTGCAATGTAAATTGAATCCATTACTAAATTAAAAGGAAATGTGAATTTTAAAAAGACCCACACGACTGCCGTTAACTCTATTATTTGTGAAGAACCATCTACTTCTTCAATATCTGATCCCCATTTTTTAGTCTCTGGATTTTGCCAAGCAATCACAGATTTTTTTTACTTCCCTGAGCCATCTGTAAAAAATGTGATTGCATGTAGGGGTGCATGACTTCTTAAAGGCTTATGAATTAATTTTAGAGACAAATTTAGTAGCTCATGTTTGGGACAATTGACTGATATTTTCCCTGTAAAATTTTCTAGAGCAAATTGCATAACCTCTGAATTTCGAATTAATCATTCCAAATAAATGGATGTGACAGGCAGAAAGATTTCTGCAAAATCCTTTCCTGCAAGGGAAAACATTCGGGATCTAGCCTTGATAATCAATTGTGAAATAATTTCAGGGCAAGTTGTTATAGTTTTACCCAATTGACGAGATAGGAAAACCCACTCTAAGATTATCAGAGGGTCCTTCTTCTCTAGATCCCACTGGAATATTAAACCATGAAGCTGTGGACTCTCTCCTAAAACTGCAAACAAAAAAGACAGGTGGGGATTATACCGATGAGCTTGACGTGACTGTATGGCTCTCATCACTTTATCTAAAGCATTTTGTGCTTCTTTGTTGAATTCTCGTGGTGAGTTTAAAGCTGTGTCTCCTCTCAACAAATCTGGCAGAGGAGCCAAGTCTTGATTTGAAAGGCCTAGCAGTGGACAAAGAAGGTTCAGAGTCCCTACTAGCTGCTGCACTTCATTCAGTGTCTCTGGATTTGTCCTTAGCTGGAGTGGCTGCAGGGTTACCGTCTGTTCTGTGATTCTGTATCCAAAATATTTCCAGGGAGAAAGTGTCTGTATCTTTTCCTTGGCTATTGTGAATCCTGCTTTCTCCACTGCTGAGATGACCTGATCTCTTGTCTCTTGCATTGATGCTTGGTTTTTTGCTGCTACTAAAATATCGTCCATGTAATGTAAGATGAGAGAATTTGGATATTGTGTACGAACTGAGGAAAGTATTTTTGCAACATACCACTGGCATATACTTGGGGAATTTCTCATTCCTTGTGGTAGAGAAAGCAAATGATATCTTTTCAAGGGTGCTTGCTGATTTGTGGATGGGATGGAAAAGGCAAATCTTGGTGCATCATCTGGATGCAAAGGAATATTGAAAAAACAGTCTTTTAAATCAATAACAGTTAACTTCCAATCTTTTGGAATCATAACAGGAGAGGGTAAACCTGGTTGTAAAGAACCCATTTCTTGAATCACTTTGTTAACTTTTCTGAGATCCTGCAACAACCTCCACTTCCCACTGTTTGGCTTTTTGATTACAAAAACCGGAGTGTTCCAGGACTAGTAGTTGGAGTTCAGTGACCTTTGTTTAACTGTTCCTGTACCAACTGCTCTAAAGCAGCAAGTTTCTCTTCAGGTAAGCACCACTGGCTGACCCAGATGGGTGTATTAGATGTCCATGTCAGTTTTAAAGTGTTATGTCCATCAACAGGTTTTGTTAAAAACCAGTTTCTAACCTCAGACCCCATTGCGATAGAATATCTCGATTCCAAAGAACTATATCAGCTCCTGCTATGAATGGTCTTGTGGTGGCAACACGACCTTCAGGTCCCTCAAATGTGACTGAGTGCGAGCTTCGAAAGCTCTCACAGTGACCACCAATACCTGCCATCTGATCCAGCATAGGCACGATGGTCCATTCCTGTGGCCATTTAGATATCAGAGTGACGTCTGCTCCGGTATCTATCAGGCCAGTGAGGGTGATGGCTTTCCCGAGGTGCTTCAGGACACAGGTGAGTTGAGGCCGCCCGCCGCTGATGTGCCTGGTCCAAGCGATGACAGCTGTGTTGTTCTGTGACTCTGGTAGGAGAAAAGCTTGTGTTATGGTTAGTCCTTTGGGTAAAAAACATGGAGGGTCTGGACACAAAGCTAACACTGTAATTTCCTGTGAACAGGTGACAGATAACACAGTTGGAATGACATAAAAACCTTCTGCACGAGATCTGTTCACTGCCACTATTAAGAACTGACATGGTTGTGGTTCAGGGCCCCGCTGTCCTGTGGATACTGTGTGAGCAATGGCATTGGTTAGCATCACTGGCTGGGCTGTAGACAGCTCCAGTCTGGTAAGTGGAGACATTGTGGTCGGAAGTCTGGCAAAGATGTGCTGCAGTTCTGAACTTGGTGGCCTGTGATGGTCTCTGGCCTCTGGTGCAGTCGTTCTTGTGTCATGGCACACCACTGCGTCGTGCTTGGCTGCACATTTCCCGGCAGATGGCATGGACAACCCTGTGCTGGGTGAAAGCTCTTAGTATTGTGACAGAAACCTCTGTATCCAGTGTTTCTTGGTAGTGGCCTTCTGCGGATCCTAGGACATCCCCTTTTAAAATGACCTCTCTGACCACACGAATAGCACGTGTCCCTTGGAATCTGTTGATTTTCAATTGCACCTTTGAATGCTATTAAAGCCTCTGCTAGGGCTTGTTTTTGCATTTCTACTGCTTTTTCCTGCTGCTTTAGGGTGTTTTCTTGAGCTGTTGTGATGGCATTAGCCAGTACCTCTGCCTGCATGGCTGCTGCATGTTCAGGGGTACCAAGGCGATTGCAAGCATCCACTAGCTGTGTCAGGGTGGGCTCAGGATCCTGTGGCAATGTACGTAATACTTTTTTGCAGCTTGGGTTTGCATTAGAAATTGCAAGCCGTTTTAATAACTCTTGTCTAGCTCGATCTATTGGAATCTGCTTTTCTAATGCCATTTTCAAACGGTCCAAAAACTTAATATAAGGCTCATCTATTCCCTGTTTTATTTCTGTGAAATCTAATTCTGGTTTATTGCCATCAGGAACCTGTAACAAAGCTGTTTTTGCTGCTTCCTTGATATCCTGTAGTATTTGTTTATTGAGAGTTCGGGATTGTGTTTGAGGATCTGTATGAACTCCTTCACCTGAGAGCTGATCTATAGTTAAATTTGCAGTGGCTGGAGTTCCTGCATAACCTCTTAAAAGGTCATTTAACAAACGTTTCCATGCCAGTTCCCACAGAGAAAATTCCGTTTGGGAAAGAAGGGATGTGCAAAGCTGCTTTAACTCGTGTGGAGTAAATACATTTGCTGTAAAGGTGGCTTGTAAAAGACTTCTGAAATATGCAGAATCTCTACCATACAAATGAGAGGCTTTGCAAATCTCTTTTAACTCAACAAAATTAATCTGCTGCCAGCTCTCTCTAGGTGTAGGACCTGCTGTGTACCTCACAGGAAAAACTTTTAACTTTGATGCAATTTCCCACTCTCCTTCCTGAACTGCATCCTTTCTTATCCTCTGCCAGGTATCTGTGACTCCTTGTGTGTTAAACTCTTCCTTAGATTCTTTGGAATTACATTGTGGAGCATAGGAATAATTTGGTTTTTGTTCCGGCAAGTTATTGGACATGGGCGCTGCCATTTTGGATAGGGTCACTTCCGGGGCATCACATTCGGTTCCCACGCTTGGCAGGGAGGGGACATGCTGTTCCGAGATGTGGGCGGGGAGCAGGGGCAGGGACACCGCCCAGGCTCGGCCCACAAAAGGGGCATGTCCCTGCTTTGATGGGCAGGAGCTCAGGGAGGAGCCACTCAGGGACTTCTGGGAGCCTGAGGAGGATGGTGCACCATTCCCACGAAGGGCGGAGCTGGGCTCGTGGCCATCATGGCGTCTGCCATGTGCTCCATTGTTCTCAGAGTGGATACAATTGTCTCGGCTTTTTTCGATTTTACTGCCAAAATTCACCAATTTCGAGCGCCAAAGGGAACTTTTGAGAGGAAATATAGAGGACTTAATTATGGTAGGGATTCCAAGAGATGCAGTTTGCAGAGAAGCTTGGCCAGAGCTCGTCTGCTCCCCTCTCTCCCAGGATGGGGGTGGGGAAGGCGGGGCGGGCGGGGGGGCGGCTGGCCTGGCCACCTCCCTGCCGCTCCTCCGGACTTTCTGGGTCTCGGCTGGAATAAGGGAAGTCTTTTGGGTCCCCTCAGAGCTCCTCTTTCTCCTGTCCTCCCGGTCCTGCTGCTGCCTGCATTCTGCCCTGTCCCTGATCTTTGCTGGCTTGTGTGCATTTTTTGCTTGCTTTTCACTTTCCATTGTTACAAATTTTAACACCGTCCTGAATATTGGACGCAGCTTTAAGTTGGACTTCTTATTCTTTTCCATATAATATAATTTCAGTCCAACCGAATCCCAGAATTCTGGATTAAGTTTCTGAGACATATCTGAGTTTGGGAACTCTGTTAAGGCCCATTTTACAAGCTTTTTAAGCTGTTTCTTCTCAAACTGAATATCTTGAATTTCTAACTTGTAATTGAAATAAGAATAAAATTCCTGCTCAGCTACAGGCAACCGATTTCCCATGGTGGCACTTACCGAAGTGATTTCAAAGTTGTCCTCCTTGGTATGAAACATTTTTCCCCGGTCCTGGTTGCAACAATGTTTCAGCTTAGCTGAACGGCAGAATCCTCTAAGGCTTCCGATGCGTGCTCCAGTCCCGTGTCAGATTACAGCCTCTTCTTCACCGGTATGAGGCTTTGATTTGAGACTCCCTCTCAATCTCAAATCCCTTCTTTTGAGTTTTCTTTTTTAAAGTGACAAAAAACTCAGGTGCATGCCTGCTCTCCCAGAAATGCAAATACCAAGGAAAAAAATGTCCTATTTTGATTGAGGTAATCAAAAAATCCCTAGACCATCTTTCTCAATATGAGAAATACTGTTTGGGCACCACGTGCTAGGTTCTCTTTCTTGGGCCAGGTTTTATGAACCCTCAAAAGGGAACCTAACACACCCAAGGATAGCTTAGCTATTACCTTTGGAGGCAAAATAATGAGCAGGATGGCTTCTGATGCAGTGTTAGAAACAAAAAGGTTTAATAAAAGGCAAAATAACAAACAGAAAAACTCGAGCCAGGTACAGAGGTCTGCCCCTGGTATAAACACCTTCACAAAAGCCTCTTAGTTCTTTTGTTCTCCTCTTTTCTACCTGATGGACCAGGCGGGACTTTTTGGCTTCTATCCAATTAGGTGACCCCGAGTTTTTGGTGAAGCCTCTGGGGTCCTATGAGGTGGCTTTTCACCTAATCGTTGAGAGAAACTTCTGGGCTTCTTTCCTTTTTTGGGGGACAAAGGCTAGCTTTGCCACTCTGTCATTAGGGGGCACTCTCCTACACTAGGTAGCTTTGATAGTCTCCAGGGATTGGTGGTGTACTGTTTCCCCTTGATTTACGCTGAGGAAAGAAGCTGGGTTGACAATATTAGTTACCACTATTTCTACATCATCTTGTTCTACCTTTGGTAGAACATTGACTTGGTATTTCAGGAACCTTTGTGGGGAAATCCAGTGCCCGCCTTTCAGTTCCAGCACTGCAGACACTGTATGAGACACTAGTACAGTCATTTTCTGTCCCAAGGTAAATTTGCATGCTTCCTGGATATTTAGTACAACTGCTGCAATGGCTCTGAGGCACCCTGGCCATCCCCTGGCTGCTGCGTCCAGCTGTTTGGAAAAGTAAGCAACTACCCTTCGATATGGGCCCAGGTCCTGGGCTAATATCCCCAGGGCAATCCCCTGTTTCCTATGGGAAAATAGAAGGAATGGTTTACTCACATCTGGGAGTCCCAAGACTGGAGCAGACATAAGGGCATTCTTTAGATGGTGAAAGGCCTGCATGACCTCCTTTGTCCACTGGAGGTCTCTGTTACCATTTGTAATAAGTGCATACAGAGGTTTTACAAGTTATCCATAATTCTAAATCCATAATTGGCACCCCATCATCCCCAAAAATGTTTACAGTTCTTTTATTGTCTGAGGTTTCGGGGTTTGGCATATTGTTTCTTTACGATCTTGCCCAAAGTCCGTTGTCCATCACTAACCTCATAATTGGGTAGATTACTTTCTGCTTCACCCCCTGAGCCTTTTTCTTCTATGCTCTGTACCCCTGGAGTCCTACAATGTTTAAGAGCCTTACCATCCAGGCCACACACACTTCTCTTGTCCAAGTGGCTATTAGGAGATCATCTATGTACTGCAACTGAAATAAATGGGCAGGAGATCTTTCTCCTTTTTAATGCTTTTATTAAGAAGGATCAGCTCAGGTGGGGAGAAGTCGACGGGTTGCGCCCACGCCGCCGTTGCTCCCAGGTGTGGCACGGAGAAGGAGGATGACGCAGCTTTGTCCGCTGGTCTGCAGACAGAGCTGAGGATTCCGTCCTCACGGGAGAGTCGCAGATTCCTGGCTTGTTTGTCCAACACCCCGGGGTGTCTCTTTAATCAGTATCTTTTCAAGTTAGAGTGAGAAGCAAAAAGGATCCAAGCAGGTACGGGACTACGCTCCCATCCTTAGACGTCACTTAAGTCACTTGTTGGCTCGTGATTTTAGGGGTTTTTCTTGCAAAAACTGTAAAAATTCGGGGCGCAATGCATTTCTCATCTGCATACTGGCTCTGATGTCACTCCTATTCTCTTTACTTTGGAGGGTCTGTCCTGGTGTCTTCTTGGCAAGCGGCCAGCATCAGGGAAACAATAGTTAATCACCGGCCATTAACGGGTAATTGAAGAGCTTTTCTTTGGCAGCGAAACCAAAGAGGTCTGACTGGTCTGACTTGTTTTTTAACTCTGAAACTCAAAAAAAATACAACTTTCTATTCATAACAGCAACAGCCTCCCTTCTTCTGGTGGAGCTTCCCAGAACTCTGGATCTTTTGCAAGTTGTTCTCCAAACAAAGTGGGAGAATATTTAAATCCCTGAGGCAACACCGTCCATGCAAGCTGAGTTTTGTGTTCACTTTAGGTGCTTTCCCACTCAAATGCAAAATTTTTCTGGCTGGCTTCATGGATCAGGAGGCAAAAGAAGGCATCTTTCAAATCTAAAATGGTAAACCACATTAGCTCTGGTGTTAAGCAGGTTAACAAAGTATATGGGTTTGCTACTACAGGGTAAAGATCCTCCCTTATATTGTTCACGGTTCATAGATCTTGCACTACCCGATATGACCCATCAGGTTTTCAAACATGTAGAATGGGAGTGTTGAAGTCAGATTGGCACTCTTTTACCAACCCTAATTGCAAAAAGTTCTCAATTACCAGGCTAATTCCTTCCCTCTCTTCCTTTTTCAGGGGGTACTGTTTAATTCTCACTGGTTGTTTCTCTTCCTTAAGTTTAATTAATATAGGAGGTGCATTTCTAGCTCTCCCTGGTACATTGGAAGCCCATACACCAGGAAACACTTGGCTTATTATTTCTTCACTAATTTCTTCTTCAGTCTCAATAGTTGTTAGTATTAAACTTAATACCTCTATGTGATAGTAAAAGATTTTAAAATCATAGAAAATTTGGGGTGTTAGAAAGAAAGCTAGGCTTAGTAGGCCCTAGGAAAATGTTAAAAGTAGGCCTTGGGAAACGTTAGGCCTTATGTTTGTCAGATCATGTGAAATTGCACCTCCGTAACCAGTATATGATAAATGATATAATTGTTAGATGTGATGATTGTTTAGATATAATTATTGTTTAATCGTAAAAAGAATCATGAGAAAACTATGTTCAAGGGTTTGAGGGGGTATCACGAGAAACCTATGCTTGGATGAAATCAATGTATACAATAGAACAATGTAAGTTTAATTATTAAATATGTAAGTTATATAATGATAGAATATAAAAACATGTTCATCCCGAACCCATGGCGAAGTCAGATTTGGGTCTGTAGCCCTGACACCCAGAGCTCTTCAATAAAAGCACCTGCATATAATCATTCCGTGATTATGTGTTCCTGAACGCTAACACCCCCAGATGGGCGATTCACTTCCGTCTTTTCCTTAACTGCTCGCCCCCGTCATGCTGCCAGCGTCTCAGCAATGATGCCAGCAATTCCTCCGGCATTCTGCCCTTCCCCCACCCCTTGCGGCCATGGCCCAAGTTACAGCCTATGGGACCTCGCTCCTCCCGCCCCGCAAGTGAGAGCGGAACGCATGGAGTCCCCCCGGGCACGGCAAGGAAGGTATTGTCCCCAGAGGAATGTTGATCTTCAGATTTCACAGCACGGTTGGGGCTGGCACTCAGCTGCGAAGGCACGCCCCTGCTTGGGGACAGGCTGTTGGTGCTCGCTGCTGTCGCTGTCTGTGTCTGCGTCCCCTGGCAACCCGAGGGAAACAGCGGGGGGCGGGGTAGCCCTGACCAGCGCTGCAGACACCGCTGCCAATGAATCAGCTTCATGCTGTGGCGCAGGGGGGCTGGATGTGCTCTCCAGTGCGGGGCTGCCGGCCGCTGGCGCGGAACCGGCTGCCTCTCTTGTCGGCGGTGGGTGTTGCTCCGCACCCTCCTGCAGCTCAGGAGGGGGAGAACCCCGCGGCGGGGCCGACCCACACGCTGCACGGGGGGAGGAGAAGGCGATCCCTCTTGCACTGGCGAAGGCATAGGGGCAGGAGCGATCGTGTCTCCGGTCGGAATAATTGTTGACCGAGGAAGTGGAGCCGCTGAAAGATTCGGTCCCTCCTGGAAGCCCGGAGCAAGCTGCTCTGAGTGCTCTGTGGGTAATGTCGCCCCTCCCCCTGTGGCACGGGGTCGGAGAAGGAACCAGCCGCAGCTGTCCTTGAAGGGATCGGTCCCTGGCTGGCTGTGGCGGAGAGGCTGATGGCCACCGGCCCGGGGCGAGGCGCTCCTCCATGTCCAAGTCGGACGTGCCCACCGATGTGGACTTGCTTTCCCTCGGGGTTCGGCCCTTTAAGGCTCGGGAGAGCATTGACCAGATCGGTAGTAGTCGGGGTACACTCGCATCTCGCCTGAGTTCCCCCCAGAGAAGGCGACCCAGTGAATCCCAGACCCGCGGATCCAGGGAGGTGTTGATTTGTGGAAACAAACAAACTCCACAACTTTTGTGAAAGTTGTAAAGCCGGTATGTTTATTAAAGCACTGGACGCATGTGGGAATCGTTCTTTTAAAATGACATGCGTACCTCTGGGAACTCTATGTGATATATGATATGCAATTCGTGCTGTTATAAAATAAAATATATGTAGTAATAGTTAAAGGGAATATGAAGGGATATTGTAAACTCACATGCGGGGTCTGGGGAATGTTACAGCCTGTGGGGGGGATTGCATGGCATTGCAACATTGTAGCTGGCAGCGGGAAGATCTAATTTACAATCTAAAGAACCTAGCCGGGGTGGAAATTGGCAATGCCAGAACGATCACCGCTGGCCGATTGGCGAGATCAAGATAGCGAGGGCTATTGGGAGAAATTGCATCCCAATATCGTGTTCCCATAAATGCACCATCAGCCATCACTGCCTGCCAGGACCTGCTTTGCAAAACCAAACCCAATGACAGAGAGCAACATGAATATGTCTGACCGACGTTCATCGCTGACCATGAGTGACATCCTCTAGTCCAGCTCAGAGAAAGAGAGACACATGAATATGATTGACTGCGAAAAGAACAAGAAGAACTCTGCCTTGGGCCAGAAAAACAGTATAAGAACAGACTGTACCAGACCACATTTGTGAACAGAGTGGGTTTGGTGTGATAGAGGCCGGACCATGATTCACCCGGCGTCGATTCCCGGGGTCGATGTTGTCTCTTATTTTTGTGGCTTTTGATACTGTATATCGGTCACACAATAAATTCTATTTTTGATTTTTTAATTAAATTGGCTTGTTTCATTTTTAATTATAACATCCAGATCTCTTTTTAAATCTCCCTTTTAAATACATATGTATGTAATTTCACAATAGGTGAATACATATTTATTCTACTGATTTTGGGTGACATTCATTGCTAATTTTTTCTTTATTAGAAAGAATTCCTGGGTCATTTTGACCCTGCTTTCTGTAGCAGCCTCTCTGTCTGTTTCAGAGTTCAAGGGGCCCTCCCCCTTTATCTCTGTCTTTTGGCTGAAGTAGTTTCTTAGAGCATAGGCTTTTTGCGAGGACAGGCAGTCAGACTAAACAGCTATGTTTGCAAGCTACAGACTTAATTCAAAGATGTACATTTTACTTAAATTAAAATGGATTTCTACTCTGGAAAATTTCTACACTGTCTCAGTGTCCTCACCCACAGGGAAACTATGAATTTTCACCCAACTGAGAAGCTTGTAGAGAGCCTCTTCTGACATAGGGAGCTTCTTAACACAAATCATAAATTTACACACCTCAAGGATGTCCTCTTCCAATACAGAAAATCAGATGCCTAATTCTGCTGGCATCTCTTCCCAACTACAAACCCACCCCAGGTCGGGGGCAGTGCTGTTGTCGGGAGTTCTGTCCCCCACCCCAGCCTCTAGGCTACGGGGCCAAAATGCAGTCCCAAGAGAGAAATCTTCTCCAGGAAAATGCGGGGAAGGGTTAATGTCACCTCTCCTGGGGAAGAGAAGGTGTCCGGATACAAGCGGGCTGCACGGGGCTCCATGGGTCCCAGTGACGGTCCGAACGGCATCCCAGAGAAATCCTGAAGGAATCCCGGTGGAGTCCTGGCGGGGTCCCTGCAGGCTCCCAGTGGCATCTTCCATCCCGTGACTCCAAGAAGGGTTGCTGGACGTGATTTCCATGAGGGTTCAGCAGACCCTTCCATGTTCATCCCCAGCTGCGAACTCAGCCGGATCCATTAGGGTCCTGGTTCTTCAGCCTAGGCTGCACCCAATGTTGGGGTTCACCACTTATCATAGCAGCAGTCCCCCAACAGAGTATTAGCATTGACTCCATGATTGCAGAAGGCTGATCAATTACTTTATTGTACTACACTATATTATACTATTAAGAAAAACCCATCACCCTTGTCAGACAGTCATGACACACACATGGATTCAATTGGTCAATGAATCCAAAACACCATCACCAGATTCCAATTAAGAAATCACCCTTTGGTAAACAAATCTCCATAACACATTCCACATGTGCACAACAACAGGTGCAGCAAGTGGCAATAAGAATTGTTTCTCATTCTTTTCTCTGAGCTTTCTCACAGCTTCCCAGGAAAATCCTGGGAGAGAGCTTTGTCTCTCTCTGTTCAGAGGATATGTAATTACCACACCACTCAGAGACAGGTTGCTGGTCACAGCTGCTACAGGCCAGGAGAGCTCAAAGGGTCTCACCTTGGACTGGTGTTTATAGGGTTGCCAGAGAATGGGCTTTAGGCACAATAACTTTTCATCCTGGACACAATTTGTGTATGTAACTGGTGCATATAGGTAAAGCCTTACAATATAAGGGCCTTGTTACCCTTGTAAAATCATGGCTCAGGCCTGCTACTTCAGCTAAGTAGAAGAAGACTATGGGAAAGTGACTCAGCTCAATTGGAGGTAGAAAAACAAGTTATATAACCATTATGTGCTCACATTGTGGTGTATGGTGGTATGTTGGATTATGTTTGTTATGTCTTAAAACTATGTACCTGATAACAGGCTAACTGCTTTAAAAGGCCTGGTTTTTGCAATAAAACAGCTCTCCTTTGCACCTGCCTGGGGACTCTGCATCGCTCTGCTTCATACATGCAACTTTCTTTGAAAGTTTAGTAACAAAAATGTTATTCTACTTGGGTTGTTATTTAGGCAAGAAAAATAAGTTTCCAAGGATGTTCGTTAAAAAACAGGAGCTCATCAGACAGCACTAGTTCCTGGGAACAGAGAGTGTTTCTGATAAGCTCAAGATGAGCTTAGTTCAGGTGCTGTTAGTCAAGGCCAAGGCCTAAGGAGCATTTCTCAGATCCCAGTGTGGCCTGGGGGGGGAAGAACGCACCACCACAGGGACCTCCCCATTTGACCAGGACTGCTAGTAAATGACTGAAAGCAGCTTGGTTAAATCCTTCACCAGCTCCCTCAGTACTCTTTGGTAAATCCCCTTTGGTCCCATGGACTTGTGCGGGTCTATGGGGGCTTTGTTCTTCTCCCTGTCTTCCAGCTAAGGGAGCTGGGTACTTTGACAACAATTGGTCTTGTTATTAAAGACTGAGGCGAAGAAGGCATTAAGTACCTCATCTTTTTCTTCATCTCCTTAGCCCTCCTTTTGTTGCTGACATATTTGTAGAAACACTTTTTGTTGTCTTTTACAGCAGTGTCCAGATTAAGTTCTAGTTGGGCTTTGGCCCTTCTAATTTTCTCCCTGCATGACTTCACACCATCCTTTTAGTCCTCCTGAGCTGCCTGCCCCCTTTTCCAGAGGTGATTAACTATTTTTTTCCCTGAGTTCTAGTTAAAGCTATCTGTTCAGCCAGGCCAGTCTTCTTCCCTGCCAGCTTGTCTTTAATCAGACAGGGATGGCCTGCTCCTGCACCTTTAAGATTTCCTTCCCAAAGCACCTTCAGCCTTCCTGGATTTCTTTGCTCTCCAAGACTGCCTCCTAAGGGACTCTCTCAACCAGTGTCCCAAACAAGCCAAAGTCTGCCCTCCAGAAGTCCAAGGTAGTAGTTTTGCTGACCACACTTGTCCTGGATTAGGGCAAATCTGGGAGAAAACCTCCAAAAGGGGCCCCCCCAGAAAGCAAACCCACACAGCCCCTTCCCCCCACCGGTTCGGGAAGGATTCCTCGGAGAGAAGTGGAAAGAACCTGTTTATTTAACAAGCAAAACACCCTCAGCACACAAAATGAACAATACCAGATGATAACACTTTCACCGATCTGAAAAGGATGACAAATTCAGAAAGTCCTTCCTGGGAGTGGTCGCTCTGTTGTTGCTCCCTCCGGCGCTGGGGATAGCTGCTGCAGCCACTAGATGTAAACTCTTTGTGTTTCCCAGGTCCCAGTCCGGAGCAGGTTTGGATGGTTCCAAGAAGGGGAGGTGTCCTGGTTTAGGGCAAGTTTGGGAGATAACCCCCAAAGGGGCTTCTCTACAAAAGCAGATTAAATTGCCCCTCCCCCCTCCAACCGGTTTGGGAGAAAATATCTCCTTGGAGAAAAAGTGGAAAGAAACCTGTTTATTAAACAATAGAAACCAAACAATATTAAACAATAAAACTTCTCACTGCTCCAAAGAAAGCAAACTCAGAACAGTCCCCTCCCCAGGTTGCAGCTCGGATCACTCAGTCTTTGATCAGTCTCTCTGGTGCTGGAAACGCCGCAGCCTAGGCCCGGCCAGGGGGGGCCACAGGTGGAGCTGCCGGTGCTCTTCTGGGTGTTCAGTCCAGAGCAGGCTTGAACAGGTCCAAGAAAAAAGGAAAAAATCACAGTCCAGGGAACTTCTTTGCCTCAGCTAGCTAAAACTAACTTGTCTTGGTTTGAAAAGACATGAGCCTGTGAAGGAAGGCAAAAGCCTCCTGTGAAATGGAAAAGGTAAACCCCCTCCCTCCGAATTATCACAACTTCAGAATTAAAAAAAGGGCTCTCAGGCAAAGATATGGGAACGGGAATAACAGTTCTTTACTAGGAAGAAAAAAAACTAAATAACAATGTAAAAAAAAAAACACTGGCAGAGTGAGAAAAACCTGACACCCTGAGAAGTCAGGGTGCTGATAGCACTCCAGCCAAATGGTGGCTGCTCCTCCTGGAGCGGCGATCTGCAGAAGGGTGTAGATCCCTTCCGAAAATGCGGCGAAGGAGCAGCTGGGCCTTGGTTCCTGATTCCTCTGGGAAATCCCGCGAAGAAGGCTGTCTGTGGTCTCAGAAATGCTTGTTTTATGGTGGCAGGGATGCTTGGCTCCTCCCTCTGGGTGGAGCATCTCTCAATGGGATGATGTAACTAATCTTACCAGCCACAGTGAGTAATTCAATAGCCCAACAGCAGGAGATTATCTTCCTGGCAGTGTCATTGTTCTTGAAAGAGATAAGAAAAACTGCCCAACCCCCAACAGATGGCAAAAAAAGAATACATGCCTATTTTACAGGCCAGGACACCATATAGCCCATTAGCAGGAGATTATCTTCCTGGCAGTGTCATTGTTCTTGAAAGAGATAAGAAAAACTGCCCAACCCCCAACAGATGGCAAAATAGAATACATGCCTACTTTACAAGCCAGGACATTATCCACCCCTTATTCTATTTCCATCTGTGTCACAATGAAATCTTATACTCAGTTTTCACTTAAGACCACGTTTCCCTGCGGTACACAACAGGTTTCCCCATCTTTCTGCATTACCCACCAAGTGTAACCAGGTCCTTGAGCAAAAACAATCCCACGGATGGGTTTGTCTCTGCCTGAGGTGGGATTAATCCAGACAGTTTTCCCTAAGATACCCTTCATATGTACCACAGGGACTTTATCTCCATCTATTGTGTGCAAGGGTTCAGACTGGGCAGGGCCAGCTCGATTGATGGACCCTCGGGTGTTGACCATCCAGGTTGCTTTTGCTAGGTTATTTTCCCAGTTTCTAAATGTTCCCCCACCAAGTGCCTTCAGGGTAGTCTTAAGGAGTCCGTTGCACCGTTCAACTTTGCCAGCAGCTGGAGCATGATAGGGGATATGATATATCCATTCGATACCATGTTCTCTGGCCCAGGTGTTGATAGGGCCGTTCTTGAAATGGGTGCCGTTGTCAGATTCAATCCTTTCAGGTGTGCCATGTCTCCATAGGACTTGCTTTTCCAGGCCTAAGATGGTGTTCCGGGCAGTGGCATGAGGTACAGGGTAGGTCTCCAACTAGCCAGTGGTGGCTTCCACCATGGTCAGCACGTAGCGCTTGCCTTGGCGTGTCTGGGGCAGTGTGATGTAGTCAATCTGCCAGGCCTCCCCATACTTGTACTTGGACCACCGCCCCCCATACCACAGGGGCTTCACCCGCTTGGCCTGTTTGATGGCAGCACATGTCTCACAGTCGTGGATAACCTGAGAAATACTGTCCATGGTTAGATCCACCCCTCGGTCTCGTGCCCACTTGTAGGTGGCATCTCTGCCCTGATGACCCGAGGCATCGTGAGCCCATCGAGCCAGGAACAACTCCCCCTTATGGTGCCAATCTAAGTCTATCTTTGACACTTCTATTCTCGCTGCCTGATCTACCTGCTCGTTGTTTCGGTGTTCCTCATTAGCCCGACTTTTGGGGACATGGGCATCTACATGACGGACTTTCACTGTTAGTTTCTCCACCCGAGAGGCAATGTCTTTCCATATATCAGCAGCCCAGATTGGTTTTCCTTTACATTGCCAGTTGGCTTTTCTCCACCTTCCCAGCCAGCCCCATAGAGCATTGGCTACCATCCATGAATCAGTATAAAGGTAGAGCTTTGGCCACTTCTCCCTTTCAGCAATGTCCAGGGCCAGCTGAACGGCCTTGAGTTCAGCAAGTTGGCTCGATCCACCTTCTCCTTCGGTAGCTTGTGCAACCTGTCGTGTGGGGCTCCATACGGCTGCTTTCCACTTCCGGTTAATCCCTACGATGCGACAAGAACCGTCAGTGAAAAGAGCGTAATGTGTTTCCTCTGCTGGTAGTTGGTTATAGGGTGGAGCTTCTTCAGCTCTTGTCGCTTGTACCTGCTCCTCATCGTCAGTGAGACTAAAGTTTTCACCTTCTGGCCAGTTCGTAATTATCTCTAAAATCCCAGGGCGATTCAGGTTTCCAATACGGGCGCGCTGGGTGATGAGGGCAATCCATTTGCTCCATGTGGCGTCGGTGGCGTGGTGGGTAGTAGGAACCTTTCCTTTGAACATCCACCCCAGCACTGGTAGTCGGGGTGCCAGGAGGAGTTGTGCTTCCGTGCCAATCACCTCCGAGGCGGCTTGAACTCCTTCATAGGCAGCCAAGATTTCCTTCTCTGTTGGGGTGTAGTTGGCTTCAGACCCTTTGAAACTTCGGCTCCAGAATCCCAATGGTCGACCTCGAGTCTCACCAGGCACCTTCTGCCAAAGGCTCCAGGACAAACCATTGTTCCCGGCTGCAGAGTAGAGCACGTTTTTGACTTCTGGTCCCGTTCTGACTGGGCCAAGGGCTACAGCATGAGCGATCTCCTGCTTGATCTGGGTGAAGGCTTGTTGCTGCTCAGGGCCCCAGTGGAAATCGTTCTTTTTGCGGGTAACCAGGTAAAGAGGGCTCACAATCTGGCTATACTCGGGAATGTGCATCCTCCAAAAACCTATGGCACCTAGGAAAGCTTGTGTTTCCTTCTTGCTGGTTGGTGGGGACATAGCGGTGATCTTGTTGATGACCTCAGTGGGAATCTGGCGCCGTCCGTCTTGCCATTTCACTCCCAGGAACTGGATTTCTCGGGCAGGTCCCTTGACTTTGCTCTTCTTGATGGCGAAGCCAGATTCTAGCAGTATCTGGATGATCCTCTTACCTTTCTCAAACACTTCTGCCGCTGTGTTCCCCCACACAATGATGTCATCGATGTACTGCAGGTGTTCTGGAGCCTCACCCTTTTCTAGTGCAGTCTGGATCAGTCCATGGCAGATAGTGGGACTGTGTTTCCACCCCTGGGACAGTCGGTTCCAGGTGTACTGTACGCCCCTCCAGGTGAAAGCAAACTGAGGCCTGCATTCTGCTGCCAGAGGAATGGAGAAAAACGCATTAGCAATATCAATAGTGGCATACCACTTCGCTGCCTTGGACTCCAGCTCGTACTGGAGTTCCAGCATATCCGGTACAGCGGCGCTCAGCGGTGGAGTCACTTCATTCAAGGCACGATAGTCCACAGTCAATCTCCATTCTCCGTCAGATTTGCACACAGGCCAGATGGGGCTGTTGAAGGGTGAGTGGGTTTTGCTGACCACCCCTTGGCTCTCCAGCTCACGAATCATTCTGTGGATGGGGATCACGGCATCTCGATCCGTCCGATACTGCCGGCGGTGCACTGTCGAGGTCGCAATTGGCACGAGTTGCTCTTCCACCCTCAGGAGTCCTACTGCAGACGGGTTTTCTGACAGTCCAGGCAAGGTGTTCAATTGCTTAATGTCCCCTGCCTCTACAGCAGCTATGCCAAAAGCCCACCTGAGTCCCTTTGGGTCTTTGTAATAGCCGTTCCGGAGGAAGTCTATGCCCAGAATACACGGGGCCTCTGGGCCAGTCACTATAGGATGTTTCTGCCACTCCTTCCCAGTCAGGCTCACCTCGGCTTCCACCAGGGTCAATTGCTGTGATCCCCCTGTCACACCAGCAATAGAAACAGGTTCTGCCCCCACATGTCCCGATGGTATCAGGGTACACTGCGCACCAGTATCAACTAGGGCATCGTATTTTTGTGGCTCTGATGTGCCAGGCCATCGGATCCACACCGTCCAGAAGATCCGGTTTTCCCGTGCCTCTCCCTGGCTAGAGGCAGGGCCCCTCTAACACTGGTTATTATTTTTCTCCTGGGTATACATACTAGAGGTCCCTTCAAGGGGATCTGACAGATCGTACCTAAAAGCTTGGTCATGGGAGGTTGAGGCTACCTTCACCTTGGTGGAACTCCCCCGGTTAGAGTTTCCCTCCTTGAGTTGACGGACCTGTGCTGCCAGGACAGAAGTGGGTTTCCCATCCCACCTCCCCATGTCTTCCCCGTGGTCACGCAGGAAGAACCACAGATTAGCCCTTGGGGTGTACCCTCTCTCTCTAGCTGGGGAATGTTGGGCTCTGACTTTGGGGCCTGTGACTCGTACGGGTGCTGCATTAACCTTCCTCATTTCCTCCCTCATCTCTTCTTTGAACTCCTTAATCACAGCTGAGATATGAGCCTGCATTGGGCCATTAATCATACTCTCATAATTCCTAAGTTTGTTGGCAACAGAGCCCACTGTCTCTCGGTTAGTGTCAGCATCAATTGTTGCAATGAAAGTGGTGTACTGAGATGGCCCCAGATTTGCCAGACTCCACAGCATTTGCCCTGTGCACCTGACCTTGTCGGGGTCATTATTATGTTGTCCATCCCTCCCAAAGAGTACCTCTAATACTGCCACTTCCCTTAACTGTTGGATCCCTTCCTCCAGGGTCTTCCAACGCATTCTATGGTGGTGCTCCTGCATTCTCTCCCTGTGGACAAACCTCTCTCTGACACTCGTTAAAAGCTGCTCCCAGAGAGAAAGGGATCCTGGCTCCCTTACAAAAATCTGATTCATACCTGAGTCCTGGGTTAAGGGTCCCAAGTTCCTTGCCTCACCACCGTCCAGCTGCACGCCTGTACCCATAAGGTCCCAGACCCGGAGTAGCCAGGTAGTATAAGCCTCACGCCCTCGTCGCACAATGTCTTTGTGCAGATTACGGAGACTTTCGTACGTCAGGGACTCGGTGATGATCGCAACTTCTGGCTCCCCTGTGGGTTGTGAGGTTCCTCCATTCCTATCTCTATCTGGGTGCTCTGCTTTCATCTTAGACCTCCTTGTTTCTACCAGGGCAACTGCTGCTGGCTGTGATTGCCTTTGTGGTTCAGCTGGAACCTGGACAGTTGTAACATTTGTGGGTTCCACAGCTGTACTATTAGACTGTCCCTCTTCAAGGCAAAGGGCGGGTTTCTCACCAGCTGGTGAAATGCACCCCTTCAGCATCTCTTGCATCTCCTGCATCTCCTTAACCAGCACCCTCACCCAATCTGGGTGGTTCGTTTCTGAGTCAGGTTGTGGGGCAGGGTCAGGCTCTGGAGCAGCAGCATCTCCAGTCTCTGGGGTAGTGTCAGGCTCTGCAGCAGCATCCCTAGTCTCTGGTGTAGGTGTCAGGGTAGTTATCCAGGTTAATCTTCTCTTATCTCTGAGTGCTAAACATAACAGGCATATCAGCAACACCACCCATTGTATGATATCATTAGCACTTAGAGTGGATCTTAACCCTTTGAAAACTGGTGGAGCAGACCCAAAAAGATGGTTAAAAGGTTGGGAGAAAGTTTCCCCCCGTGTCATTTCCTCACAGTAGGTACCATTATTAAAGTAACTCCAAAAACATGCAGTTAGTGTGTGATAGCTCTGAATCCATGTACCTGCCATCCAGAGGAAATTAAAGATCCATGAATCCTTCACCCAGAGGACAAACTTGATAACAGACACAGTCGCCTTAGTTATAGGACCCATATTTAGATAAGGGCCTGTAAATGGGAAGTATAGACTTGCGACCACATGCCACCCAAACCAGGGAAAACTAGACCACATGGTGGTACTTAAAAATTAAACTACCTAAGAACTGTTAATCCCTTTTTTTTTTTCAATGCCCTTGAGCCCCACGTTGGGCGCCAAAATCTGTCTTGGTTTGAAAAGACAGGAGCCTGTGAAGGAAGGCAAAAGCCTCCTGTGAAATGGAAAAGGTAAACCCCCTCCCTCCGAATTATCACAACTTCAGAATTAAAAAAAGGGCTCTCAGGCAAAGATATGGGAACGGGAATAACAGTTCTTTACTAGGAAGAAAAGAACCTAAATAACAATGTAAAAAAAAAAAACCACTGGCAGAGTGAGAAAAACATGACACCCTGAGAAGTCAGGGTGCTGATAGCACTCCAGCCAAATGGTGGCTGCTCCTCCTGGAGCGGCGATCTGCAGAAGGGTGTAGATCCCTTCCGAAAATGTGGCGAAGGAGCAGCTGGGCCTTGGTTCCTGATTCCTCTGGGAAATCCAGCAAAGAAGGCTGTCTGTGGTCTCAGAAATGCTTGTTTTATGGTGGCAGGGATGCTTGGCTCCTCCCTCTGGGTGGAGCATCTCTCAATGGGATGATGTAACTAATCTTACCAGCCACAGTGAGTAATTCAATAGCCCAACAGCAGGAGATTATCTTCCTGGCAGTGTCATTGTTCTTGAAAGAGATAAGAAAAACTGCCCAACCCCCAACAGATGGCAAAAAAAGAATACATGCCTATTTTACAGGCCAGGACTCCATATAGCCCATTAGCAGGAGATTATCTTCCTGGCAGTGTCATTGTTCTTGAAAGAGATAAGAAAAACTGCCCAACCCCCAACAGATGGCAAAATAGAATACATGCCTACTTTACAAGCCAGGACATAACTAAAAGCAGAAAAAAAGGAAAAAAAGAGCTCTGTCCGGCTGTCTGTCCATCCGCAGACAACACAGTCCAGGAGCAGGAATGTGGAGGAGTGAGAGCAGTCTGAAAACAAACTGCGCGCTTCTTCCCTCCCCTCTTCACTGTCTGGAAGAGAGTCTTAAAGGTGTAAAACTTATTATTTGGTATAAACAGAACAAGACAATTGGGGATAAAAGCATCATATAGTCAACCCAGGACAGGAGGGAAAGAAAAAACAGTCCAGGGGGAAAAAATCTGGACCACTTAGCTAAACTAACTAACAGAAGCAGAAAAAGCAAAAGCAGAGCGGGAGCAAAGCAGGAGCGAAGCAGGAGCAAGAGCAAAGCAAACAGCAAAAAGCAAAGCAAAAAGCAAAAGCTGCACTATGTACTGCCCCGTCTCTCTGTCCCACCAGCCGTGGGGGAGCAGGCTGATAACAAACCAAAACAAACCTTGCTCTTCAGAGCCAGTCTTGAAGGCACAGTACATAATATCCAGCACTAACAGAACACACGATTGGGGATAGAAGCATCATAATCTCACCCTAGGACAACCCTCTCCTTACTTCTGCGAGAATTGACAATACCGTTTTGTGATCACTATGGCCAATATAGCCTCCAACTATTTTATCACACACCAGACCTTCTCTGTTCACAAACAGCAGGTCCAGCTGGGCACTGTCCCTGGTTGGCTCCCTCACCAGCTGTGTCAGGAAGTTCTCTTCCACACACTCCAGGAACCTCCTAGACTGTCTCCTCTCCCCTGTATTGTATTTCCAGCAGACATCTGGTAAGTTGAAGCCCCCCACGAGGACAAGGGCTAGGGATCGTGAGACTTCTCCCAGCTGCTTATAGAATATTTCATCTGCCTCTTCATCCTGGTTGGATGGTCTGTAACACTATCAACAGGATATCTTCCCTGTTGGCCTTCCCCCTGATTCTTACCCGTAAACACTCAATCCTATTGTCACCATCATTAAGCTCCAGACAATTGAGGCACTCCCTAACATACAGGGCTGCCCCATTGCCTCTCCTTCCCTGCCTATTCCTTCTGAAGCGTTTATAGCTATCCATTGCAGCACTCCAATGCTGTGACTTGTCCCACCACGTCTCTGTGATGGCAAATATATCATAGTTTTCCTGCTCCATAGCTTTCCAGCTCCTCCTATTTCTTACCCATGCTGTGTATACTGGTGTAGATGCACTTCAGTTGGATTATCAATCTCGCTGCCTTTTCAGGGGAAGAAGATTTAATTCCTGCATGACCATTCTCAGAAGCTTCCCTGGTTTCTAGCACATCAATAACCCTGGCATCCTTGCTGCCGCATGGATTTCCATCCCCTATCTCTACCAAGATTGTTGGTCGAAGGATGTTGCTAGCACACAGTCCCTCAAACAGTGGCATGCTGCTCCCAGATTTACTTCTAGTGATTGTGATTTTATCCTGTTCCCTGTTAAAATTTAGTTCATAGCTCTCTCAACATTCCCTTCTATCTCCTGAGCTACGATCCTTTTCCTCCTTTGAGGCAGGTATAACCCATCTGTTGCCAGCAGGCTCAGTGTCATATAAACCAACCTGTGATCAAAAAACCCAAAATTCTGCTGGTGATAGCAGGCTCAGAGCCAGGTATTCATCTGTAAGATTCTCCTGTTTTGTTTCATCCCCCATCATTCCCTGCAACTGGCAGGATAGAGAAGAATAGTACTTGTGCTCCAGATGTCAACTATTTGTTTCAAGGCTCTGAAGTCTCCTTGATTGTCTTCAGGTTTCTTGTTGAGACTCCATTTCTGCCTACGATAAAAATCAGAGGGCTGTACCAGGCTACAGTTTCTTAATAACATTTCTTACCTGAGACCTAGGGAGGCAGCAAATTTCCCTATGGGTTGCATCCAGTTGGCATATAGCCTCTGTTCCCCTCAGAAGGGAGTCACCAGTGACAACTACCATTCTTTTTTTTTTTGACCGAGGTGGTCATGATGCAGGGGATAGACTTAGCCTAGGAAGTTCCTCCAACCTGGATGGACCTTCATCCAGAATGTCATTTGCCTGGCCCTCAAGTTCCAGAGCTTCATACCTACTGTATAAGGGCACTTGGGAAGGTGAGGCAGGACAAGAGAGAATTTGCCTGCTGCCCTAAACAGAAACCTGTTTCCATTTCTCCCATCTCTTAGGTCCTTTCCTTCTGCCTAGTGGCAAGAGGGTAGGGGAACCTCTGCTTCTTGTGATGTGACTGGCCTCAGGGATGGTAGAGTATGGCTCCACCAATCAGTCTCCTCCTCTGAGTCCCTGATACTCTTTAACGTTTCTACCTCCTCTCTTAGCTTCGTCACTAGGCTGAGCAGATCATCCACTTGGTAACACCTCTGTGAGAGACTGAAAACCTGAAAGAATTCTTGCCTCAAACACTCATCAGAAGAGAAAAGGAATGTTACCATACCAAGAAGATAAGGTATGGTTAGAAAAGAGGGTCTTGGGGAGGCAGTATGGCACTTTTCTGGGACCACCTTCCTTATCTTGGGTAACTATCTCTACAAACAAGTTTAAGACAGCATTGCACTTGCATCTGACAGGGGGGAGGGGAATTGAAACCATGAAACTCCCCCAACTCCCTTCTGAAAAGTGTGAGGATAACAAAATGCACATGCATGAGAACTAGTCTATAAATAGCGCAACTGAGAGGGGCTGTGTGTGCAGTCACCATCCAGAGGAACCAGATCAGAGACAGTGCTGGAACCTTGAGTGGTGACCTGAATCTTTTTCTCTACATCTATTTTCCTGTCTTTCCTTTTTCCTCTCCTTAGAAGTTTAATTAGCTGCTTCCACAGGCTGTTCAGAAATCGCTGTTGCAATGTCTTGTTCAGAAAAGTTTAAATTGCTGTTGCTACATGTTGTTCAGAAGAAGTTGAATCCATGGGCTGTTCAGAAATGTTTAAATCATTGCTGCCACAGACCATTCAACCTATTATAAGGTTTAAAATGTTGCTTCCATAAATAAAGCTTTCTAATTGATTGTTTGGCATAATTTTGCCTTAATTTAGCCCAAGGGTATCCTGAAGTCAGCTATCTTAGAGTAAGTCATCCAGGACTTCCCTCTAGGCACCTGACATTTTGCATCTCTACCAGGACAGGGGGTCCAGGACCTCCCTCTTGAACCTAGCAACCTCACACAGCTGTTGCCTCTACTGCCATCCAATACCAGTGCCAGGCTTTGCCACTCCCTGCAGCCTGAAACCTGGATGATTACATGTTTTCCTGGCAGCTTTGTCTGTGTCACCACATCCTTTCTGTTGAGTACAGAGGACATAGATCCCCTCTGAGTGGATACCACTGCTGAGCTCCTTATGAGAAGTGGGTGACTGATACTAAAATTGGTCAGATGGAAACTTTCTAACACAGTTTTGAGTAATAGAAAGGAGGTATTCTTTATTGCAGTTCGCTGGTCATTCAGAGGATCCTTCCTCTAATTGAGTGTGCCAAGTGTCAGGTAAACAGAGGTTTTATCATACACAGTGATTACCTATGGAGCTTAGAAACTCACTGTGATCTCCCTGCTTGGCTTGGCCGGGAGAAGCTGGCTAAAAATGAGGAACAGGAACAATGGTATAGCCCAGAAAATAAAACTTTAATAAAGAAAATAATAAAATGTGGCAACCTCAGGTTACAGAGGCTAGATTCCAAAGACCCGTGGGCAGGGCAAATGCAGCCAGGTATAGGGGCAGAGGTCCAATCATGAACATGAACTCAGAACATGACCTTATAAGAAAAAAGTCCTGAACCAACTGAGAACAAGAACTGGAAACTTGACTAAATATAGGATGGTTTCATTAGCATACTACTAATTCCCATGACCCCAGTCTTCCCACTGTGGCCTGGTCAGGTGCTCCCTTCCCTCAGTATACTGTCCACCATGGTCTGAGGTCAAAACCCTCTGTAAAAGCATCTGAGGTAAAAATTTCAGCAGGATGAGATCCCACAATAACATATTCATTAGCTATTCCCGCTTACTTGATGTATCTGTAAAATGGAACTTTTACTGTGATTGGACCATCCATACCTACCACCTGATGGAGGGGAGTGTCCTAGATTGCCAAGCAATGTGTATTCTATTTGACATCTGTTAGAGGTATGGGAGTTATCTTCTTTTTGTTAATTAGGCAGTTTTCCTTATCTCTTCCACAACCCATCCTCCCTCTAGGGAGATATCATCTGTTAATGGGCCACTGAATGTCACTGCATGACTGATAAAATTACAGCATCCCATTGTGAGATGCTCCGTCCAGAGGGAGGAGCCAAGCATTCCTAACTGAATATAATCTGAGATTCTGGGACAGCAGAACAGCCTTTCCACTGGATTCCCAGAGGAACAGCTGCCTCTTCCACTGGATAGTCAGAGGAAGACTACACCCTTCTAAAGAATCACTGCTCCAACAGAAACATACCTGATCCTCCAGGAGGACTGCAGCCACAATTCCAATTGGACTGCTACCAACACCCTGACCCACAGGGTGTCAGGTTGTATTCTGACTCTGTCAGCGTTGTTTTGATTTACTGCATTGTTTATTTTTATTTTCTTCTCTAATAAAGAACTGTTATTTCTGCTCCCATATCTTTGCCTGAGAGCCCCCCTTAATTTCAAAATTATAACAGTTCGGAGGGAGGGGGTTTACATTTTCCATTTCAGGGGAGGCTCTTGCCTTCCTTAGCAGACACCTGTCTTTCCAAACTGAGACAGGGAACTACTATCACATCTCTGTGTTTAGCTTCAGTTCTCCCTGCAATCAGACTAAACCCCTCTACTTCTTGATACATCCTCCCTATCCTCTCTATCTTCTCTTCTAGATGCGCTAAATCCACCTCTTTACGCTCCAGTTCCTTCATAATATTGATCTCAGCAGCCTGACCGTCTGTTCCCCCAACCAAGTGTTACCAGATTATAACTGCCTAACTCAATGCTTGTTCTCCAAAAGTACTGGCCTATGGAAACTGCACAATGCCCATTGTGTAAAGAGGAGAACTGGAAGTTCACCAGCCTCAGTGTCCTGCCAGGCCACCTGAAAAATTTGGGTCTATGACCACCAGGGACCATCAGAGAGACCCCCAGGACAGAAGAATGCATGTGTAAAGGGGAGTGGAAATATGTTAATGATTTTGGGGAAATAATTATAATATGTATGTTTAGTCTGGGACAATCAGTTAATATGTATGTATAATACAGTATATAAACAGAAACTTTCCTGTACTCAGCATGCATGGCTTTTGGGAGGAGCTATCCCCTCATGCATCTGGATGACTAAAGAATGCCTGCTTCTTAATGCTGCATTGGTGTTAAGGAGTTTTTTTTTATCTTACCGAATTTTTGGTAACAGTTTTGGCGACCCAGGTAGAACAGACTCCTGAATTTCAACGGATCCGAGGGATCACAGGATCTCCAGCCAGCACCAAGGGATTCTCTGGGAAAACCTTTGATCCCCCATCCAAAGGAAATCAGAACAAGACCCCATGTAAGATAAAGGCATTCTTTACTTTACTCTAAAGATGTTAACTGTTAACCTACCTGTAAGAAACAGCAAAAGCTATGCAGGGTTTGATTTAAAGGTACCTAAGGTGAGAAAAGGGAAGGGTTAGGGTCCCTTCAAAGAAGAAGGGTTAGAGTCCCTTCTAAGGAGCTCCTAAACAGTAATTTCTTATAATAGGAAACAAAACCTCAAAAGGGGTATCACAGGTGTCACCGCTGGGATGTATCTTGAAACACTGGAAATTGCGAATGATCCCCTCACGTGTGAAAAACATATAAAATTTTGTAATCAGTGGTGGCCACTTTACATGCTGGAAGATCAAGCAAAATGGCCTAAGAACAGAACCTTACAGTATAACACCATATTGCAGTTAATGTTGTTTTGTAGAAGGAAAAATAAGTGGGCTAAAGTTCCTTATCTTGACTTGTTTTTCACCCAAAGAAATCATCCAGAGTGGCAAAAGGAATGTGGGAGGACCCTGCAAGATCCATTAATTTTAGCACTTGAAAAGGAAGGGAATGGCAAAGGGTTGAAAAGGTGTTGTCTTGCATGCAGCATAGGACAGAGGTGTTTAAAGTGTGGAAGAGAGGACGAGGATGATTCAGAGCTGATGGTTGCTCTGTGGAAAAGAGTGGGTGAGGTGAATGATGAATCGCTGGGGAATGCAGCTAGACACATGAGTATGTCATAGGAGAGTGGACTGGAACAGAGAGAACACTTCAGGGAATTGGAGGATTTTAGCCCAACTGCAGGACACACTAGAAGGTAGCAAGGAGATATTGGGGGGGATGCTAGGGACATTCTGATGGCTCCCCTCCGGCAGGTGGTCGGGAATCATGGTCCAGTAACAGTAAAGACCCCATTTTTAATTGTGGATTTAATATCATGGGGAAAGGCAGCAGGAGTTTATAGAGAGGATTCGGCTACAGTTGCTAAAATATTTAAAACTATAATTAGGACTCAGGACCCTGACTGGAATGATATACAAGTGATGTTAGGTATGTTGCTGGATAGCAAAGAAAAAAGGATGGTGTTGACCATGGCCAGAAAGCAGGTGGAGGGGGCATATGCTAATGGAGACTTAGAAGGAACTGTAGATCAGAATTTTCCTTCAACAGATCCAAGGTGGAACCCTAATTTACTGGTGCCCTGAGATCATTTAACAAGATATCAGAGATTAATATTGTTTGGTGTAAAGCATGCTATACCGAAAGCCATGAACTGGTCAAAACTGTATGAGGTAAAGCAGGACAGTACTGATTCCCCTACGGCTTTTCAGGGAACTATTGAAGGTGACTGCCAGAAAATATACTGATCTGGATCCTGAGAATCCAGAGGAGGCTGTACAGTTAGTAACTATCTTTATAGGGCAGTTAGCCCTGGATATTAGAAAGAAACTCCAGAAACTGGAAGGAGTGCAGTCACACAACTTAGGAAAGTTGTTAGATGAAGCATGGAAAGCATATCACAACAGGGATAGGGAAAACGAACTATGGCAGGCTAGAAGGGAAAACAAGAGACATGACAAACTGCTTGCAACTGGGGTGGCTAGGGGACCTGTGGAGGGTACTAAGGGACCAGCCAACAGGGGAGGTCTGGTGGGGGGAACAAGAGGAAGGGGAGGCGGGAGGCTCCCACCATTTCCCCGACAACAGTTAGGGGAAGACCAGTGTGCAATCTGCAAATAAAAGGGGCATTGGAAGCGAGAATGCCCACAGGCTGGAAAGCTGGACCTGGTCTTACAGGCTATTACATTAGAAGATGAAGATTGAAGGGAACCAGGAGGTTCTACCCCAGCTGAACCCCCTGGTTACATTGAGGCTGGGGAAAGAAGTGGAATTTTTGGTGGCCACAGGAGCAACTTATTCTGTATTGAATATATGTAAAGGGAAACTTAGTAGGGATGTGGTAAATGCAATTGATGCTACAGGGAAAAGTGAAACTCAGTCCTTTTTACAACCCATGACATTTAAATTAGGAAAGAATTGGATTACTCACCAGTTTCTATATATGCCTGAATTCCCAGTCCCCTTGCTGGGGAAAGATTTATTGGAAAAATTGGATGCTCAAATAATTTTTCAGGATGGGGAAATACAAATTCAAATATCAGAATCAAAAGCTGTTCAGGCAAGGATTTTTATGTTACAGGAGCCAAATGAATTGGAAAAAATCCCATAGGAGGTAGAGAACGCTGAGATCCTATTGGTATGGGCAACTGAAATGCCTGGAAAATCAAGAGAGTCCAAACTCGTGAGGATTACTCTCAAACCTGAAGCTAAACTGGTAAGGCTAAAACAATACCCTATTAACTGGGAGGCAAGGAAGGGGCTGGAAAATGTTACAGAAAAATTTTTAGAATATGAGTTATTGAAGGAGTGTGAATCATAAAATAACACACTGATATTACCAGTTAAAAAGCAAAATGGGGTATATAGGTTAGTGCAAGATTTAAGGGCCATTAATAAAGTAGTAGCAGATATTCTTCCAGTAGTAGCTAATCCGGACACACTTTTGACAGCACTAAAATGGGAATATAAATGGTTTACAGTGATTGATCTTAAGGGTGCCTTTTCCTACATACCCTTGGAGGGAAATAGTGAAGCAATATTTGCTTTTGAATGGGAAAATCCCACCTCTGGATGCAAAGTTCAGTTAACCTGGACCGTCCTACCGCAGGGATTTTAAAATAGTCTAACAATATTTGGAAATCAACTAGCAAAAGATTTGGAACAATGGAAGAAAAATAACACTGAAGGAGCAGTTTTACGGTATGTAGATGACATTCTGCTGGCAGTCGAGACCCAAAACCAATGCCTACAAATGACCATAAATCTGTTGAACTTTCGGGGACAGAATGGTTACAGAGTAACTAAAAGAAAAGCTCAAATAGGAAAGACAACATATAACTATTTGGGCTTTGAGATCACTCAGGTGCAAAGAATTCTTGGCCTTGACAGAAAGGAAGCAATCTGCCAAACTCCAGAACTGTGGAACATCCGATAATTACGAGGCTTTCTGGGAGTGGCCAAGTGGTGCCAGTTGAGAATATTAAACTATGGACTTTTAGTGAAGCCCCTCTATGAAGCCCTAAAAGAAACAAAGGACAATTGGTGTGGACTCCCGAGCGCCAAACTGCCTTTTGAGAACTGAAAAAGCATTAATGATACCACATGCATAAGGGCTTCCTGACTTAACCAAGCCCTTTGATCTGTTTGTACATGAGATGCAACATTTAGCTCTGGGGTGTTGCCTATAGGTAAAATGTTACAAAATAAGGGCCTTGTTACCCTTGTAAAATCATGGCTCAAGCCTGTTATTTTGGCTAAGTAGAGAAGGACTATGGAAAGTGACTCAGCTGAATTAGAGGTAGAAAAACAAGTTATGTAGTCATTACATGTTCACATTGTGGTTTATAGTGGTTGGTTGAGTTACCTTTGTTGTGCTTAACTGGAATGTAACTGATAGTGGCCTAACTGCTTGAAAAGGCCTGTTTTTTTCAATAAAGGGATCTCTCTTGCACTGGCCTGGGGACTCTGTCACTCTGCTTTGTAACACTGGGGGTCCTGATGCAGAAGCTGGGAACCTGGAGGAGACCTGTGGGCTATTTCTCTAAAAAGCTGGACAACATGAGCAAAGGATGGACAGGATGCTTGCGAGTGGTTGCTGCAACCATTGTACTGATCCAGGAGGCCAGGAAGCTCACAACTGGACAGCACATAACTGGTTTTGTCCCTCATATGGTGATATCCATATCAGAGCAAAAGGGGGGGCATTGGCTGTCCCCCAGCAGGATGCTCAAATACCAAATTGTGCTTTTGGAACAGGATGTTGTAGAACTGAAAATGACAGCAGCCACAAATCCAGCCTTGTTCCTTGATTCAAAGGCAGTGGATGAGGGAGCCCTGGCACATGATTGTCTCCAAACTATCAAACAATTATATTCCAGCAGAACTGATTTGCAAGATGATCCAATAGACAATCCTGATTTAGAATTATTCACAGATGGAAGCAGTTTCGTGAAGGATGGAAAACTGATGGCAAGATATGCAGTGGTAACCACTACTGAAGTACTGGAAGCTTGATCTTTACCAACTAACACATCAGAACAAAAGACAGAAATAATAGCACTAAAACGAGCATTGAATTTGGCAGCGGGCAAAAGGGTGAATATTTGGGCTGATTCTAGGTATGCATTTGGTGTAATTCATGCCCATGGAGCTATATGGAAGGAAAGGGGACTGCTATCAGCTCAAGGATCAGCTATTAAACACAAAGAATAAATTTTACAACTTCTGGAAGAAATTCAGAAACCAAAGGAGGTGGCAGTGATGCATTGCAAAGCACATCAACCTGGACAAATGAATGTTATAGTGGGAAACCAATTGGCAGACAAAGCAGCTCGAGGAGTAGCTGAAAAAGGCATCCTAGCATTAGTACCACAAAGACAAATTGATGTATCTGAATTTAAGCCTAATGATGACAGTGAGGATCAGTGCTTAGCAAGCACATTAAAAGCCACTAAGAATCAGGAGGGATGGTGGGTAACAGACAGCCAACAGGTTATAGTTCCAACTTCTGTAATTAGGAAAATAACAGAAAAGGAACACACCAAAACCCATTGGGGAAGTGAGTCCATGATATCTAGTCTCCAAAGCTCTGTACTCAGCATAGGAATGACTAAAATAGTAAAATCATACCTAGTGAAATGTCCAATGTGTTTAAAAAGCAATCTCATATATAGGAAGAGGCCATCTCCTGGAACAATTAAATAGGGAAATTCACTTGGAGATTGTTAGCAAATAGATTTCTTTGAATTACCCAGAAAAAAAAAATGGTTATAGGTATCTTTTGGTACTGGTAGATTTTTTTCCAGATGGCCAGAAGCCTTTCCCTGTCACACCAATAAAGCTAAGGAAGTGGTAAAAATCATGCTTAAAGAAATCATACCGAGATTTGAGGTACCACTTGGGGTGTCCTCAGATAGAGGCCCACATTTTATAGCAGATGTGGTGCAACAGCTGAGCAAAACTCTAGGTATAAAATGGGACTTACATACACCTTGGCCACCACAGTCAAGTGGGAAAGTGGAAAGGATGAATCAGACTTTGAAATGACAAATTAGGAAAATGTGTCAAGAAACTTGCTTAAAATGGCCACAGGCCCTCCCTCTGGCTCTTTTGCGAGTCAGAATTCAGCCAAGGTCAAAAAATAAAGAAGGTCCCTACGAATTGCTGTACAGATGGCTGTATCAAACACCATCCATTCCCAGAGAAATACATTCAAAGGGAGAAGCAGATTTAAGTCTGTACTTAATTTCTTTAGGAAAAACTCTAGCTGGACTCCATGGGTTATAACCCCATTGGGACCAGTTGCTTAGAATGCACCCATTCACCCATAGTGACCTGGAGACTTTGTATATGTAAAGACATGGAACTGTGAACCCTTGTAAGAAAAGTGGAAAGGACCCTTTCAAGTCCTCCTGGTAACCTACACAGCACTTAAGGTGGAAGGAATCGAACCCTGGGTCCATCACACATGGGTAAAACCAGCAACCACACATTAAACACATCAGAAACAAGATTAATTAACACTGTGGAGGGGTTCTTTTTTCTATAAATCCTATGGCTTTAGGTCTATGATATGATTTTCTAGGGGGATATTATTTATTGGATCTAAATTATGATGATAATTACATATTTATAATAATAATAGAAACAATGTTGTTAATCTCTGGGAAGGGAAATGTGGTCTTATGTAGCAGGCACAGGGCCTGCAATGCCTCCCTGTCGGTCAGCAGCCTAAGATAAGAAATGCCTAGTCGTGATGACTGGACCTAAGAAGCCCCTCTTCTGCCTTCGGACCCTTGTTATCTCTCTGTAAAACAATAGGTCACTTTCGCCTCAACCCTTACTATTGGACAATTTCTAAAACTCTTGTACTCTATATAAAGCCCTACTTTTGCCCAGCTTGTCAGAAGAGCTGTCCCTGAGACCTTTGCAGAAGACTCCAATAAAGACATCTCTGTGGAACCTCACACAGCCTTCTCCTCTCTCTCCTGGCGTCTGCCAAAGGCACTTAGCAAGCTAAAGAGCTGAAATCACAAATGAGCTGATAATCACTAAGAGCTGAACTGCTTGCTAAGGTTGCCTGCTGCTGAGAGCTGCCTGGGAGGCCCAGACAGGCTGTGCTGAACAGGACTGCGCTATCTGGACCCACAGCAGCCAGCCAGGGATACCCTGAAACCCGGCCGAGATGCGCATTAAAGTCAGTTCTCATTTGTGAAATAATTTTTTTGCACTGTGGGTCTAATCATTCTAAGTGATATTTTCCTTTTGATGTCACTGGAAATAGGATGAAGTTCTTTATTCTTAAATTGCAATAATTTGTTATATACAAGATATGTGCATTGGGAACTGTGTGAGTTGGCACAGGCATCCAATCGGAACAACCACAAGCCCATGGCTAAAACACAAAGCGTAAATTCATATCCCTTACCTTGCTAACCGGGGGATCCCTGAAGCAACACCTGGGCAGAGGCACACAAGTGGAGACACAGGCACTGTTAAACTCGGTCCATGCCAGAGGATCACTGGCCTGCTGTTCACACTGGTTTATTGAGAGTTATTCCCAGCTGCAAGGTCACTTGAGGTATTGTTAATCCTCCTCAACAGTCTTCTGCTTTTAAACCATTCCTCTCAACAGGAGCATTGCAGAAGACTATATTCAAGGAGTTAGTGGTCTTGAGCTAGCCATGTCTGCTCTATTAGGCCTTGTACTTGAGATCTGAGAAGCCAGTAGGTTAGCATGAGTACCTGCTGTAAGGGAATCTGCTGGAATGCCCTGTGCCCTGGTGGATCTTATCATGGAGATAACATCCCAACTTGTCAGAAGATGCAAGGCCTTGTTTGTTACACAAAATAAAGGCAGAGGAATGTCTCCACAGATAGGACCTTCACAGCATGCTGTGGGAAAATCCATCCAGGATTCATCAGATGATGCATGAAAGCAGCGTCAAAAGAAAGAAAGCATCTGAAGGGTCTCAAGATTTACTTGCTATCCAAGTTCCTCTTTTTATTCTGACTTATTAAAATAGCTATTTTGTTAGGCCATTTCTTGGCACACATTTCTTACTGAGATCTGGAAAGAATCCTGCACTGCACTGTTCCCCACCTCTCATACATAACTACATGTATTTACACATTGAATCCTTCAGAAAGCACTCAATTTTTAAAAATAATTACAAAAACTGTTAGTCTATCAGAGGACATTGAACTAGTAGTCATTGTACAAAAGATTAATGTATTTTAGTTGCACTTGTAAACTTGCTCAGTTTTGTCATGTGTAGTAGCTTCACTATGACTAATTCTCCACTTGTTTTTTGCAGCACTGAATGACATGCTGTCATGAGCAGACTTAATTATTGCACAGGGTTAGGAGTGAGGGAGTTTTTTAGTTTGTGCTTGAGAATGTAGAATTCTTATATTAACTGTAGCGTAATTTACTGAAATTGTCTATTATCCTCTTGGCTAGTTTTGTTGTTATAGTGTTGATTTAGTTTTAAGCAATGGAGTAGAAGATAGCTTTCTTCACAAGTCAAATTTACTAACTCCTTCTTTACCCTAAATATCTTTGGCCATTTTTGAAGGATTTGAACTTTACCAACCAAAATTTTATCAAGTTGATTTTGACTCTGACACTCATTTTTACCCCAGATTAGATCTCTGAATAATTTCTATGCTCTTGATAGGACTGCTGTCTCATGGTGACTTACATTTATTCTTGTTTTAACTTAAAATATTTCCTAGGTCAGCTCTTCCAAAAGAAAACTTAATGAAGTTATTTCATGCCTTGGAGGAGAGAATAGGGAGATCTTCTTTATGCTCAGCTCATTTTCTTTCTAAAGCATGGTAAATGGACAATATACTAATTGATTTAAACTAGTGTACTGGTTTTGGCTGGGATACAGTTAAATTTCTTTATAGTAGTTTGTATAATGCAAGTGCAGATGTTCTGGGTTTGTGACCAAAAGAGTGTTGGTAACATCAGGATGGGTTTTTTATCTGTTGCTGGATAGTGCTTCCAGAGCATCAATGCCTTTTCTACTAAGAAGGAAAGGGGGGACGTTTGGAGTGATGCCGTTTGTCTTCCCAAGTCCCCGTTACGTGTGATGGGGCCCTGCTCTCCTGGAGATGGCTGAACACCTGCCTGTCCATGGGAAGCAGAGAGTTAATTCCTTGTTTTGCTTTGCTTGTGTGTGCAGTTTTTGCTTTCCCTATTAAACTGTCTTTATCTCAACCCACAAGTTTTCCATCTTTTACACTTCCAATTCTCTCCCCAATCCTGCTGGTGGGGGAGTGAGCAAGTGGTTGGTTGCTGGCTGGGATTAAACCACGACAGTCATTTAGACATTTCTTTAGGTCCAGTTGCCTAAATCCAAGGAGAAATGCAATTATAATGGAGTCTGGGTTAGGAACATTGGAACTTCCATACAATGACACAAAACTCAATATTAAAAAAAAAATAAAAATTTGAGTACCAGAAACAAGTGTACCATGATACGAAGAATCAGTCAAGACATTTTCACAAAATAGTGAGCCTCATTCTTCAGTCAGCTGCACTAGTACACAGCTGTAGAAGTCATGTATCTGTCACTGGCACAGTGAATCAAAGAACAATTCTGATTGTCCCAGGGCTATTTGATACAAACATCACCAATTTAGCTCAAATTCCTTTTAGCTAGTTTAATCTCTGTTTGCAAACAGCAGGTCCAGCTGGGCACCTTCCCTGGTTGGCTCCCTCACCAGCTGTGTCAGGAAGTTCTCTTCCACACACTCCAGGAACCTCCTAGACTGTCTCCTCTCCCTTGTATTGTATTTCCAGCAGACATCTGGTAAGTTGAAGCCCCCCACAAGGACAAGGGCTAGCGATCATGAGACTTCTCCCAGCTGCTTATAGAATATTTCATCTGCCTCTTCATCCTGGTTGGATGGTCTGTAACACTATCAACAGGATATCTTCCCTGTTGGCCTTCCCCCTGATTCTTACCCATAAACACTCAATCCTATTGTCACCATCATTAAGCTCCAGACAATTGAGGCACTCCCTAACATACAGGGCTGCCCCATTGCCTCACCTTCCTTGTCAATACCTTCTGAAGAGTTTATAGCCATCCATTGCAACACTCCAGTTGTGTGACTCATCCCACCAAGTCTCTGTGATGCCAACAGATGTAATAGTTTTCCAGCTCCTCCTATTTCTTACCCATGCTGTGTATACTGGTGTAGATGCACTTCAGTTGGGTTCTCGATCCCACTGCCTTTTCAGGGGGAGAAGATTTAATTCTTGCATGACCATTCTCAGAAGCTTCCCTGGTTTCTAGCACATCAATAACCTGTGCATCCTTGCTGCTGCATGGATCTCCATCCCCTATCTCTACTGAGAGGGCAGACTGATGACTTGAAGGTCATAAAACTTTTTCAGCTTGAAATTATTGTTCTAAAATTTCTGATTACATAGGAGTTGGACTTCAATGATTCTTGTGGGTCCCTTCCAACTCAGGTTATTCTATGTCCTTCATCTTTCTTCTTTCTATGAATATTACTCCCAAGGCTTTTTTTACAAAGAGTATTTTGAAATCATTCTGATATGTTGTATTTTCAATAATGTATAGTAAGAGCCTGATTGAGAGATGCAGAACTCCAGGCAGCTCTTCAAAATGCAGTTTATTGTATCCAAGATATTAGAGCAGTCCAGGGTCGTGAGTGACAAAGCCTATGCCTACAGCTGTCAGCTCCAGCTGCAGACAAGCTTGAAGACCCTTTAATTTTGGTTACAATGCATTATATACTTTTTTTTGAGGATCATCTTAATACAGAAGAACCAATCTATACCTTAACTTTAGCTTATAATAACTACTATAATTACCATATTCATGTTACTGTTCTCCAATCACTAAAAGTTAGTATGTTGCAGTTTAACCTAGAAGTTGTTTTTCAGTTTTCTTGCAGTGGAAAATTCTGAGACCTTTTTCTACTTGCAACATGGGCAGACTTGTTTGCCTGTGCTATCTTTCTGTTTTGTAAAATCATCTTCTTGTTTGAGGTGGGTTTTATTCTTTGCTCTAAGCCATAAAAACCCCTTCTAACTAACATACCCTTTGCCTTCTTAGTTATCCAGTAAGACTGGCACAGCAATTATTTTCTTCTATATCAAAACTTGCTTCCATCTCTATTCCTTCTTCAGATTCTACATTCAAAAACCTTTCTGCCAAGCACACATATCTGTGAGAATTTCTTGTCAAACTTTCATCCTTCCCAACAATGTATTTCTTACATCAGGCCAATAAGAGGGCTCAGATTTTCATCTCCTGGTTTGTGCAAAGTTTTTTTTGCAAAATCTTCTTGAATATGCTGACTGAAGTCTGGCACAGATTTAAAATCCTGTTTTCCACTTTGTATTTGAGTCACACTATATTACCTGGTGCCCAGGGAACAAATGTGAGAATGAAGAAAGAAAAAGAATTTCCTAACATATCAAAACAATTTAAACCATTTATAATTTTTGTATAGCCTGTTTAGGTCCTGTTTTGATAGGACAAGAGGCAATGGTTTTAAACTAAAACGGTAGATTCAGACTAGATACAGGGAATAAATATTTTACAATGAGGAGTGGTGAAACACTGGAACAGGTTTCCCAGAGAGCGATGGTAGTCCTCATCTCTGGAAACATTCAAGGTCAGGCTCGATGGGGCTCTGAGCAACCTGATCTAGTTGAAGATGTCCCTGCTTCCTGCATTTGGTTTGGCCTACAGGACTGTTGAGAGCTTTGTAACAAGCTGGCTCCGAGCTAAAGCTCACAGTGAGATTAATTTGACCAAGATAAGGGATGAAGGGAGTTGCTATCCCAATTAAACTGTGTCCTTGGCCCACGGATGAAGTAATGCACAAGCACAGGTGGTGGACCGGCATAGCCTGGGAAAGTGGAATAGTTATACTAAAAACAGCACGTAGTTAGCCGATAGCTAGTTAGCCAATGGGGAGCTGGGATTTTGCACTATGCATGAGCTAATTAAAAGGTGTATAATAATCGGTGATTCGGGAATAAAGACGAGACTTGTCGATCATCATATGGTGAGCAAGTCTTCCTTCTCCATCAAATGGCTGACCCCGACGTCGACCGTAAGACGACTACGGACGGACACGGCTGCCACGGATGGGGAAGTAGGAGTGGGTCTCTCTGAAGCAAGGGGGGGGACGGCAAACGACCACCGTGAGGTCGCGGCCCTAGGAGCTGTATAGACAGTCCTAGCCTACGTGCTGCCGAAGTCTGTAAGCCTTGCAACAGCGCTGAATAGAAATGGAAAGGCAAGCAGCATATGATTTATTTATTTGCTTTTTAAAAAAGCAGCAGATTAAGGACATAGACTTGCAGAAAGAGCTCCCGCAGTTGTTAGCTTGCGGGTGTGCACAAGGCGTTTCTCAAGATCCTTGTACAGTACGTGAGTTAACAGAGTGGCGTAAGTTCGGGACCAGGAGGGCGGTTACGCGCGCCGCGGGAGAGCCCGGGGCAGACGCGGCGGCGGAAACGCGTATGGTGGCCGCGGTGCCAGCGGTGCGGCGGCGCAGCGGACCGAGCGCTGCGGCGGCGGCATGCTCGGTGCCGGCGGCGCTCCCGGCGCTGCGGCGGCGGAGCGGACCGAGCGCTGCGGCGGCGGCGTGCTCGGTGCCGGCGGCGGTTACGCGCACCGCGGGTCCAGTGACGCGCACGGTGACAAAAACTCGCACGGCAGCTGTCCGTAGGGAAAGCGCACAGATTGCCGGGACCAAGCCAGCCAAAGCGAGACGCGGGGGCCGAATACGCGGCATCGATAAGCGCAGTGCCAATGGTAGCGGCGGCGGACGCGCGCCAGTAACGCAAAACCCGAAAGCTGGAGCTGGGAGGGCTTTTTCACTTTTTGCAAGCGCACAAAAGCACCAGCGGTGTGGGACATGCTCCCGCTGGCTGCGGGTGTTGGCGCAGAGCCAGGGGGAACCAGCCCGAGCGGAGATCCAGGCGGAGCGGAGCCCAAAGGAGATCGGGGCTGCGCGGGTCTGGGCGAGGGCGTTCCTTTCCGCACCCCCGGGATAGCGCAGACTGAGGCTGTGCAAGCAGGCGGAGACGGGCGCGAGCAGACATTCCTCAAGGCACCGCCCTGTCACAGCTGCCTGGCAACCACAGCAGCCAGCCCATCGCAGCAATTCAAACAAGTGTCTGAGAAAAAACAGGGCAGGAATTTCCTTCAAGATCAGGATAGAAAACTTCTGAAACTTCACACAGTGCATCATACAGCAGATGTTATACAAGGCATTTCACCCAACTGTTCCACAGACTTTACAATTAGTTTACCAGTTTTTTTTGTAAATGTGTTTGCTTTTAAAAGTGATTGAGTATTTGGGTTTGATGGCTTTAAGTTTGATGACTTCATTGCCTTTCCCTTACCTGAGGCAGGAACAACCTTTTAGGGGGGCAGAGTCTAAGTAAACTTCCTGGTTTCTGTTTGGACTACATGTGAGAAGATTTAAACTGTAATATTTCTGTATACTATGGGTTTTATAGTTTTTGCTCTCTTCTATTCATTAAGAGATGGCACTAGACAAATGGATGTAAATGTGCTAATTATTTTGTACTGTCCTTATTTTAAGTGAAATTATTTGTGTTTAAGATTATCTGTCATCTTTCTCAGTTTTGTTTTAAAATATTTATCCAAGATTCAAGGTTTTAAGAATTGTTGATGTTGAGTTTATAACCTTTGTTATTTCCAGTTTTTGTAAGTAATGCTGATAGATAGTGATTGTTGTTAATACTAGATGAATATTTTGGGAAAGTTGTTTTAACCCCTTCAAGCACTTCTTGTTAAGGAGTTTTCAGATTTTTGTGATAAGAATTACTATTAAGGTATTGTTGTAGTATTTACAGCCAGCTTTCATGTGCTTTTCTATTTTTTTTGTGTGATCACCTGCAAGACACATGTCTCTTTAAGATCCTGTCTTTTTATTTCCTAACTATTTAGATGTTTCTGAAGGTTTTTAGCCAAATTGCCAGTTTTGTAGTTCTTTTAATTATTATTACAGGAATACTCCAGCAGAGAATTCAAGAAGTTTGCTGTACTTGGAAAATCTCTGTCTTGACAGAAGCTTCAGAAGGATTCAATTATTTGCTAGTTTAATTGGTTTGTAACCCTAAGGTTTCTTGTTTATAACAGTTGTTTTTAAAAGCCCTGTTTAAAAAATGTGTTAAGTGACACTCACCAATTAGAGTTCGGGCTCTGGCCAAGTTCTAACTCTGTTTGGATGGAGTGACTGATAATCAACCCAGATGTTTTCTGCATCAAAAAGTATTCAAGTCCTTTTGACTTGGCGATTTGACCATCTATGACGGCTGAGCCATTTTCAGAGGTGATTTGGAGAAACATGAATCCGGACATGATTTCTCCAATTTTCTGTCATTTTAAAGTTTATCAGCTGTCGCAGACTCTGGGATAAGAGTTCAGTGTTATAGTGTTTAGTAATTTTCTGATCTTGTATGTGTTGTTGATTGTGTGTATTATCTAAATTAATTCCTAATTACTTTTAACATTTCTTTATGTAACATTGCAAGATGAAACCAGGACCCATTTTTCACCTCCAAGATTTTGAAAAGATTCTTTAGTCCTGCAGGGATGTGGGATTTGTTTGTGTTTTAACAGGTGCCCTGTCTCAGCTTGAAAAGAAAACAGGGGAGCTCAGGGTATTGGAGTGGCTCTCTCCGCCGCTACAGCAACAGAGAACTGTGAGACTGAAAATTGAAATGATTGCATCCCTCATAAAGAAAGGATGTTTTAGAGCAATCCAAGTTACAGGAGCAGAGCCTTCCACAATACGATTGCCCATTAAAAAGGACACGCTTGACTGGTATTTGGTGAACTCTGGGGAGCTCCAGGAAGCCCTTTTAGGAGCTGGAGCTGTCGTGGAGACTGGGAAACTGCATCCTAGTCCCCTCCAGTGGATGACAGAATGGGACTGGATAACAAAGCCCATTCGGAGTCTGTCACCATTAAGGGGGGCTATCATGGCCTTTACGGACGCTGGTAAAAAGTCCAGGAGAGCAGCCGTGACATGGAAACAGCAAGGACAGTGGCGACAACATTTGTTAGATGCAGATGCCAGGGACAGTCTACAGACATTGGAACTTTTAGCTGTAGTATAGGCAATGATGAATTTAAAAAGTCCTTTGAATATTGTGACTGACTCCCTTTATGTAGCAGGAGTAGCTGCCAGGGTACTATACCGGGGGAGGGGATATCTTTGTGTTTCTCCCACAGGACTCTTGTGGATCCCCGCGAAGTGGACTCGAGCTGTACCAGACGTTCAGGACCGTCGCGGCCTTGTCACCGGAGGACAAAGAGAGGGTGCACAACAAACTGACGCTGATATTGCGACCCTATTTGCAACGCCTCCAGCCCTACTCTAACGACACGCGACGTGCCTGCGTTCATCTTCCTGACGATTGGATCGAGTGGTGTCAGGACCTTACGGTAGAAATAAAAGCTCCTCAATCACAGCCATGCCTGGACTGTGGGGACAATAAATGCGCTGCATGGATCGCGCTAGACTGTGGAGGCTGTAATAAGGTGTTTTGGTTGGAGCAATCGACCGTTCGGCAAAACTGGTGCCCAAGCTGCCGATTCTCCTGGAACTTGCAGAACTCGTGGCAGCGAGCACTAAGGGATTTTACAGGGCTTGATTTAGGAGGATCGTTAGGCTTATATGAAGCCCCGGAGCAAATTATCTTGGCATATGTTACTTAGCAACTTAAGACCTTGTGTGAGCGAGCTGAAACAGGTAGTAGTAGCCACACTTTTACCTGGAGGGGCAGCTAATAAGGCCATGAATTTGGCCAAGCAATTAGGCTGCTGGGCTAAAGACGAACTGAACGCCACCTCCCAGGTATTGGACATGCTGTCTCAAGATGTACAAAGTGTAAATCATGCAGTATTGCAAAATAGAGCAGCAATTGATTTCCTGTTATTAGCTCAAGGCCATGGTTGTGAGGAATTTGAGGGTATGTGTTGTATGAATTTATCGGATCATTCTGTATCAATACATGCAAAGATTAAAGAGCTCCAGAAAGGGTTACACGCCCTGAAAGAGGATGATGGATTGGGATTAGAAGGATGGTTAAAGAGCCTGGGACTAGGCCCTTGGCTGAGAATAATGATCATGTATGCTATAGGGATATTAGGTGTCATAGTATTGTTAATGCTTGTATTACCATGCTTGCTTAATTGTATACAAAGAATGGTGAGTCAGATGATGGAAAGGGCTTGGAAAACAACACTTCTAGCCCAAAAAGAAAACGGGGGAAATGTTGAGAGCTTTGTAACAAGCTGGCTCCGAGCTAAAGCTCACAGTGAGATTAATTTGACCAAGATAAGGGATGAAGGGAGTTGCTATCCCAATTAAACTGTGTCCTTGGCCCACGGATGAAGTAATGCACAAGCACAGGTGGTGGACCGGCATAGCCTGGGAAAGTGGAATAGTTATACTAAAAACAGCACATAGTTAGCCGATAGCTAGTTAGCCAATGGGGAGTTGGGATTTGGCACTATGCATGAGCTAATTAAAAGGTGTATAATAATCGGTGATTCGGGAATAAAGACGAGACTTGTCGATCATCATATGGTGAGCAAGTCTTCCTTCTCCATCACAGGACCTTAAAGGTTGCTTCCAACCCAAACTATTCCATGATTCAATGATAATTGGGGACGAATCTCTATGGTTGATTTTCTTGGCCTGTTTTCCCTAAACAACCATTATCACACCCTCTCCCCATGCCCTTCCTAGGGCTTGATATGAGAGTAGTTGGACTGTTATTCTCACATACTATCACCGTGACAATGCTCAGTGAAATGAGTAGTCTCTTTTTTAATCTGTTTTAAATTGTTCCAACATTTCTCTTTGCTGATGAGTCTTCTGCTTGTACAACTAAGTTATAGGCAAATGGCTAACCAAGTCTTGATTAACATAATATCTTAGATCACCATGGTCGAGTCACTAGTCTATTAAGAATAGAGTCCTCCAGTCAGATACAAAGTGGAGGAGGACAGACGCCTCATTCCTCATTTCCTCCTCATCATCGGATTAGCTCAGTTGGTCAGAGCTAATAACACCAAGGTCATGGGTTTGATCCCTGTATGGGCCATTCACTTAAGAGTTGGACTTGATGATCTTTCTGGGTCCCTTCCAGCTCAGACTATTCTGTGATTATTGCTCTGTGTGATCCAAAAAAGTCTTCACTCATGTGAAGTAAAGCAGCATTTTGGTAAGGTTCTGACATGACTCTTGCTAAGTCTTCACACAGTAAAGTTTTCAACTTAATGATATTGGAATTAGTTGCAGTTTTGCCTTCAAAACAAAAAGTTTCTTAATGAACAGGAACTGGAAATTATTGTTTAAAATAGCAAAATCAGGGTTTTTAAATTGCAACATTTGTGTTTGCAAAATGTGTACCCCACTGGCTTTATCATATTGCAAACAGTTATGAAAGTAATATATTGGAAACAACTGTAAAAACTATTCCGGTTAGAAAGTGTTACCTAAGTGGCCTACATTTTCACAGTAGCTAAGCAAGGAGATATGTTACACTGCATAGTACATGCCTTCTTTTGGTAACTTTGGTACTTGGCTGACATTTTTTTACTCAGCTTTTGTTCTGGCTACTTTATATTGTGATATTACCATACTAGATGGTCTGAAAAGACTCTTCAGTCTACAGATAAGAACCTTTCCCTTTTACACAAAAAGCCAATGAACCAGCTCCATTGAAAAGAAAATAGAACTATAATAGGAGATTACTGGAAATCTAGGAGGGCTCTGGGGAACTGCTAAAGATATAATTATCCTGTATACTTTTCTGTGCAGGCAATATTCTCTCTTAGACAGTACAGTCCTTTGAATATAGATGTAGTATTAACAGTCTGCGGCCTTAGCTCATTCTGCTAGTTTTATGTTTCTCTTTCATTGTTTGTTTCTGCAACCTATTTATCCAGGACATGAGATGTTGTTTTTTTTAATGTTCAAATGTAGCAAGCTTGATAGCAATGTTATCCAATTATGTATGTAGAAGCTTTAATTATCTATTCTTTTGCCCACAGCAGCTCATAGTATTTACATAGCAAGAAAATTGAACTTGCATGGCAAGTGACATTATAAACTGATTTATTTGAAAATATACAGAAGATTGCAAAAATATTAATTTTGGCTTAATAGCTTATTTCTGTTCTTTATAAATGAGTTTCTGTCTAAGCAAAATCAAAACAACCCATTTCAAAGTCTATTTTGATCAAACTAGTTGAAAGTTGAGCTAAATTGGTGATGTTTATATCAAACAGTCCTGGGACCATCAGGACTGCACATGCCCCGTAGTGTCGCATCAAACACAAAGAATTCCCTCCCTAGGAAGCAAGCTAGGGTTTCCCGTGCTAACTTGAATGTATATAACATAATGAATTCTTTGTTTCACAGGCCCCCACCAGATCAAGACTGTGACCATTACTCTGAATACAGACATCTAAATTGCAACAATCAGGTCTTGCCGCTGGATCCATGGGTGGTGATCTTTCCACTGTCTACTCTTGTCCTTTTCCTCTTTCCTTCTATTCCTTATAAGTTTTCTTTGTGATATTTTTATGCTTTTATAGAAAAGAACCAAAACAGCTGCATACCTCCTTTCCACTGCAATTAAATTGTTTTAAAATAAATCTGCCTCATATATACACTGGTCATTCAGTGTTGTTTCACTCTGATCCACCCTGATGGAGAAGGAAGACTTGCTCACCATATGATGATCGACAAGTCTCGTCTTTATTCCCGAATCACCGATTATTATACACCTTTTAATTAGCTCATGCATAGTGCAAAATCCCAGCTCCCCATTGGCTAACTAGCTATCGGCTAACTATGTGCTGTTTTTAGTATAACTATTCCACTTTCCCAGGCTATGCCGGTCCACCACCTGTGCTTGTGCATTACTTCATCCGTGGGCCAAGGACACAGTTTAATTGGGATAGCAACTCCCTTCATCCCTTATCTTGGTCAAATTAATCTCACTGTGAGCTTTAGCTCGGAGCCAGCTTGTTACAAAGCTCTCAACATTTCCCCCGTTTTCTTTTTGGGCTAGAAGTGTTGTTTTCCAAGCCCTTTCCATCATCTGACTCACCATTCTTTGTATACAATTAAGCAAGCATGGTAATACAAGCATTAACAATACTATGACACCTAATATCCCTATAGCATACATGATCATTATTCTCAGCCAAGGGCCTAGTCCCAGGCTCTTTAACCATCCTTCTAATCCCAATCCATCATCCTCTTTCAGGGCGTGTAACCCTTTCTGGAGCTCTTTAATCTTTGCATGTATTGATACAGAATGATCCGATAAATTCATACAACACATACCCTCAAATTCCTCACAACCATGGCCTTGAGCTAATAACAGGAAATCAATTGCTGCTCTATTTTGCAATACTGCATGATTTACACTTTGTACATCTTGAGACAGCATGTCCAATACCTGGGAGGTGGCGTTCAGTTCGTCTTTAGCCCAGCAGCCTAATTGCTTGGCCAAATTCATGGCCTTATTAGCTGCCCCTCCAGGTAAAAGTGTGGCTACTACTACCTGTTTCAGCTCGCTCACACAAGGTCTTAAGTTGCTAAGTAACATATGCCAAGATAATTTGCTCCGGGGCTTCATATAAGCCTAACGATCCTCCTAAATCAAGCCCTGTAAAATCCCTTAGTGCTCGCTGCCACGAGTTCTGCAAGTTCCAGGAGAATCGGCAGCTTGGGCACCAGTTTTGCCGAACGGTCGATTGCTCCAACCAAAACACCTTATTACAGCCTCCACAGTCTAGCGCGATCCATGCAGCGCATTTATTGTCCCCACAGTCCAGGCATGGCTGTGATTGAGGAGCTTTTATTTCTACCGTAAGGTCCTGACACCACTCGATCCAATCGTCAGGAAGATGAACGCAGGCACGTCGCGCGTCGTTAGAGTAGGGCTGGAGGCGTTGCAAATAGGGTCGCAATATCAGCGTCAGTTTGTTGTGCACCCTCTCTTTGTCCTCCGGTGACAAGGCCGCGACGGTCCTGAACGTCTGGTACAGCTCGAGTCCACTTCGCGGGGATCCACAAGAGTCCTGTGGGAGAAACACAAAGATATCCCCTCCCCCGGTATAGTACCCTGGCAGCTACTCCTGCTACATAAAGGGAGTCAGTCACAATATTCAAAGGACTTTTTAAATTCATCATTGCCTATACTACAGCTAAAAGTTCCAATGTCTGTAGACTGTCCCTGGCATCTGCATCTAACAAATGTTGTCGCCACTGTCCTTGCTGTTTCCATGTCACGGCTGCTCTCCTGGACTTTTTACCAGCGTCCGTAAAGGCCATGATAGCCCCCCTTAATGGTGACAGACTCCGAATGGGCTTTGTTATCCAGTCCCATTCTGTCATCCACTGGAGGGGACTAGGATGCAGTTTCCCAGTCTCCACGACAGCTCCAGCTCCTAAAAGGGCTTCCTGGAGCTCCCCAGAGTTCACCAAATACCAGTCAAGCGTGTCCTTTTTAATGGGCAATCGTATTGTGGAAGGCTCTGCTCCTGTAACTTGGATTGCTCTAAAACATCCTTTCTTTATGAGGGATGCAATCATTTCAATTTTCAGTCTCACAGTTCTCTGTTGCTGTAGCGGCGGAGAGAGCCACTCCAATACCCTGAGCTCCCCTGTTTTCTTTTCAAGCTGAGACAGGGCACCTGTTAAAACACAAACAAATCCCACATCCCTGCAGGACTAAAGAATCTTTTCAAAATCTTGGAGGTGAAAAATGGGTCCTGGTTTCATCTTGCAATGTTACATAAAGAAATGTTAAAAGTAATTAGGAATTAATTTAGATAATACACACAATCAACAACACATACAAGATCAGAAAATTACTAAACACTATAACACTGAACTCTTATCCCAGAGTCTGCGACAGCTGATAAACTTTAAAATGACAGAAAATTGGAGAAATCATGTCCGGATTCATGTTTCTCCAAATCACCTCTGAAAATGGCTCAGCCGTCATAGATGGTCAAATCGCCAAGTCAAAAGGACTTGAATACTTTTTGATGCAGAAAACATCTGGGTTGATTATCAGTCACTCCATCCAAACAGAGTTAGAACTTGGCCAGAGCCCGAACTCTAATTGGTGAGTGTCACTTAACACATTTTTTAAACAGGGCTTTTAAAAACAACTGTTATAAACAAGAAACCTTAGGGTTACAAACCAATTAAACTAGCAAATAATTGAATCCTTCTGAAGCTTCTGTCAAGACAGAGATTTTCCAAGTACAGCAAACTTCTTGAATTCTCTGCTGGAGTATTCCTGTAATAATAATTAAAAGAACTACAAAACTGGCAATTTGGCTAAAAACCTTCAGAAACATCTAAATAGTTAGGAAATAAAAAGACAGGATCTTAAAGAGACATGTGTCTTGCAGGTGATCACACAAAAAAAATAGAAAAGCACATGAAAGCTGGCTGTAAATACTACAACAATACCTTAATAGTAATTCTTATCACAAAAATCTGAAAACTCCTTAACAAGAAGTGCTTGAAGGGGTTAAAACAACTTTCCCAAAATATTCATCTAGTATTAACAACAATCACTATCTATCAGCATTACTTACAAAAACTGGAAATAACAAAGGTTATAAACTCAACATCAACAATTCTTAAAACCTTGAATCTTGGATAAATATTTTAAAACAAAACTGAGAAAGATGACAGATAATCTTAAACACAAATAATTTCACTTAAAATAAGGACAGTACAAAATAATTAGCACATTTACATCCATTTGTCTAGTGCCATCTCTTAATGAATAGAAGAGAGCAAAAACTATAAAACCCATAGTATACAGAAATATTACAGTTTAAATCTTCTCACATGTAGTCCAAACAGAAACCAGGAAGTTTACTTAGACTCTGCCCCCCTAAAAGGTTGTTCCTGCCTCAGGTAAGGGAAAGGCAATGAAGTCATCAAACTTAAAGCCATCAAACCCAAATACTCAATCACTTTTAAAAGCAAACACATTTACAAAAAAAACTGGTAAACTAATTGTAAAGTCTGTGGAACAGTTGGGTGAAATGCCTTGTATAACATCTGCTGTATGATGCACTGTGTGAAGTTTCAGAAGTTTTCTATCCTGATCTTGAAGGAAATTCCTGCCCTGTTTTTTCTCAGACACTTGTTTGAATTGCTGCGATGGGCTGGCTGCTGTGGTTGCCAGGCAGCTGTGACAGGGCGGTGCCTTGAGGAATGTCTGCTCGCGCCCGTCTCCGCCTGCTTGCACAGCCTCAGTCTGCGCTATCCCGGGGGTGCGGAAAGGAACGCCCTCGCCCAGACCCGCGCAGCCCCGATCTCCTTTGGGCTCCGCTCCGCCTGGATCTCCGCTCGGGCTGGTTCCCCCTGGCTCTGCGCCAACACCCGCAGCCAGCGGGAGCATGTCCCACACCGCTGGTGCTTTTGTGCGCTTGCAAAAAGTGAAAAAGCCCTCCCAGCTCCAGCTTTCGGGTTTTGCGTTACTGGCGCGCGTCCGCCGCCGCTACCATTGGCACTGCGCTTATCGATGCCGCGTATTCGGCCCCCGCGTCTCGCTTTGGCTGGCTTGGTCCCGGCAATCTGTGCGCTTTCCCTACGGACAGCTGCCGTGCGAGTTTTTGTCACCGTGCGCGTCACTGGACCCGCGGTGCGCGTAACCGCCGCCGGCACCGAGCACGCCGCCGCCGCAGCGCTCGGTCCGCTCCGCCGCCGCAGCGCCGGGAGCGCCGCCGGCACCGAGCATGCCGCCGCCGCAGCGCTCGGTCCGCTGCGCCGCCGCACCGCTGGCACCGCGGCCACCATACGCGTTTCCGCCGCCGCGTCTGCCCCGGGCTCTCCCGCGGCGCGCGTAACCGCCCTCCTGGTCCCGAACTTACGCCACTCTGTTAACTCACGTACTGTACAAGGATCTTGAGAAACGCCTTGTGCACACCCGCAAGCTAACAACTGCGGGAGCTCTTTCTGCAAGTCTATGTCCTTAATCTGCTGCTTTTTTAAAAAGCAAATAAATAAATCATATGCTGCTTGCCTTTCCATTTCTATTCAGCGCTGTTGCAAGGCTTACAGACTTCGGCAGCACGTAGGCTAGGACTGTCTATACAGCTCCTAGGGCCGCGACCTCACGGTGGTCGTTTGCCGTCCCCCCCCTTGCTTCAGAGAGACCCACTCCTACTTCCCCATCCGTGGCAGCCGTGTCCGTCCGTAGTCGTCTTACGGTCGACGTCGGGGTCAGCCATTTGATGGAGAAGGAAGACTTGCTCACCATATGATGATCGACAAGTCTCGTCTTTATTCCCGAATCACCGATTATTATACACCTTTTAATTAGCTCATGCATAGTGCAAAATCCCAGCTCCCCATTGGCTAACTAGCTATCGGCTAACTACGTGCTGTTTTTAGTATAACTATTCCACTTTCCCAGGCTATGCCGGTCCACCACCTGTGCTTGTGCATTACTTCATCCGTGGGCCAAGGACACAGTTTAATTGGGATAGCAACTCCCTTCATCCCTTATCTTGGTCAAATTAATCTCACTGTGAGCTTTAGCTCGGAGCCAGCTTGTTACAAAGCTCTCAACACCACCCCAAGGGATTTATTAACAGGAATCTCAGTTACCATGCTTCAGAGGTGGGTCGTAACAACAACTACCTGAAAGGAGGTTCTAGTGAGGTGGGGGTTGGTCTCTTGTCCCAAGTGACAAGAGATAGGACAGGAGGAAGTGGCTTCAAGTTGCACCAGAGGAGATTTAGATTGGATATGATGAAAAAAATTTCACCAAAAGGCTTCTCAAGCATTGGAACAGGTGGCTCAGGGAAGTGGTTGAGTCACCATCCCTGGAGGTATTTAAAGGACATGTAGATATGGTGCTTAAGGACATGGTTTAGTAGTGGACTTGGCAGTGTTAGGTCAATGATTGGGATCAATTATTTTAGAGGTCTTTTCCAACCTAAATTATTCTATGATTCTATGATGGTGGGTGTCAGCTACAGACCGCCTGTACTGGGTATACATGACAAGGTTTCGGTAGCAGAGGTGGCTCCTGTTGAAAGAGGTAAGTGGCTGCCCCATGCCAGACACAGCCTGTTCCAGATGGCTCAGTAACAGACCCAGCACAGGCCAAAGCTGAGTCCATCAGTGAAGTTTGTGGCACCTCTGTGAAAGCATATGTAAGAAAGGGCAACCCCCCCCCCAAAAAAAAAAAAAAAAAAAAACCCCAAAAAAACCAGAGAGAGAAAAAGGGAACAACAAGAGTGAGAAACAGCAAAGGAAAGACGAAGGGCAGAGAAGGAGGGGAAAGAGATGCTCCATGGCACCACAGCAGATATTCCCTGCAGCCTGTGGACGACCCCACACCAGAGCAGATTTTCCTGACACTAACTGTGGCCTGTAGTACTTACTACCGCAATCTATTTTAATTGGCAAGAAGTTAAATTAATTTTCCCCAACTTGATTCTGCTTTGCTCACAAGAGTAACTGGTAAGCAATCTCCCTATCTTTATGTCGACCCATGAGCTTTCTCATCCTATTTTCTCCCCCTATCCTGCTGAGGAGATGGAGTGAGTGAGCAGCTAGGTGGGAGTTGGCCGAGGCGAATCCAACACACAACATCAAGTAGATGAAGTTTCCTCCAGTTGTTTAATGGAGTCTTCATGAGTGCAGGCCCTGGTACTCATGGGAGACCATAAACACCCTGATATCTGCTGGGAAGGTGTCTTAGGTTGGAAATAGTGGTATTCTAGTCCTATCTCTTAGACGTGGGGTAGCTATCTTCTGCTAATTGGACAGTTTTCTTTATCTCTTCCACAAACCAATCCTCCCTCTGGGGAGACATCTGCTGTTATTGGGCCATTGAGTCTCACTGTATGACTGATAAAATTACATCATCCCACTGTGAGATGCTCTGCCCAGGAGAAGGAGCCAAGCATTCCTACCTGGATATAATGTGAGACTTGGAAGACCACAAGCAGCCTTTTCCCACTGGATTCCCAGAGGATCAGCTTTCTTCTCTACTGGATTCCCAGAGGAAGACCAGGCCCATCTAAACCACCACTAGACCTTCAGAGGAAAACTACAGCCTTCTACAGGATCACTGCTTCAACAGAACCACATCTGTCACTGCAGGAGGACTGCAGCCACCATCTAATAGGACTGCTACCACCACCCTTACCCAGAGGGTGTCAGGTCATATTCTGACTCTGTCAGTTGGGGTTTTTTTTTGTTTTTTTTTTTTTGTTTGTACTATTGCATTTGTATTTTTAGTTTTCCTAGTAAAGAACTGTTATTCCTATTCTTATATCTTTGCCTGAGAGCCTTTTAATTTCAAAATTATAATAATTCGGAGGGAGGGGGTTTACGTTGAATTGTTAAAACCAAAAAATTGCGGACAAAGACTCTCTAACTCGTTAAAGTTAGAAAGTGGTATGTGAATTACGCCGGCAGGCGGCACAGGGGGGTCATCCCTGAAATGCGTGTCTGCACTGCACAAGGTTCTTTGCCTTCTATTTATTTCCCAAAATCATACATATGCATAACTGCAGCTCCTCCCATCCCCTCTTTGTAGTAAAATGTGTTTATTAGTCCTTCACGCATGCGCAATTCTTCTCTTGAATTGGGTCGGTGGTCTCAAATTGGGTCAGTTTTCCCAGGGATGAAGTCAGGAAGGTCTTCATCAGGTCTCTGTGACCCTCTGGCATGATCCAATGCCCCCTGCTTCGTGATGGATTAACATAGAGTCCAGGTGCTGTGCATTGTTCTACTGGTTTCAATATCTTCCTATAATGGTTTACTTGCTCCACTTCTTTCCACAAATGAGCTCATAATATAACAGTTAGCTTTAGCTTAAGCATCTAATAATCATTAACCTATCGTTGGTATACCTAACTTCAATATGAATTGGTTTTAACCCTCAGCTAAAATCTTAACCCTTTAAAATCATGATTCAACATTTTCCATTTCAGGGGAAGCTCTTGCCTTCCTTAGCAAACACTTGTCTTTTCAAACCAAGACAGAAGGAAACATGTCTGGGTACAAGCAATCCACGAGACTTCTTGAGTGTGACAAAGAGCTTCTTGATGTAGATGAACAAAGAGCCAACTAGGGCAGATGCTCTGCTGGATCTGTTACTCACAACCAAGGAAGGTCTGGCTGGGGATATGAAGACTGAGGGCAGCCATGGCTGAAGCAACCATGAGATGGTGGAGTTTAAGATCCTAAGATGAAGAAACAAGGCAATCAGACAATAACATTACCAGACTTTGGGAGAGAACATTTCAGCTTATTTAGGGATCTGCTTGACAGATCTCCATGGTAGACTGTCTGGACAGCAAAGGGGCTGTTTGATCTCAGGGGAGAACCTCCTCAAAGCCCAAGAATGGTCTATTCTGACATGCAAGAAGTCTAGCAGCATGGATAAACAGGGGACTCCTGACTGAACCCAAATGCAAAAAGGAGGTATACAGAAGTTGGTCATGGAGAACAGGCTAGCCAAGAGGAATATAGGGACATTATCCAAGTACACAGGGATGGAGTTAGGATAGTGAAAGCTTAGCTGGAGTTGGAACTGGTGAGGGATGCAAAGTGCAACAAGAAGACCTTCTCCAAGTATACTGGCAGTAAAAAGAAAGGCTAAGAAAAAAATGTGGGCTCCAACTCAATGGGGCAAGGGACCTAGTGAATGAGGACATGGAAAAGGCTGAGGTACTCAATGATTTCCTTTCCTCAGTTTTAATTGGTAAAGTTTTTCCTCAGGTCTCTGACTCTACTGGCAGGGTCTAGGGGGAGTAAACATTACCCACAGTAGAGGAAGATCAAGCTAGAGAGTATTTAAGGCAACGGAACATACACAATGTTTATTTATAAAGTCAGTGCTGCTATCATCGATCAGAAAGCAAGAGGGCAAGAGTCTCCAGTTTAACAGTGAATGATGTTAACTAGAGATGAATGTTCCTTAATTAACATTTCAATCTGCAAATAAAATTGCCAAAACTAAGGTCCGTGTTGTAGCATAATGGTGCTTTAATGAAATTCCTGCCTTCTGTGCCAACTCTCAGCATAAAATTTAATTATCTGACTTGAGACAATTGACAAATGTCTATGTCTTGGTTTGAAAAGACAGGTGTCTGCTAAGGAAGGCAGGACCCTCCCCTGAAATGGAAAATGTGAACCCCCTCCCTCCGAACTGTTATAATTTTGAAATTAAAGGGGGCTCTCAGGCAAAGATATGGGAGCAGAAATAACAGTTCTTTATTAGGGAAGAAAATAAAAATAAAATACACAATGCAGTAAATCAAAACAACACTGACAGAGTCAGAGTATGACCTGACACTCTGTGGGTAAGGGTGGTGGTAGCAGTCCAATTGGAATGGTGGCTACAGTCCTCCTGGAGTGGCAGATGTGGTTCTGTTGAAGCAGTGATCCTTTAGAAGGGTGTAGTCTTCCTCTGATTATCCAGTGGAAGAGGCAGCTGTTCCTCTGGGAATCCAGTGGAAAGGCTGTGCTGGTGTTCCAAAAATCTCAGATGATATCCAGTTAGGAATGCTTGGCTCCTCCCTCTGGGCGGAGCATCTCACAATGGGACGTTGTAATTTTTATCAGTCATGCAGTGACATTTAATGGCCCGTTAACAGCAGATATCTCCTGAGAGGGAGGATTGGTTTGTGGAAGAGATAAAGAAAACTGTCCAATTAGCAGAAGATAATCGCCACACCTCTAAGAGATGGAAAATAGAATACACATTGCTGTTCAAAAGGAACAGGCAAGGAAGGAGGGGGGTCGGCCTCGAGGTTCCTTCAAGGGGATTGGACATGTCATCATCATCATCGTACCTGGAAGTTTGGCTACAGGCAACTGGAGTAGCTTTCCTTGTGGTGGAACTTCCTCTCTGAGCCCTGTCTTCCTTCAATTCACTCACCCGTCGGGCCAGAGCAGCAGTAGATTTTCCATCCCATCTCCTCATGTTTTCTTTGCAATCACACAGGAAGAACCACAGCTCAGCTTGTGGGGTGTACCTTCTCTCTCCATCTGGGGAACGTCTGCATTGGGTACCAGAACCTCTGATATGTACTGCCATGATTTGGAGAAGGTCTTCTTTAATGTCCTCTCTGAGCTTCTTATGATTCTCCTATATCTTGTCCTCTAATTTCTGCAGATGTGTTTCCACCGCTGTGATTCTGGCATGTGTTGGGCCATGTACAGCATCTGCATATGCTCGGAGCTTCCTTGCCATGTCAAGCACGGTCTCATCCCTGTCATCCCGCTTCATGATAGCTAGAGCAGAAGCATATTTGTGTGGCCCAAGTCGTACCAGTTTTCACCACATCACAGATGTGCATGGTACCAAGTCTGGGTTCCTAGTTGTTATGTCATCTGAGAAGATAATCTTCGCCACTGCCATTTATCTCAGGCGTTGGATCCCTTGTTCTGTGGTCTTCCACTGGGTTTGCTGCATATAGAGATCATCTGCACACAGGTATCTTTGTGCTACACTTTCCAGGACCCGTGCCCAGACGCTGTGAGGGTTAGCCCCCCTCATAATTCCTTGGTCGATGACAGGATCATGTGACAAGGATCCCAAATGCCTCGCTTCAGTGCCGTCCAGAATTGTAGCCTCGCCTGCAGCATCCCAAAGATGGACTAACCAGCTAATTATGGATTCATCAGATCGTCGGGTGTAATCCTTTCTTAGGCCACGAAGGTCCTTCAGGGAGAAGGACTCAATATTGGCTTCCGATCTTGCGCCTGTTGCTTTGACTCCTGATTTTATGTCAGGAAGCGTTGAGGGTCTTTCTCCTGCATCATCATCGTCATCATCCACTGGTCAATCGTTTTTGTCAGTGCACTTCCCACTTCTAGTGCTAGTCGCAACAGCCATTGGTTGAGGCTTATTGTTTGGTTTAGCTGCTGGCTTAGGCTCACTATCTGGTTTAGTTGCTGGCTTCAAGCCTGGGGTGTTGGCTGTAGCCTGAGTGACTGGGGTAGCTGCTGATTTATCTCCCTGCCCCCCTTCCTCTGTCTGCTGCCCTACAGTATCTAGCAGTGTGCGATAAGCATATGCCAGGGCCCAGCTCACTGCAATGATCCTTTTCTTCTTAGGGCCATCATGGTACTTCTCTCTCAGGTATTTCCCCACCTCACCTGCGTTCTGAATTTGTTCATGGGGAAAGTCCCAGACTATAGGGTCAGACAATTCCTTCAGGATTTGGTTCATATCTTCTCATTCCTTACACCACTCAGGATTTTCCATGCCTGGGTCTACTCCTGGGTCAGGGGTCTCATCAGCCCGTCTAGAAATCTCAGCCCTCATTCTAGAGAAGCTACAGACTGTATAGAGGAAGTGTGAATGTGTTCACGGGTCCCAGGACGAGGGAAGAGATGAATCTGACTCTGTATTTCTTAGAAGGGTGATTTATTATATTATGATATTATATTGTATTAAAGAATGCTAAAATAAAAAAGGATACATCAGAAGGCTAGGAATTAATAATAAAAACTTGTGACAGACTCAGACGGTCTGACACAGCTGGCTGTGATTGGTCATTAAGTAAAAACAACTCACATGAGACCAATGCACCTGTTGGTAAACCATCTCCAGACCACATTCCACAGCCATCAGATAGTTATTGTTTACTTTTCTTTTCTGAGGGTTCTCAGTTTCTCAGGAGAAAATCCTAGGGAAAGGATTTTCATAAAATATCACAATGACAAGAGGAAGCTTACCAGGTTAAATACCAAAAAGATGGTCTCTAACATTTCAGGGGAAACTGACCATTCTCCAATAGGGAGGTAACAGATTCAGAGAAGAGGAAGGAAAGCAAAGGCTGAAAAGCCTCATCCCCTGCTCCTCCTCTAACAAACTGGGTGCATTACCATAGCCGTGAACCATTCATACCTGGAACAGACCCCAGCACCTTTATAAACTTCTTACAAATCCTTACCACCAAGCCCAGCAGAATAGCTATTCTGGTCACTGCCCCTCTACTGTAAAAACTACGTATTAGGGACAATACTAGAGCTATTTCTGGATGAGAAAATAAACTTAGGGACCATAGAGGTATTAAGAGCTCAAAAAACCCTACAGACCAGAAATGCATGCAAGCCTTCACCCCAAGAGACCTTATGAATTCAAAAAACATGGCTGTTAACTGCTTTATATCAACACAGAGTAATGGCAACCAAAATGCAGTCAGACCAGGGTTTTTTCCACTCTCTCTCGAGCCCCACATATTGGGCACCAAATTTTCTCCTGGATTAGGGCAAATTTGGGAGAAAGCCTCCAAAGGGGGTCCCTCCAGAAAGCAAATCCACTGTTATCAGCCTGCACTCGCTCCTCCACATTTGGCTGGAACACAGAACTCCACTGTGTCTGGGCACTGACGGGGCAGAACACAGCGCTCTGTTGCTTTTTAGTTAGTTTAGCTAGCTGAGGCAGACAAGTTCCCTGGACTGTTTTTCTTTCCCTTTTCTTGGATCTGTTTGAACCTGCTCTGGACTGGGACCTGGGGAAACACCGAGAGCTAGCACTTTGTAGCCTTCCAAGGCCTACTCTGGGCAGCAGACTTTCCCAGCGCCGGAGGGACTGATAACAGGGTGGCCACCCACAGGAGAGACTGTCTGAATTTGTCATCCCTTCAGAGAGGCGAATGAGTTTTGTCATCTGGTATTGTTCATTTTTTGTGCTGGGGAGTGCTTGGCCTGTTAAATGAACAGTTTTTTTTCCACTCCTCTCTGAGGAAATTCTTCCCAAACCGGTTGGGGGGAGGGGAAGTGCGGGTTTGCTTTCTGGGGGGGGGGGGGGGGGGGGGGCTTTTGGAGGTTTTCTCCCAAATTTGCCCTAAACCAGGATGGAATCAGTTTTGTATACCTCTTCCTACCTTCTCAGGGTAAGGCATAAAATTCCTGACTGGAGTAATTAAGACTTTTTGTCTTATCTGCTGTCTATTCAGTAAATAACTCATGTTTTAAATTGACCTGATCTGCTGTCCTTAGAACTTGTGGGCCAGAGTGATTTCTTAAATTTAAGCTGTTGCCAAAAATCTGAGGCTAAGGCAAGGCCTGCCTGAAGCTCCCACTCGTTCCGTGACACTGATGTATAGATTTCTCCTAATTGATTATAGAGTAACTCCATTGTGGTCCTGCATGAGCTGCAGGGGGACAGTCTGCCTCACCATGGTCTTCACCAAGGTCTGCGGGGGAATCTCTGCTCTGGCACCTACAGGAGAATGTCTTCTGCCTGGAGCATCTCCTACCCCTCCTTCTTCAACTGACCTAGGTGTTTGCACCTCATTGTTTATGTCTACATAGGCATTTTTGTTTGCATCAGACCTGGAAGCTCCACTCCTACCACATATGCTAAGGCCACTGTTTTGGACAATGCCATGAATCCAAGTGGTTTTGTATTGCCCTGTGATTGGCTGGTTGCCATTTTTGACACTGGTATGCCCATGTGATCTCAGAGAATCCTCTGATTAACATTTCTTTTGGATCCCCAAAGTGTTCACATATAAAAACATATACATTTTCATGTATCGATACATCTTTTATATTTGCAGCTTGCATATATTACATATACATAGATGTAGAACAGATTTTTTTTATATCTATGTACACACACAGGTAAACAGGTACTCAATATACAGGTGTATACATATTGATAAAGATTATTAAGAAATAAAGATTAAATTTGAATAGAAAGTAATTAAATATAAGTAAACATAAAAGGCAAGTTTAGAGACACACACAGACTCCTTTTAAAAGTCTGCTGAACAAGCTCTAATGTGTTTGGAATTGGGAGGAATGCCAAAAGGTGGGGATAGGAGGTGGGGCACAAACAACTCAGAAAATGCCTGAGGGTTACGGACTCTTACAAGGGACCCTTTCCAATCCCCACACCATGCAAAGAAGAGACCAATCATGCAAGCCAGACTGAGACGCCTCCTATATCCAATCCCAGCCCAACAGGATGACTACACAGTGTTACTGAGACAGCTTCTGGACTTTGTACTGTGCTTTTAGATGCAGGCAAAATTTTAAAAAAGGAAAATCAGGACAAAACACCAACTTCAGAATGGTACATCCATGGGAACAACAAGGAAAAGCCCCCAAGGGATTCCCCCCCAAAGACCATGTGAACCAGAAGAGCTAGCTGAAAAGCCCAAAACCAAAAAACTGTTATGAGGCAAGTCTCACAGAGAGAGGGCAGGTGGTGGTGGGAGCTCCCTTTGGCCATGGCTGCTGGAAAGAGTACTAGGGTTATGTGGCAAGATTTTGGTAGAGTGGAAGGGGCGGAAGGAAGGGGTGGAAGGAAATGGCGGAAGGAAGGGGAGGAAGGAAGGGGCAGAAGGAAGGCAGGAAGGCAGGAAGTGTGATAGATGAGTAATGCAATGATTGACTCTCACAATTAACAGACAAATATCATGTATATAGGTTAAGAAAAGTTTTATAGATTATAGTTATATTTTACCCCATTGCGTTGTTATCAAGACACAGCTGGGGTTAGGACATTTGGGGGCGTCAGCTTGTCACTATAGTGACAACTGACCTCCAATCAGGATTTGAAGAAAAGATCACCACCACTGGACAGCGAAGAAGGGGTTGATGGACAGAACTTTGGGAAGGGTTAAAGGGTTAAAAGGTGAAACCTCCATTGTGTGGGTGAACACATGGTAGGGAAAATTCTTTGCTCCTGGTGCCATAATATTTTCTCTATTCATTCTTCTGTTGTATTTTTTATAAGGTTTAATTAACCCTTCTAAAATTATGAAAAGTAAGTAGCCATTTCTCAGGGAGGGAGGGAGGAAGGAAGGGAGGAAGGGAGGAAGGGAGGAAGGGAGGAAGGGAGGAAGGGAGGAAGGAGCCAGAGCAGAGAATCCCTTGCAGCAGCCCATGGAAAAGACCATGGTTATGCAGATTTTCCCCCTACAGCCCACCAACCACCACACTGGAGTCCATACCTACACTGCATTTCATAAAGGAACCCAAGTTGAAGCAACCTCCTGGCAGGATCTGTGGCCCATGGAGAGGACCCCACACAGGAGCAGGCTTTGTCAGAAACTGCAGTCCGCACTGAACCATTCTGATCTTGGAGGACTGTATCCCATGGAAAGGGCCCATGCTGGAACAGTTCTTGAAGGACAGTATTCTGTGAGAGGGATCCCATGCTGAAGCAGGGGAACAGTGTGAGGAGGAAGGAGCATCAGAGATGAAGTGTTTTGAACTGAACACAACTCCTACCCCACCGTGCCACTTATGGGAGGAGGAGGTAGAAGAATCAGGACTGAAGAAAGGGAAGATGGGAAGAAGGAGGGTGTGTGTGGGGGGGTGTTTCTAGTTTTGTTTCTGAGTATCCTTCTCTGTTATTAAGTGACAATAAGGTAATTGGTTCAGAAGATTCCTAAAACATCTGGATGATAACTTCATGGTGCAGGTACTAAGGAAACCAACTAGAAAAGGTGCCCTCCTTGACTTGTTGCTCATTAACAGAGAGGGTCTCATGACCAAAGTGGAAACTGGTGGCTGTCATGAATAAATATGAGGGTTTAGCTAAGTCTTTGCCTTTTGCCCAGGCCTCTGGCAGCAGGCAGTAGCTTTATTGGGGCGGCCAGCATCCCAAAACCCACTCTCAGTTGCAAGTTCTTTAATAATGGCCAATTTGGTCAATTATAGAATGAATTATTTATTTAACAGACACAAAACTAACAGACATAAGACTTTAAATAGACTATTTTCTTCACAGGACTAAAAAAAAAAGAAGAAACTACTAGTAAATAAATACAGCATGAGGTTAAAGGTACCTAATAATTTTACAGCTAGCAAAGAAATCATATAACTTAGGATCCAGTGTTTCTTACCATCCAACTTCCCTTAATTCCCAGGAAAGTAATCGTGGAATCTGCATCCAAACTCTGGGGAGATGTCCTGCACATTTTCAGGGGGGGTGTGTGTAGGAGGCTTCTGCCTTGGTGATAATTTGTGTGTGCTTTTACAGTTTGTAAAATAGTGTCTCTCAGTCAGGAATATTTATTTTTCTTTTATCTCTTCCTACATCTGCTCTCCAGACTAAGATGTTGATTCTTATTTGGGGTCCTGAGCCCTTTTGGCACCAGGCCTTTGACCCAGCCTGGGTAATCTCTTTCATATTGTTGTGGTTTGACCAGGAAGTGAGTTTCTGGAAAAGTTGTGGTCAAATCAATCAGTGGCCAGATTTGAAAATTGGCACCTGGTGTGGCCACTGGGGACCTGGATACGCCTCTGAGAACACACAGGGGTTAAAAGCAGAGGATTCCCAGAGGGGCTTTCTCTTTTGAGTCCGATGGTGAGTCAAATCTGACCTCCTCCCCTGCCCAGCTGTGTCTGGGTGGGGGAAGGGGAGGCCATGTGACCTGTGGGAAGGGAGGCCAGAGCCCTGCAAGGTGCAGGGGTGGACGAGATCTGGGATGTTTTGGGCAGCCCCCCCCCCCCCCCCCCCCCCCCCGGGGGACAGTGATAGAGACTCTGTGCTGGCTTGAAATTTGATATCTTGTGCCCGGCACCATGGCCAGGAGAAGAAGGGAGGAGGGGGGGGCAAGGTGCCCAGCCGCTGGCAGACTGCGGCTGAGGTTTTAACCCCGTTGGTGCTGAAACAATGGAAGCTGTAAGAAACACTGATCCTCCCTAGCTGAGAACTGAGAGGGGACGGAGGATGGGCAGATGAAAAGAAGGCTTGAGTGAGTGAAGTAATACCAGCAGATGTGAAGTGCCCTAGATAGAGGAGATGATTTGGAGTGGCCTTTTGGCTGGACTTTTCTCTTACATGGCCACAGGATGGAACCAAATCTTCCTGTAATGTAGAGACTGCACCTTGGGGGAGGCAGTTGGCCAGAAGCCAGGAGTGACAAAGCCATTATGAGAAGAAGTAGAGGGAACAGACACTGATGGGGAGGGTGTGGTGGAGCCCTCTGCCTTCAGAGAAGGATCTCTGTTCCTGAGAGAGTAGGAGAGTAAATATGGGTGTCCCAAATGGTGAGAGGCGGCCACTTCTTGGAACTGGGCAAGGCATTCTTAAAAGGACCTAAGAAGCAGTTTGGATCCATGGACAGTGGTGAGAGCACTGGACATGGAAGGAAGATAGTCACCACGGCAGATTCTCTTTGGGCGGCTGCCACGTGTGACATGGAAGCACAGGAGGTTCCAACTGTGTTTCCTGGAGAGGCCCATGGTGCAAGAGGGAAACTCCTCTCTCCTGATGAACTGGGGGGAAGTTGTGTGAAGGATGGTATTGGACTGAGAATTGAGTGTTAGAGGGGATTGCGTGTTAGAGGGGTGGAGGGAGGAGGAGTGTTTTGGAAGTATTCCATTGTGGATTGTTGTGTGTGTTTTTTTCCCTTTTGTCTCTTATGTTGTAGATTAATAAAGTGTTGTGTTTTTCCCTCCATTCCCAAGTTGGAGCCTGCTTTGTTCTGTTTCCGGGTCACATCTCACAGTAAGTATTTTGGAAATACACCTTTCATGGGGGCACTGGCATTGTGCCAGAGTCAAACCATGACACATATGCAGCTGTGGTAGAGAGGGGGGTGGACATGTCCTGCCACACTGTCTCGGCCACAGAGACCATGAAGCAATCAAGTTTAGCATCTCTGTTGACCAGAGGAAAAGTGCCAGCAAAACTTAAACTCTGGACATGAGGAGAGCAGACTTCAGGCTGCTCAGGGGACTAGTGAGTAAGGTCCCCTGAGAAGATGTTTTTGAAGGTGCTGGGGTCCATCAGTGCTGGTCACTTTTTAAACAGCACCTCCTAAGGGCACAGGAATAGCATTCCGAAATGTCAGAAGTCAAGCAGATGAGGCAGAAGGCTGGCTTGGCTGTACAGGGATCTTCTTCTGGAGCTAGGGCAAAATAAGAAGGTGTATACCCAGTGGAAGCAAGGTCAGGTGACATGGGAGGAATAGAGAGGTGCTGCTCACCACTGTACAGAGAAAATTTGTGCGGCCAAAGCTCAGCTGGAGTTGAAGCTGGCCAGAACTGTGGGGGACAATAAAATGAGTTTTTTTCAAATATGTCAAAAGCAATACATACTAACCATATTAAGTTCAACAAGGGAAAGTGCCGGGTTCTGCACCTGGGATGGGGCACCCCAGGATCTATGTACAAACTGGAGAGTGAGATGCTGGAAAACAGTGCCGCGGAAAGGGACCTGGGGGTCCTGGTCAATGGCAAGTTGAATATGAGTCAGAAGTGTGCTGTGGCAGCCAGAAGGGTGTTTTGGATTAGGGCAAATTTGGGAGAAAACTTCTAAAAGGGGCCCTCCTTAGAAAGCAAACCTATACAGCTTCTTTTCTTTACTGGTTCGGGAAGGATTCTTCAGAGAGAAGTGGAAAGAACTTGTTTATTTAACAGGCAAAACACCCCCAGCACACAAAATGAACAATACCAGATGGCAACACTCTTTCACTGATCTGAAAAGGATGACAAATTCAGAAAGTCTTTCCTGGGAGTGGTCGCTCTGTTGTCGCCCCCTCTGGCGCTGGGGATAGCTGCTGCAGCCACTAGATGTAAACTCTTGGTGTTTCCCAGGTCCCAGTCCGGAGCAGGTTTGAATGGTTCCAAAAAGGGAAGGGAAAAAAACAGTTCAGGGAAAAAAATTTGGACTGCTTAGCTAAACTAACAGAAGCAAAAAAAGCAAAAGCAGAGTGGGAGGAAAAAGCAAAAGCAAAGCAGGAGCATAGCAGAAGCAAGAGCAAAGCAAGCAGCAAAAAGTAAAGTAAAAAGCAAAAGCCGCACTATGTACTGTCCCGTCTCTCTGTCCTGCTAGCTGTGGGGGAGCAGGCTGATAACAAACCAAAACAAACCTTGCTCTTCAGAGCCAGTCTTGAAGGCACAGTACATAATATCTAGCACTAACAGAACACACGATTGGGGATACAAGCATCATAACCTCACCCTAGGACAAAGGGTCAACTCTGCTCTGGGATGTATCAGGCACAGCATTGCCACCAGCCAGTTGAAGGAGGTGATTGTCCCTCTCTGCTCTGTTGGCGTGGCCTCACCTCCAGTACTGGGTGCAGTTTTGGGCACAGCAATATAAGAAAACATTAAGCTATTAGAGAGCATCCAAAGGAGGACAACAAGGATGGTGCAGGGCCTTAAGAAAAAAGCTATATGAGATGGGGCTGAGGTTATTTGGTTTGTTCAACCTGGAGAAGAGGAAGCTGATGGGAGATCTCATTGTAGTTTACAACTTCCTCGTAAGGGGAAGTGAAGAGGCGGGGCCTGATCTCTTCTCCATGGTGACCAAAGACGGGAGCCAAGGGAATGGCCTGAAGTGCTAGGGGAGGTTTAGGTTGGATATTAGAAAAAGATTCTTCCCCCAGAGGGTAGTTGGGCACTGGAACAGGCTCCCCAGGGAAGTGGTCACAGCACCAAGCCTGCCTGAGTTCAAGAAGCATTTGGACAATGCTCTCAGGCACATGGTGGGACTCTTGGGGGTGCCCTGTGAAGGGCTAAGGGTTGAACTCCATGATCCTTGTGGGTGCCTTCCAACTCAGAATATTCTGTGATTCTGTGATAGTAAAAGACAGTCCAGAAATAACATTGGCCCATTACAGGATGAGAATGGTCACCTCACAAACAGGAAGATAGAAAAGGCAGAGGTGTTTAATGCTTTCTTTGCTTCAGCCTTCAGCAATGATGATGGGCTAAGGGGGTCTCAGAGCCCTGAGTTTGCTGCCAGATGAAAAATCATCTGTACCTGGTAAGCTAACACAATGCTTATTCTTCAAAAAACACTGGTTTGTGTACTGCACAATGCCCATTCCGTAAGAAGAACTGGAAAGCAACCCACCCAGTTGTGCCAACTTTTACCAGTTCACTTGGTGGTCAGGTATGACTTTGGGGTTGCCAACCACCAGGGACCACCAAAGAGACCCCCAGGACAGAAGAATGCATGTGTAAAGGGGAGGGAATATATGTTAATGATTTCAAGGAAATGATTATCATGTGTGTGTTTATTCTGGGACAATCAAAGAATATGTATGTAAAATATAGTATATAAACAGGAACTTCACTGTATTTAGCATGCACAATATTTCAAAGGAGATATCCCTTGTGCATTCGGCCAAATAGAGAATGCCTGCTTATTAATGCTACATTGATGTTCAGGAGGGTTTTTTTTTATTTTTACTGATTTTTGCTAAGACGCTGAAAGACCATGACTGTGAGAATGATCAACTCCCAGTCAGCCCTGAACTTGTGGGGGATTTGCCACTCCAGCTGGATCCCTACGAGTCTACGGGGCCTGATGTGATTCATCCAATAGTACTCAAAGAGCTGGCTGATATCATCATGAAACCTCTGTCAAAGATTTGTGAGGGGTCTTTGGAACCTGGAGGGGGTTGAAGGGGGTGTGAGTGAGTGGCTGCATGGTGCTTAGTTGCCACCTTGGCTTATACCATGACAGCCCTTTTTGGTGCCCAGTGTGGAACCCAGTGGTTGAGATAATGACAGATCTTACCAGAGTATGTTCAAACCAAATTGTTATAAGCATTCATTGTATTGGTTTAATAGTCACTGGTTACAATGTTGATTTGTTTGATCTCACAGTTGTTGCACTTGTTCTCAGGGTTGTGTTCTGTAATACCTGTAATATCTTACTTGCAGTATGTGTTCCCTGTGGTGATGTTTATTGTTCTTGGGGCCTGAGCTAAGACTATCATTGTGGAGTACTTTTGTAGTATTGGTTTATGATATGACAGTGTTACCGGTCAGGAAACCCATCTGGTGTGTGTATTCAGTATTGCAGGCACCTCTGTGCTTTGGGAGTCTTCTACTGGGAATGATTAATAATTGCACCTCTGGCCCTTTCTCTTCAGAGAGACAGCCTGTGGGGGAGATGCCTTCCTCCATCTTTCTTCCTTCCTTCTTCCCTTCCTTCTCCTCCAGGCCAATTACAGTAGTATTTGGGAATTTTAAATATTTTGAATATCCTTTGAATATCCTTGAAACCAACCTTTTGCTGGGAGCCAGCATGTTGCTGCATATGGTTCAGGTCTGGTTTAAGGTCAGACAATTAATTAAGAAAATTACCCAGAGATCTGTCCAAATGCTGGATAGTTCGGAGTGGCAGGGTGTCTAGGATTGTATAGACAAGTCCCTAGGGCAGTGGGCACCTCCAACGTGTTTGCACCTTACCCCCAAATGAATCCAGAAAAACTAGTAAAATATTTGAAAAAAGTGTGTTGTTACCCTGGCACCCTAGAGAGACAGATCTCTGGATCTGACAATTAAGACAACAGGCCCTGCAGCTGCTCCAACCTCAGCAACAGACACTTCCACTGAAACAGAGAACCAAGATGGGCCAGTGTCAGTTGCCCCGTACAGAAGCAGAAGAAATGCACACTAAAGTCACCCTGTCAAACAGCTTTAGCAAAAACAGTCAAGGAGGACAAGGACATCTGTCTTAGGCTGCAAATGCAAGATGTAGCTGGGGGTGTGTATTCTATTGCCATCTGTTAGAACCAGGTGGGGCAGAATTTTTAGCTCTTCCATGACCCATCCTCCATCTGGGGAGATATCTTCTGTTAATGGGCCATTGAGTCTCACTGCATGACTGACAAAAATTACATCATACCATTGTGAGATGCTCTGCCCAGGGGGAGGAGCCAAGCATTCCTACCTGGATATAATCTGATACTTGGAACAACAGAGACAGCCTTTTCCCACTGGCTTCCCAGAGGAGCAGCCTTTTTTCCAGTGGATTCCCAGAAGACCAGGCCCATCTACACCACCACTGGGTCTTCAGAGGAAAAATACACCATTTCTACAGGCTCATTGTTTCAAGAGAACTACATCTGGCACTCCAGGAGGACTGCAACCACCATTTAATCGGACTGCTACCAACACCCTGACCAAGGGGGTGTTTGGTCGTAGTCTGACTCTGTCAGTATTGTTTTGTATTTCTGTATTATTTTTTTTATTTTTTCATAATGAAGAACTGTTATTCCCACTTCCATATCTTTGAATGAGAGTGCCTTAATTTCAAAATTATAGTAATTCCGAGGGAGGGGTGTAGCCATGATATTTTAGTGAAAAATCCTCTGCTAGGATTTTTCCTGTCCTGAGGAGCTGAGAGCCTCAGGAAAGAAATGTAAACAATAACTATCTGCTGCTGTGGAATGCCACAGGTGCATCTTTCATTGGTCCATGTGGATTGTTTTCAATTAGTGACCAATCACAGCCACCTGTGCCAAGGCTGTGAGCAGTCACAGGATTTTGTTATTGATTCCTGTTCTATTCTTGTCTTTGTAGCCTTCTGATCTTTCTCTCTCTGTTCTTTTAGTATAGTTTTAATGTAGTGTTTTATTATAATATATAACTTAATAAATCAGCCTTCTGAGCAAAATGGAGTCAAGCCTCGTGTCCTCACACAAGGGGTCTCAGCTTAAAAAAGAATTGGTGACCCCTGGATGTGTGAAACTGATGGTCACCCCAGGAGTGACCACGGATTCCAGCCTGGAGCTGAAGAAACGAGACCCTCAAGATGGGCAGAGTTCACAGCCAAGGCAAACAGAAGAACCTGTTGGACTTTCCTGGACATTGTGTCCAGAGACCGCAGAGCTGCACAGCTGGATCCACAAGGACACTGTCTAAAGGTACTGTTATTTTTTCCCTTCCTGAAGATCCTGCCATTCGCAGAAGCTGGGAGGAAAGTTGGAAAAATGTACCTTTGGAAGCTCAGGTTCCGTTTACTGCGTCAGAGAAGAAAGTTATTAAACTCTGGCACAGATGGGGACGCGAGGACGGAGTTAATAGTCTGTGGGAGAGACTGTGTGTTGACTTTTTCAGATGGGCACAATTTCATAGATTTTTTACAAATGTGGCATACTCCCTCGATTTAGATCTTTGGGAGTTCATGGAGGCTGCTTTTGAGTGGACAGAGCACCTGGGTGTTGAACTCCCAAGAATGTTTATAGTGTCCCTATTCATCTTCTGTGTTTTGAGAAAAAGGGAGGCTGCGGGGGACGTCGTGGCCTGGCGTGGTCGCGCTCCATTCCCACCAGGTTCGGCACGAGAGGAGCCTCTCGAAGAAGATGAACCGCGGGTTCCCAGCCCCCCCGCATTGCCCACGGCTGAGCAAAAGTTTTGTCCGCTCCCTTGGAGCATGAGCAGGCAGAGCTGCCTTCCCCCCCCCGCTCTTTCTCTTGGGGGGGATGGGGAGCCATCCCCGCCGCTTTCCGGGCCGGCCCCGCCCGCTTCGCCGCGGAATTCTCCGCTCCCCCCACTCCGGGGGGACGCGGCTCCGCCTCAGCCAGCCCCGCGGGAGGCACCGGACCCTGCGGCTCACGCCCGCGGCCCCGCCGCCTCTTGGAGCCGCTCCGCCAGCTCTGATGACTGCGCCTGCGCCGCGGCACCCGGAACCGCCTCCCACCAATTCGCCAGTGTTGCCAGGCAACGCGATCGACAACAACGGTTCCCCGGCGCCGCGACCCGCGGCTGTGCTGCTGTCCCTGGGAGCTGCAGGAGTTGCCTCCGTGCCTTCTCCCTCTGCATCACCATCGGCAACTGAATTCGCAACGGTGCAGGCGGCGCCGGCGCGGGCCGACCCCGTGCAGAGCCCGCCGCCCCCGCCTGTCCCGCTGCTCCCTGCCGACCCAATTGCAGTGCAAGAGCATGCTGAGAATGGTGCTGAGCCCACAGGACCGCCTCAAGAGCCGACACCAGCGCCCGTGCTGCCCGCACCGCCCACCCTATCTGTCCCGCTAGTTTCCGGAGCTCCGTCACTCGCATCAGACCCTGCGAAGAGCCTTGTCCTTCCGTGGAGGGAGCATGGCCCGCCAGCTGACTACAGGAGCAGTTCGGCTGGCTGCGTTCAAAATCAGTGTGGTTCGCGGGTCATTTCACGTGTGGTCGGGGGCTTCTCCCTGGGGGTTGGGGTGCCTGCCTTCCCCCGAGCACCCCAGCGGCGTGGGGGAGTTGGCTCCTGGAAATTCTGCCTCTGGTTCCCAACCCAGAGGGGATGGGGGTGCCGAGGGGCAGAAAGCAGGAGCAGTTGCGTTTGCATTGCAGGAGCAAGAGAAACAGTGCAAAGCAAGCATTGCTTGCTTGCTCTGGGGACAAGAACCCCTCAGATCTGGGATGAAAATTCCTGAGAAAGTTTCTCTTCCCGAGCTGCCGGTGTGCACCGGTGCTTCTGGGGGGAGGAAGCGTTTGGTCATTTCTGCTCTCAAGACACTGGCAGCATGGTCCTGCCAGGTTGTGAGCACACAGAGCCCACCTCACAGGCTGGTTCTGGGCTGTTTGGCTCATTTCCCTTGGCCGGGGCCTCCGCCCCGTCCAGTGTTGGGTTTGGGGATTTTGCTTTCCCCACAGGGACCTGGGCCACCGTTCTGTGGGCCAGGTCTGGGGTCTCTGGTCTGACCACCAGGACCAGGGCCACCCAAGGGTCCTGGAGACCCCCTGCTGCTGCTGCTCTTCTTTTGGAAAAAAAAAAAGAAAAAGAAAAAGAAAAAAAAATTAATAAAGAAAAGTGGAAAGAGCTAGCAGCTCAAAAGCATTGAAAAGCCAAAAATTAGCCTCAGCCCAAGTGGTTCAATGAAGGGCTGAGGCCAGGGCATTCCAGAATTTTCTCTCTGAATTGTTTGATGACTGTCAATGGATTTTTGATGATTCTTTTTGATTCTCTTTAGCAGTTCTTGGTTCCAGAATTCTGCAAGCCTGTTTCAGGACCAAAAGGGACTTCCAGAGATATCAAAGAGGAACATCTTCAGTCCATGGACTCTGTCCTGAAACTCAGCTGTTTGGACTTGAAACAATGAACTTTCTTTGCATGAGTTTTTGCATTTTCTTGTATTTTAAGATTGTTTTAGTGATATGATAGAATTTGATGTTTTATAGGTGAAGAATTTCCCCGAATGTTTTACAGCTGAAGAATTTCCCTGACCATTCCACATCAGCAGTTGCATGAGATTCTGATTGGTAACAGATGAACCTCAAGAAATGTTTGTTCTCTCTTCTGCAAGGGCCCAGTAGAAGAGATTACAAACATTATTTTTTCTATTTAATTTAATAAATTTTAAAGGGTGAGATGTAGCCATGATATTTTAGTGAAAAATCCTCTGCTAGGGTTTTTCCTGTCCTGAGGAGCTGAGAGCCTCAGGAAAGAAATGTAAACAATAACTATCTGCTGCTGTGGAATGCAACAGGTGCATCTTTCATTGGTCCATGTGGATTGTTTTCAATTAGTGACCAATCACAGCCACCTGTGCCAAGGCTGTAAGCAGTCACAGGATTTTGTTATTGATTCCTGTTCTATTCTTGTCTTTGTAGCCTTCTGATTTTTCTCTCTCTGTTCTTTTAGTATAGTTTTAATGTAGTGTTTTATTATAATATATAACTTAATAAATCTGCCTTCTGATGAAAATGGAGTCAAGCCTCGTGTCCTCACACAAGGGGTCTCAGCCTAAACAAGAGAGGGGTTTAAATTTTCCATTTCAAGAGAGGCTTCTGCCAAGACAAGGTCAAAGAGGAAAGAGAGGGCAGAGAGGGTGAAGAGCATAAAGAAGCATGGCCATCACAAGGGCTATTTTCAGTGTCATTACCAAGGCCATCACAGGAACAGGAAGAAGAGACAAAAGAGACAATCACCACTCGATGCCTGTCCCCGAGTGAGCTGCAGGAGATACAGAGATTTCAGCCGTCATCCATATGAGAGTATCACTGCCTGGCTGCTCCGGTGCTGGAACAATGGGGCTAGCAATTTGGAATTTGATGATAAGGAAGCTAGGCTGCTGGGACCACTTGCTAAGGAACCAGGCATTGGCAAAAGGATGAGAAAAAAGGCACAGGCCCTTAGCCTCCTAAGGCGATTCCTGTTAAGTGTGAGGGAAAGGCATCTCTATAAGGAAGATATTTCATGTCACCCAGGCAAATGGACTGCAATAGAAAAAGGTATACCTGAGGGAATTGGCCATGCAAGAAATTATATATTATGACCCAGACAATACAGAGCTCCCCACAGATCCAGTTAAATTCCTGTGCTTATGACCCATGTGGCAGAAATTGGTACGGAGTGCCCAAAGGTGCATGCCAACCCCTTGGCGACATTAATTTCAAAAGATGATGTGCCACCAAAAGTAGATGAAGCGATTTATCAAATCTGGGAATATGAAGGCAGTATCTCTTTTTCCCTCATCTCGGCTGTGGAGAAACTGTCAGATGAACTGACCCAGGAGCTCCAGCAATTCAGAGAGGATATGTCCTACTCCTCACTTGTACAGGCCCATAACTCAGCAACTGACAGGAGTCTTCTTGCTCAAGAGAGATGATATAGAAGGTACACACCACAGGGTACCCTGTGGTTTTACCTGTGGGACCACATGAGGAAGTAGGATAGAAAACCTACCTCAATCCTAGAGGCATAGTGGTGGGAAATACAGAGAAAAACAATCACAAATGGGGGTTCTTCCAGGAAAGCTGCTGCTCCAGTCTCCAGTGGGCAGATTCCCAGGCATAGTGGAAGGGCAGATCATACTGCTGACTCTATGGAGAGAAGTTCTAGGCCATTTCTACAAGAAGTAAGAGGGGAATCTTGTGATCAGTATTAGAGAGGCCCTTCCTGCAGACAGGTGGAGAGGGATAATGGGGTTTACTGGACTGTGTGGATTCAATGGCCTGGCACAGCATCCCCACAGGAGTACAAGGCTTTAGTAGACATTGGTGCACAGTGTACCCTAATGCCATCAAGCTATACAGGGGCAGAACCCATTTGTATTTCTTTAGTGACAGGGGGATCCAAACAGCTGGTTGTATTGGAGCCTGAGATTAGCCTGACTGGGAATGAGTGGCAAAAGCACCCCATTGGGACCGGCCCAGAGGCTCCGTGCATCCTTGGCATAGACTATCACAGTAGAGGGTATTTCAAGGACCCAAAAGGGCAACAATGGGCTCTTGGTATAGCTGCCCTGGAGACGGAGGAAATTAAACAGTTGTCTACCTTGCCTGGTCTCTCAGATGACCCTTCTGTTGTGGGATTGCTGAAAGTCAAAGAACAGCAGGGGCACCACAACAGTACACCAGCAGCAATATTGCAACAAATGAGACTGACTGATTCTGATCCATAAATTGATTTGTTGACTAGAGAGCCAAGGAGTGATCAGCAGGATCTGCTCACCCTTTAATAGTCCCATATGGCCAATGCAAAATTTTAACAGAGAATGGAGACTAGTAATAGACTATCGGGGTCTGAATAAAGTCACACTGCCACCAAGTGCTGCTATACAAGACATGTTGGAACTTCAATATGAGCTGGAGTCAAAGGAAGCCCAGTGGTGCCACAATGGATATTGCTGATGTGCTTGTCTCGATCCCTTTGGCAGCAGAGTGCAGGCCACAGTTTGCTTTCACTTGGAAGAGTGTCCAGTACACCTGGAACCAACGGCCCCAGAGGTAGAAGTACAGCCTGACCATGTGCCATGGACTGATCCAGACTGTACTGGAACAGGGTGAAGCTCTGGAATGCCTGCAATACATTGATGATGTCATTGTGTGGGGCAATGCAGCAGCAGAAGTTTTTGAAAAAGGGAAGAAAATAGTTAAAATCCTTCTGAAAGCTGGTTTTGTTGTAATACAAAGTAAGGTACAGGGACCTGCACAAGAGATCCAGTTTTTAGGAATAAAATGGCAAGATGGATGTCGTCAGATCCCAATGGATGTGATTAACAAGATAACAGCAATGTCTCCACCAACTAACAAGAAATAAACACAAGCTTTTTTAGGCATTGTGGGATTTTGAAGAATGCACATTCCAAATTACAGTCTGATTGTCAGCCTTCTCTATCAAGTGACCTGGAAGAAGAATGATTTCAAATGGGGTCCTGAGCAGCGACAAGCCTTTGAAGAAAGTAAACAGGAAACAATTCATGCAGTAGCCCTCGAGCCAGTCCAGACAGAGCAAGATGTAAAACATGCTCTCCACCACAGTCAGGGTGAACAGCCCTACCTATAGCCTCTGGCAGAAAGCACCAGAGGAGACTCAAGGTCAACCCCTAGGCTTTTGGAGTCAGGGATACAGAATATACGAAGCCCACTCCAACTGAAAAATAAATACTGGCAGCTTATGAAGGGGTTGGAGCTGCTTCACAAGTGATTGGTACTGAAGCACAGCTCCTCTGGGCACCCTGGTTACCCATGTTGGGTTGGTTGGATGTTCAAAGGGAGGATCTCCTCTACACATCATGCAACAGATGCTATGTGGATAAGTCATCTGCACTGATCACACAATGAGCTTGAATAAGAAACCCCAGTGGTTCAGGAATCTTAGAAGTGATCATGGATGGCCAAGAAGGCAAAGAGCTTGTAATGTCACCAGAGGAGAAGGAGGTAATGTGCTGAAGAGGCCCCACTCCATAATAAATTTCCAGAAAGTGAGAAGCAACATGCCTTGTTTAGTGATGGATCCTGCCGTCTTGTGGGAAAGCATTGGAGATGGAAAGCAGCTATATGGAGTCCCCTACAAGTAGCAGAAACTGATGAAGGACAAGGTGAGCCAAGTCAGTTTGCAGAGGTGAAAGCCATCCAGCTGGCTTTAGACGTTGCTGAATGAGAAAAATGGCCAATACTTTACCTCTATACTAATTCATGGATGGTGGCGAATGCCCTGTGGATAGTAGTTGCAGCAATGGAAGCAGAATAACTGGCAGCGTAGGAGTAAACCATCTGGGCTGCCACATTGTGGCAAGATATTTCTGCCCAGGTGGAGAACCTGGTTGTGAAGGTACATGTGGGAAGATGACTGGGGGTAAAATTTGAGAAAACTGGGAAGTTAGACTCACGTTCTAACAGAAGTTATAATGGTACAGAAATTATAGGGTGAAATGCAGTTGCTACTCCCTGGATGGAATGCGGTTGCATGCCTGAAATCTATTCCATGATGACTCCACACACACACACACAATCTACAACCTTAAGCACATGCTAAGTGGGATGAAATGGAGGGTGGAGTGGAGACACTGTGGCCAGGCTCTGTAGAAATCCTTGCGGGGAGGGGAACTCGATGGTACCTTGTAGCTGATAAACCGCTGTAGCCATGATATTTTATGAAAAATCCTTTCCTAGGATTTTTCCCCTCCTGAGGAGCTGAGAGCCTCAGGAAAGAAATGTAAACAATAACTATCTGCTGCTGTGGAATGCAACAGGTGCATCTTCCATTGGTCCATGTGGATTGTTTTCAATTAGTGACCAATCACAGCCACCTGTGCCAAGGCTGTGAGCAGTCACAGGATTTTGTTATGCATTCTATTCTATTCTATTCTTGGTCTTTGTAGCCTTCTGATCCTTCTTCTCACTCTGTTCTTTTAGTATAGTTTTAATGTAGTATTTTAATATAATATATAACATAATAAATCAGCCTTCTGATGAAAATGGAGTCAAGCCTCGTGTCCTCACACTTGTGGTGTTCGCCTTTACAAACCGCATAGCACCTGTCAACCAGGGGAGATAGGAGATGTCTTGCTGCTGAAACAAAATCACTCTCCTCAGATGAACTTGATTCATTACAATGTAATTGTAATACTAATCCACACCTCCATCGCAAAGTTACCTGCCTTCAAGGTATGACCATCCGTCACTGAGCATTAGTTCAGAAGAGAAAATGTAACACCAATCACTAACAAAGGTATGGATGACTAGAGTATTTCAAACTCCAACTAAATGCAATGAAACAGTATAAAAGTAAGTTAAGAATGGGGAAAAGTTAGGGAAAACTCCATCATAACTGCTGGGATCAGTTAGCAGGCTGAACCTCTCTTCTCCCCTATAGGGACACCTATTGGGTAGGAACTGTATGCACACAGAATGATTATCTCATGCCAACTTTTATTGGTGATTAGAGCTTGTCTATATATTGCTTTGAATACGTTCACTGGCAATCCTCAAACCTTAACCCATCACAATTTTCTGTTATCAGTGTATATATTAATAAAGAATGTTATTCCAGAAACTGTGAGTCCTTCAAGGGTGCTAGCAGTCGCCAGCAGTAGGTAACATACTTGAAAAAAAGTGTGGAGACTCAGGAAGGGGGATGTCTCTCTTTTATGCTGTTGGCATGCGACCCTAAACAATTTAGTCAAGTCACCCTCTAAATCCAGCAGGCTGCTCAGTGGAGAGTTGCTCTAATGGGACGCTGACAGACTGGTTGGGCATGAGAGTCTTGGCTTTTCTGGGGTGCTGACAGACCAATCAAACACAAAGGGGCTTGAGGAAATCCCCCCTTTCATGTGACAGTATGTCATGTAGATGCTGATGTGCCCAAGAGTTGGGCTAATGAAGAACATCAGAACAACCAGCAGGTGGATGGATCAGGCTGCTAAGATTGAAGTGGCTCAGGTGGATTTGGATTGGCAACATAAAGGTGAATTATTTCTAGCTCAGTGGGCCCATGACACCTCAGGCCATCAAGGAAGAGATGCAACATACAGGCGGGCTCTTGATCAAGGGGGGACTTAACCATGGACCCTATTTCACGGGTTATCCATGAATGTGAAACATGTGCTGCAATTAAGCAGGGCCAAGGGGATAAAGACTCTTTGGTATGGAGGACGATGGCTGAAATACAAGAATGGGGAGGCCTGGCAGATTGACTATATCCCACTCCCCCAAACCCATGACGGCAAAGGCTATGTGCTTACAATGCTGGAAGCAACCACCAGATGGCTGGAAACATACCCTGTGCCCCATGACACCGCCTGGAACACTATCCTGGGCTTTGAAAAGCAAGTCTTATGGCAACACCGTACTCCAAAAATAATTGAATTGGACAATGGAACTTGTTTCCAAAACAACCTCATAGACACTTAGGCCAAAGAACATGGCATTGAGTATGTGTATCGCATTCCCTATCATGCACCAGCCTCTGGAAGGATCAAACTATGTAATGAACTGTTAAAGACTTCACTGAGAGCAATGGGTGGTGGGAATTTCAAACATTGGGATACACATTTAGCAAAGGCCACCTGGTTAGTCAACACCAGAGGATCTGGCAATCAGGCTGGCCCTGTCCAATCAAAACTTTCATGTGCTGTAGAAGGGAATAAAGTCTCTGTAGTACACATTAAGAACATGCTGGGGAAAATAGTCTGGATTATTCCTACCTCAGGCAAAGGCAAACCCATCCATGGGATTGCTTTTGCTCAAGGATGCCGGTGCACTTGTTAGGTAATGCGGGAGGATGAGGAAGTGCAGTGTGTGCCTCAAGGGGATTTGATTCTGGGTGAGAAGAGCCAATGACTTGAACTGTATGATGTTAATAACCATTTAATACTGTGTATTATCACTTCTATGGTGGCTATGTGTGCATCACCACACTGGGCACCTTGCGGAATCTATCTTTGCCACATCCCTTCTGCGGATATGAATCTGACTTCCCCCCAATCATCGCATTAATGAGGAATGAACTTTGATAATATTGAACAAGTGCAGCAACAATGGAATTAGAACTGACTTCAACATGCAGAATGCAACAATCCAACACCTCACGCTATCTTTCCTGCTTAAAAACTGTTATCAGGGATGGAGGCCAAAGGCATGGACTAAATTAATTCAACAGATATTTTGTGGACATTTAATGGACAATTTTCAGAGGTGGTCCATATACTAAGGGTATCACATCTGTCTGTATATCTATCAAAATAAATAAATAAATAAATAGGGAAGGTGGTGGAGTACTGCGAAGTGAGAGACTTGGCATGATGTAAATGGTATGGAATAAGGGGTGGCTATTGTTGGGCACAAATGCTTATAGCAAACGAGGTTACATCAGGCTGGCATCCAGTCACTAGTGGGGTTCTGCAGCGCTCCATCCTGGGCCCAGGTCTCTTCAACATTTTCATTACCAACTTGGATGCAGGACTCGAAGCTGTACTAAGTAAGTTTGCCAGCAACACTAAATTGGAAGGAGCTGTTGGCTCCCTCAAAGTCAGAGAGGCCCTGCAGAGAGACCTAGACTAATTAGAAGGCTGGACAATCACCAACCATATGAACTTTAACAAGGGCAATGCCGGATTCTGCACCTGCAATGGGGCCACCCCGAATGCACATACAAACCAACCGTATTCTGGGGTACACCAGGCACAGCATCTCCAGCTGGTCAAGGGAGGTGACTGTCCCGGTCTACACTGCGCTGGTACGGCCTCACGTCCAGTACTGGGTGCAGTTTTGGTCACCGCAATATAAGGAGGATATAAAGCTGAGAGCATCCAAAGGAGGGCCACAAGGATGGTGAAGGGTCTAGAGGGGAAGCCATATGAGGAGGGGCTGAGCTCACTTGGTTTGTTCATCCTAGAGAATAGGAGACAGAGGGGAGACCTCATTGTGGTCTACAGCTTCCTCACAAGGGGAAAAGGAGGGGCAGGTGCCAATCTCTTCACTCTGGTGACCAGTGACAGGACCTGAGGAAATATCCTGAAGCTGCATCAGGAGAGGTATAGGTTGGTGTCCTGGGTTGACTATATGATGCTTTTATCTCCAATCGTCTTGTTCTGTTTATACTGAATAATAAGTTTTGCACCTTTAAGACTTGTTCCAGAGAGTGGAGGGGGGGAGGGAAGAAGCACGAAGTTTGTTTTCAGACACTGCACTCACTCCTCCACATTCCTCCTCCTGGACTGTGTTGTCTGCAGGTAGACAGAGAGTGGGACAGAGCTCTCCTTTGCTTTTAGTTAGTTTTAGCTAGCTGAGGCAGACAAGTTCCCTGGACTGTGTTTTTTCTTTTTCTTGGACCTGTTTAAACCTGCTCTGGACTGAACACCCAAAAGAGCACCAGCAGCTCACACCTGTGGCCCACTGGGGCTGGGCCTGGGCTGTGGTATTTCCAGCGCCAGAGGGACTGATAAGAGACTGAATGAGCCAAGCCGCAAGCCGGGGAGGGGACTTTTCTGAGTTTGTCATCTCTTTTGGAGCAACAAGAGGTTTCTATTGTTTAATATTGTTTAGGTTGTATTGTTTAATAAACAGGGTTTTTTTCCACTTTTCTCCAAGGAGGTATTTTCTACCGAACCAGTTGGGGGGAGGGGCCAATTGAATCTGCTTTTCTAGAGGAGCCCCTTTGGGGGTTCTCTCCCAAATTTGCCCTGAACCAGGACAGTTGGATATCAGGAAAAGGTTCTTCCCCCAGAGAGTAGTTGGGCACTGGAACAGGCTCCCCAGGGAAGTGGTCACAACACCAAGCCTGCCTAAGTTCAAGAAGCATTTCAACACTCTCAGGCACATGGTGGGACTCTTGGGAGACTCTTGTTGTCCTGATCTTTTTCTCCTTAGAGTCATCATGGCAGTTGTCTTCCAGATATTTCCCCACCTTGTCTGGGTTCTGAATTTGTTCACGTGAAAATTCCCAGGCTGGGGGATCAGAAAATTCCTTCAGGGTTTGACTCATTCTCTCCCATTCTCCACACCACTCAGGATTTTTCACGCCTGGGTCTACTTCTGGGTCAGAGGTCTCATCAGCTCCTCTGGACATCTCAGCCCTTGTTCTAGAGAAACTGCAGACCATATAGAGGAAGCCTACCAGATTAAATACCAAGAAGGTGGTCTCTAACATTCAGGGGAAACTAAACATTCTCAAACAGTGACTTAACAGATTTGAAGGAGAAGAAAAAGGAAAGGAAAGGAAAGGAAAGGAAAGGAAAGGAAAGGAAAGGAAAGGAAAGGAAAGGAAAGGAAAGGAAAGGAAAGGAAAGGAAAGGAAAGGAAAGGAAAGGAAAGGAAAGGAAAGGAAAGGAAAGGAAAGGCCTCATCCCCTGCTCCTCCTCTAACAAACTGGGTGCAATTACTAATAAACCCCCAAAACATGCTACTGGAACTAGGACACGGTAGGACGAAGAAACTATAAACCATACATATCTTGAACATACTCCAGTACCTTTGTAAACTCCCTATAAATCATTATGACCGAGCCCACCACAATAGCTATTCTAATCTGTGCCCCTCTACTGTAAAAACTATGTGTTAGAGAAAATACTGGAGCTATTTCTGAATAAGAAAATAATCCTAGGGACCAGAAAGGTATTAAAACCTCAGAAAAGCCTGGGGACAAGAAACACATGAAGGCCTCCACTCTGAGAGACATTATAAATTCAAGCAACATGACTACTGACTACTTGATCCCAATACAGAGGAAATACAACAAAAATGCAATCAGTACAGGTTTTTTCCACTTTCTTGAGCCCTATGTTGGACACCAATAAATGTATTTGTCCTGGTTTGGGGCAATTTTAGGAGAGAAAACCTCTAAAGGGGTTTCCTCTAGAAAAGCAAATTCAAGCGGCCCCTCCCCCAACTGGTTCGCAAAAAAGGTTTCCTTAGAGAAAAGTGGAAAAAATTGTTTATTTAACAGGCAAAGCATGCATTCAGCAGCACAAAAAAAATGAACAATATTAAACAATAAAACCTCTTGCCATTCCAAAAAAGATTACAAACTCGGGAAGTTCCCTTTGTGGGCTGTAGCTCAGCTCACTCAGTCTCTTATCAGTCCCTCTGACACTGGAAATACCATGGCCTAGGCCAGGCCCGGCCCCAGTGGGCCACAGGTGCAAACTGCTGGTGCTCTTCTAAGTGTTCAGTCCAAAGCAGGTTTAAACAGTTCTAAAAAAAAGAAAACCCACACTACTGGGAATTCTCTACCTCAGCTAGCCAAAAAACAACTAAAGCAAAAGAGAACTCTGTCCCACCATCTGTCCATCTGCAGACAACACAGGAGCAGGAATGTGTAGGAGGGACTGCAGTTTCTGAAAACAAGCTGAGCACTTCTTCTTGCCCCCCTGCCCCCCCTCCCTTACCCCAGCCCCTTAGCTCTCAAAACCAATCTTAAAGGTGCAAAAGTTATTTCTGGGTGTCCAAGGGTGAGGTTATGATGCTTGTATCCCCAATCGTGTGTTCTGTTAATGCTGGATATTATGTTCTGTGCCTTCAAGACTGGCTCTGAAGAGCAAGGTTTGTTTTGGTTTGTTATCAGCCTGCTCCCCCACAGCTGGCGGGACAGAGAGACGGGGCAATACATAGTGCGGCTTTTGCTTTTTGCTTTGCTTTTTGCTGCTTGCTTTGCTCTTGCTCCTGCTTTGCTCCTGCTTTGCTTTTGCTTTTTGCTTCCGCTTATTAGTTAGGTCAGCTACGCAGTCCAAATTTTTCCCTGCACTCTTTTTCCTTTCCCTTTTTGGAACCATTCAAACCTGCTCCGGACTGGGACCTGAGAAACACCAAGAGTTTGCATCTTGTGGCTGCAGCAGCTATCCCCAGAGCCGGAGGGGGCAACAACAGAGCAACCACTCCCAGGAAAGAGTTTCTGAATTTGTCATCCTTTTCAGATCAGTGAAAGAGTGTTGCCATCTGGTATTGTTCATTTTGTGTGCTGGGGGTGTTTTGCCTGTTAAATAAACAAGTTCTTTCCACTTCTCTCTGAAGAATCCTTCCTGAACCGGTAGGGGGGAGGGGCCATGTGGGTTTGCTTTCTGGGGGGGGCCTTTGGAGGTTTTCTCCCAGATTTGCCCTAAGCCAGGACACTGGGCTAAACAGAGGAATGGGGTTACAAGCATCATAATGTCACCCCAGGACACCTGTGCAGGGCTAAGAGTTGGACTTCAATAATCTTTGTGGGTCCCTTCCAACTCAGGACATGCCACGATTATCTTCCCCAAACTGAGTCCGCTTTTCCCATCATGGTAATTGGCAAGTGATCTCCTTGCCCTTATCCTGACCAATGAGCTTTTTGTCTTATTTTCTCCCCTTCACCTGCTGAGGAGTGAAAGCTGCTTAGTGGGCACCTGGCAGCCAGACAAAGGTTGAACTTTGTCCAAGGGTGACGTTATGATGCTTGTATCCTCAGCCGTCTGTTCTGTTTATCCTGAATATTATGTCCTGCGCCTTCAAGACTGGCCCTGAAAAGCAAAGATTTGTTTTGTTATCAGCCTTCTCACTCCCCCACAGTTGGCGGGACACAGAAACAGGGCAGTACTTTGGGCTGTGTTTGTTTTTGCTCTTGCTTTTGCTTTGCTCTTGCTCCTACTTTGCTCTTGCTTTTTGCTTTTGCTTGTTAGTTAGTTTAGCTAGGCAGTCTGAATTTTCCCTGGACTGGTTTTCTTTCCCTTTTCTTGGAACCATCCGAACCTGCTCTGGACTGGGACCTGGGAAACACCGAGAGTTTGCACTTTGTGGCCTGCAGCAGCCATTCCCAGTGCTGGAGGGACCGATAACAGAGCGACCACTCCCAGGAGAGACTTTCTGAATTTGTCATTGTTTTCAGAGCGGTGAAAGAGTTTTGTCATCCAGTATTGTTCATTTTGTGTGCTGGGGGGTGCTGTGCCTGTTAAATAAACAGGTTCTTTCCACTTGTCTCTGAGCAATCCTTCCTGAACCAGTTGGGGGGGAAGGGCCATGTGAGTTTGCTTTCTGGAGGGACCCCCTTTTGGAGGTTTTCTCCCAAATTTGCCCAAAACCAGGACATAGTTATATACCTCATTCAACAAAGAAAATATCTATACTTATTTCTTCAAAAACAACTTAAATATTTTATCTTTACACCAGGACGTGTAATTTGCAATGTATACTTTAACTACCCAGTTCCTTCATGGAGGCAAATTAACCTTTTTTCCTCAAATGCAGGATCTTGGGGATTCAGGCAACACACACACACACACACACACACACACACACACACACACACACAGCAGCAGGCACCTGCATTTGGGGACAATTTGTTCTAGGATTGTTGGGCACTCAACAGGTTTAACAAGCGGCAAGGCTATATTTGTCCACCTTCTTCCTCCCCAAAGGAAGGATTCAATTAGGCTTTAAAAACCACATATGAAAAAATATGTAGATGTCAGGGATTAACCAGCCAGCATGATGCTAAAGCAAGAAGGGAAAATGTAATTGTTGGCTGTATAATTCAGGGGAATAACAAGTCCAGAGAGAAATATCTCAGTGGTGCAAACAGAACCAGCCAGATACCATATACAGTGCTGGAATATATGCTTAAAAGAAATAAACAAAAGCACAGTGCTAGGTTCTTTTTCTCAGGCCAGGTCTTATGACCCCTCAAAAGGGAACCTAACACACCCAAGGATAACTTAGCTATTACCTTTGGAGGAAAAATAATGAGCAGGATGGCTTCTGCTGCAGTGTTAGAAAAAAAAGGTTTAATAAAAGGCAAAATAACAAACAGAAAAATCCGAGCCAGGTACAGCAGTTTGCCCCTGGTATAAACACCTTCACAAAAGCCTCTTAGTTCTTTTCTTCTCCTCTTTTCTACCTGATGGACCAGGAGGGACTTTTTGGCTTCTATCCAATTAGATGACCCCGAATTTTTGGTGAAGCCTCTGGCGTCCTATGAGGTGGCTTTTCACCTAATCGTTGAGAGAAACTTCTGGGCTTCTTTCCTTTTTTGGGGGACAAAGGCTAGCTTTGCCACTCTGTCATTAGGGGGCACTCTCCTACACTCCTACAGCACAGAAGGGAAAATTTTTGAAATAAAATTCAGGACCTCAAATATGCCTCAGAGAGGCAGTGAGAGACATCTGTTTAGTTATCAAAAAAAAAAAAAAAGACTGGGAGGTCAACTGCGATGTGTCGGCACCTTGGTAAAGTGAAAACAAAGTATTAAAAGGCTTTAGCTATCAGATAAAGGCATAGCAGGAGTTAGGGCTTCAATCCAATGCAAATTTGCATTAGAAAATAGGAATACATTTTCAGCAGTTAGCATGATCAACCACTGGAAAAAGTAAATGAAGATCCCATGGATTCTGCATCTTTAGAATCATAGACTCAAGACTGGATTCCTTTTGTCTAGGAAACATTTTAGTCATAAGGAGTTCTATTCACTGCAAGGGCAACTGTATAGAAGTTAATGGTTTGATCCATAGACAGTCAGACCAAAATCTCAGTCCATTCTTGCCCTAAACTCTGAGGATACAGTCCTGGCTTCAAACAGTCTCAATGCCTTAATGTTTTGGGAGTAAGGTAATTCCAAATGAACAAAACATGCCAGAAGATTTCAAAGTTTCCTTTCCCAACTCAAGCCTACAGATAACTACTGTTAAGTACAACAAATAAACTCAGTGTAATAAAAATTATATGCCACAAAAAATTCTGCTGTCTAATAAATTAGCAGAAGAGCACTGTATTGCCAAATCTATATTTCAAGTAATCCGTTGACTCACAGCTTCCATTACATCAGTCTGTATATTTAAACTAGTAACTAGCTCCCACTCACCACAAAATCAGTCCGGCCAGTTGGTGGTGAGCAATTGTTTTCATTTGCATCACTTGCCTTTCTTGTGTTTTATTCTCCTCTCTTCTTTTTTTCTATTTTCCTTACAATTTATCTGTTTCTAATTATTAAACTGTCTTTATCTCAACACACGAGTTTCTCACTTTTACCCTTCCAATTCTCCCACATCCCACCAGTGGAGGAAGGGGGGGCAGTAAGAGCAGCTGTGTGGTCATTAGTTGCTGGCTGGGGTTAGACCACAGCAATACATAAACATGAAAAAAAATCAGTTCAAATTATGAACTAAATAATTGTTCACAAGCCAGCAGTTAAATTTTTGTTCCAGTAACCTGAAAAAAGTGCTTTTAAGCACATATTGCACAGCACACATTCCCCAACACAGATGCAAGGGTTTCCCACCACACTATGCTATGCACAAGTTTTTCCATGAGCAGTATAACTGAGAGCCTGGTTTCCTTTGCATTTATGTCTTTACTTTCCTCCATCATAGTAACGCAAACATACCCACCCTTGATAACTCCAGTTCTCACCCAAATCTCCTCAACACTTTCTCCATCTCACTCCGCATTGCCTAACTACAAGCTGGGCAAGAGGCAGTCATTGCTACACGACTGATTGCCAAAAGCCAACCAGAACACAGGTAAGTCTTGAGCTAACCGCACTGTCTCACAGACTTATTTAGGTCCCTTCTTTACCTTTATTCAGCCACCAATTTATTTTTATTATTATTTTAAAGAAAACATGTAGGTTTCATTTCTTTTTCCCTCTGGAAAACATAGCATAAGTTCACTATCATGAGAAATGTCAGGCTGACTACAAACAGCTGAGGCAAGAATATGTTGAGGGCAGGGGGTTTTGTTTGCAGTGTTGTTTTTCAGGGCTTGGGGTTTTTGGGGGGGTGTTTTGGTTTGAAAAGACAGGTATCTCCTAAGGACGGCAGGACCCTCCCTTGAAACAGAAAATGCAAACCCCCTCCCTCCAAATTATTATAATCTTGAAATTAAGGCACTCTCATTCAAAGATATGGAAGTGGGAATAACAGTTCTTTATTAGGAAAAAAATTAAAAGAAAATATAAAAATAAAAATGCAGTAGTAGAAAACAACACTGACAGAGTCAGAATACGACTTGACACCCTGTTGGTCAGGGTGCTGGTAGCAGTCCAATTGGAATGGCGGTTTCAGTCCTCCTGGAGTGACAGATGTGCTTCTGTTGAAGCAGTGATCCTGTAGAAGGCTGTAGTTTCCCTCTGAAGACCCAGTGGTGGTGTAGATGGGCCTGGTCTTCCTCTGGGAATCCAGTGGGAAAGGGCTGATCCTCTGGGGATCCAGTGGAGAAGGCTGCCCTGGTGTCCCAAAATCTCAGATTATATCCAGGTAGGAATGCTTGGCTCCTCCCCCTGGGCCGAGCATCTCACAATGGGATGATGTAATTTTATCAGTCATGCAGTGAGACTCATTGGCCCATTAACAACTGCCCAATTAACAGAAGATAACTGCCCCACCTCTAACAGATGGCAAATAGAATACACACTTATCTTGCAATCCAGGACAGTGCTATAAAGAATAATCTCTAAAAAGAATTTGTGAGAAGTTCTTCGAACAAAATGCAATTTGACAAGCTCATACTTTACAAGATATATAATGAGACACGGTGTTAGGAATTTGAGGGGTATTGATTAGAAATAGATATTTAGAATATATATATATATATATATATATTTAATATTTGCTGTATTTTACTGTGCTAATTGCCTGTAAAGGGAAGACAAGGTATACGTGGGAGACAGGGTGTATGTGCCAGAGCAATATGAAAGAATACAACAATGTGTGATATGGGAAGGATGATGTTCATCAAAACAGGACAAAGTTACAATGCTACCGAGATAGCAAGGCTCCTCGGACCCCCGAACCAGATCAGACCAACCTCATGTTTTGGACTGTGACCAAAGGATCAGTAAACATGCTCAAAAAGATGGGGTGAGAAGGTCAACTTCGATGAAGACCACTTACTTCATCCCCCTGCAACCCCCAAGGCCCCCCAAGATGACCACCAGAGACTAGTACGCAGGTGCAAGGGACTGATGAGTTAATTAGCATACGAAGTGGGACAATGTGGAGCCAGGAAATGAATATGCATAAATGTATTGCAAATCCCAATGTATATGTAACATTTCAGAGGATAAAAAAGAACGCTGAGAGTGAGTAGATGCGCATGCCTTTGCAGAGGTATCTCACATGCGCCCGGCCAAAAAAAATACATACCTACTTTATAACTCACTTTGTCTTTGAGTTTTAGAATCTTTACGCATATCAATAAGACAATGTCATTATACATGTAATGGTTTTGGTTGGGATAGAGTTCAAATGTGAAGAGGAAGTAATTAAATGGGATAGATGAGTAATGCAGTGATTGACTCTCACAATTAATAGACAAATATCATGTATATAGGTTAAGAAAAGTTTTATAGATTTATAGTAATTTTTTCCCCCCTCACGTGGTTATCAAGGGACAGCTGGTGTTGGGACATCTGGGAGTGCCAGCTTGTCACTATGGCGACATCTGACCTCCAATCAGGATTTGAGGAAGAGATCTCCACCACTGGACAGTGAAGAAGGGGTTGGTGGACAGAAATTTGGGAGGGGTTAAAGGGTTAAAAAGGGGAAACCTCCATTGTGAGGGGGCTGAGCACATGGCGGGGAAAATTTTTTGCTCCCGGTGCCGTAACCTTTTTTTCTTTATTCAGTCTTCTGTTGTATTTTTGATAAGGTTTAGTAAACCTTCCTAAATGATGAAAAGTGAGTAGCTATTTCTCACATTAAACATAAGTAAACATAAAAGGAGGTTTAGAGACATGCACAGACCCCTTTTAAAAATCTGCTGGACAAGCTCTAACATGTTTGGAGTTGGGGGGAATGCCAAAAGGGGGAGATAGGGGGTGGGGCACAAAAAGGTCAGAACATGCCTGATGTCTATGTGCCTCTCTCCCCAGCTTGCACAACAGTTCCCAAGTTAACTGCACAGTTGTGAGACAAGCACAGCCAACAACAATATTTAGAGCTGTAGCCATGATTACATAATGACTGACTGTGAAAAATGCATATTATATGATTGGCTCGTCACAAATACTAAAATGAATTCTATATGTGTTATGTTGGAAAGTTATGTTGTATTAATATTAACATAATATTAAAATAGAAACTATGTGATGTAAGATACTTTTTCTAACTAGCTCAAGGAATGGATAAGATAATCAAGAGATTCTTTGCAAAGTGATAACAGCAACAAGACACCAAAATACCAGGAGAAGAATTATTGCCTCCTTATCAGGAAAAGCCAGACGTCTCCCAGATTTCGAGGAGCCAAAGGATTTGATTTACAAGATGAGGGGAGAAGTTGACAATAACCAGAAAACACCCTTTGTTTGAAAAGAATTTGTGAATCATGTATGAGATATATGAATATGCAACAGGCTATTGCTTTGTTAGCGAGGCATGCTTTTGTGGCTTAGTGCCCAAGAGCATCTGGACGTCCTTAATTCTTTGTTTTTTATTGTCTTTTATTGTCCTAACTTTGATTGTCCAAATTCTTATTGTCCTAATTTTATTACTATTTTATTACTATTAAACTTCTAAAATTTTAACACAAGTGATTGGCGTTTTTCACACTGACAAAGCTCACTGTACTGGGTCTGGCAAGGATGAAGTTATGAAGTTGACTTTCTTCATAGCAGCTTATATGGTGCTGTGCTTTGCATTTGTGGCTAAAGCAGTGCTTTCACTTTCTCTATTCTCTCACCATCCTCCTCATCCACCATCAAGTGGGTAGGCTGGCAGTGGGCAAGAGGCTGGGAGAGAACATAGCCAAGACAGTTAACCCAAACTGACCAAAGGAATATTCCATCCCATGACATCATGCTCAGCAATAAAATTTCAAGGAAAGAAGGATGAAGGGAAGAATGTTTCTGGTTATGATGTTTGTCTTCCCAAGCAACCACTATGCGTGCTGAGACCCTGCTTCCCAGGAAGTGGCTAAACACCTGCCTGACAATGGGAAGTAGCGAATGAATTCCTTGCTTTGCTTTGCTTGTTCTGCAGCTTTTGCTTTCCCTATTAAACAATTGTTATCTCAGTCCTAGAGTCTTTTTGCCTTCCTTTTATTTTCTCCCCTTTCCTGGGAGAGGGGACTGAGCAAAAGGCAGGGCGGGTGCTTGGCTGCTGGCTGAGGTCAATCCACAACACTCACAGAAGTTTCTTGCCCCAAATAACTTTTTGACAAATTTAACACCGTAATAATATTCATAATGTAAAAGAAGGGAACAGGTCTTGGTATATCTAAGACTGTTGCTTGTTTTGCCAGTGAAAATAATTGCTAAGTGACCTCCCTGTCCTTACCTCAAGCCATGCACTTATTTTCTTCCTCTGCTCTGCTCAGGCAAGGGAGTTAGAGAGCATCTTGGTGGGCACCTGGAAGCCAGCCAAGGTTAACCCACCACAGTTTTCTAGTACAGTATAATGTTTGTTATTGTCTATATACCTAAATAAAAGAAAACCTGAATGAATCCAGTGTTGGGTTCAGATTTGTGATGGAAAAAAAGAGGGTGTTTAGAAACACTGAGTAGTCTGTTACAACTAATAGGTGAGTTACACTCAGAAGCTGGCAATGGTCTGTGGAGCACTGATAGCATCTAGGAAGAAAGATGAGCCCTGGGAAGAAGAGCAAACAGTTGTTTGCTAAGGTTTACTTGTCTAGAACAAGTTTATGCATCATAGAATATCTCAGTATGGAAGGGAACTATAAGGATCATCAAGACCAACTCCCTGCTCTTTTTGCAGAACTACCTAAAACTAAAGCATATGACTAAGAGCATCGTCCAAGTGTAGGAAAGACATTTTGTGCTGTTCTTGTGAGCCAGCAAAGGCTTCCTGGAGATAAGGAAAGCCCCATATCTCTCTCAAGGAAGACACCAAGGCTATCACCATGACAACGTGATGAAAGAGAGAACGTTAAAAGATATGGACTTTAGTTGGCTCACAGAATGACGTGGCTCCTTGTTCACCTATTTCTTATTTATGACCAATGGGCGGTGTATGTGTCTGTTAAGTAAATGTAAATATCTTGAAAAACTATAAAGGCAACATGTTGCTATAATAAATCCCTCTTATACAGTCTTCTGATGGAGTCTTGGTGCTTTGTGCCATGTCGTGCACTATAGTGACAGTCCAAGCACTTCTTAAACTCTGACAGGCTTGGTGCCATGACCACCTCCCTGGAGAGCCTGTTCCAGTGACCAACCTCCCTCCAAGTGAAGAACCTTTTCCTAATGTCCAGTCTGAACTTCCCCTGATGCAGCTTTATCCCATTTCCTCATGCCCTATTACTGGTCACCAGAGAGAGAACAGCACCTCCCTTTCTACTGCCCTTCTTGAGGAAGTTGTAGACTGTGATGAGGTCACCCCTCAGCCTTCTCTTTGTCGGAACTCAGGACATCTCTCTGGATGCTCTGGATGGCTCAAAGCCTTGGCAGGGGCTCGGAGACCCTGGGAAGAAGCCAAAAGACACCTAGAAATTCGATCTTAACTCATGGAGCAAATTACCAACGTTATATGAAGAATTACAAGTCACAAAAGTTTAAGTAGCATAGTAGTAGCAATCACAAGGTGAAGGGAAAAATTTTAAAGCATGGTACAGGGGGGGTTGGAATTCTGTACATGGGAGTCAAAGGTTCCAAGATGGAGGGATTTGGGCGTGCCCTGTCCTTCTTCTTTCTTCTCCCTGGAATCCATGTTCAGAATGATGTTGGCATTCACAGATTGGTTTAGAGTAGAAACTCACTGTCTAACATAGGTGATAGGTATGAGAAAATAACTGTAAACATAGTATACATAGTTTTTAGTATAAAAGATAGCACCAGCCCAAGAGGCGGGGTGAGTGCCTTGGACCGACCTACAGAACAGACCTTGGCAGGCCAGACAAAAAATGTTTGAGATAAAGAAACAATAAACAACCTTGAAAACAACAACCAAAGACTTCTCCACTCCTTCTTCGGCTGCTAAGTTGGAGAAAAGAGACTTTTAACAGAAACACACCTCGGGATCTTCCCAACCAAACCAAAAGAGATCCCAGACTCTTCTCCAAGCTGAACAAACCAAGTAACCTCAGCCACTCCTCGTAAGTCTTGCCATTGACATTTGTGGTGCATTTAACCCCAGCTGGCAAGTACTGTGGGATGGGAAGGAGAATGGAAGAAAAAAGTAACACTCATGGATTGAGATAAGAACAGTTTTTAATAATTGAAACAAAGTAAATTATACTAATACTACAAATGATAATAATATCAATAATAATAGTAATGAAAAGGACACACAGAGAGAAATAAAACCCAAGAAGTGATGCAGAATACAATTGCTCACCACCCATTGACTGATGCCCAGCTAGTCCCAAAGCAGCGATCGGTGCCAACTCCCCCCATTTTATATGCTGAGCATGATGTTTTATGGTATGGAATATCCCTTTGGCTAGTTCAGATCAGCTGTCCCGGCTATGCTCTCTCCCAGCTTCTTGTGCCCCTGCTCACTGGCAGAGCATGGGAAACTGAAACATCATTGACTTCGGGTAAGCACTACTTAGCAACAACTAAAACATCAGTGTGTTATCAACACTATTCTCCTACTAAATCCCTAACACAGCACTGTACCAGCTACTAAGGAGAAAATGAGCTCCATCCCAGCTGAAACCAGGACAAGACCTTACACCATCCAAGCCAGCCTTCTGCCCCACTTGCTTGACTTCCAACACTTTGGAATTGCCTACTCCTGCACTTTTAAGAGATAGCTCTTAAAAAGTGACCAGCATTTGTGGACCCCAATACCTTCAAAAGCAGATGCTCTGCAGACCTTAATCCTTCTGGTTCATCCTTCAGCAGCCTGAAGTCTTCTCTCCCCATATTCAGGGTTGAAATTTTGATGGCTGTTTTTCTCCTATTGCCAACGATTTGAAACACAGCTACTTCATGGTCACTGTGACCAAGACAGCAGCCAATCACCACTTCCCCCACGAGTTTATAAACAACAAATCTAGGAGGGCACTTTTTCTAGTTAACGCCCTTAGTATCTGTTATAAATGAAAAATAGCCAATTTTAATAAAAAAATTAAAAATAAAATTTATTACGCAACCGTAACACAGCCCCGCTTGCCACCAATCAAATAGGCCAACGTAACACCCCGGTCGGTGATTACGGGTGAACGTGAGATTGGACTCGCTAGTAACCAATGACTCCACGTCCACACCGGCTGCTCTGAGGCAGCAGTTCTTATACGGTTTATTTGGCCCGTGGCAGAGTGTCTTTGTTTCTTTCTGAGTTCTTCATATTCAAGTTGGTTTCTTTCTCTGGTTCGGGCTGCACAAAGCCTCCGTCTGGGAATTTCCTCGATTCCCGGAATCTGGCATTCAGATGGAAGGTGTTGATGGCCCTGGTCCTCTCAGATAAGTATCTTGTCTGGGCCATCATCGCTTGAGCGTCACTGGGTGCAGGTCCTTGTGAATGCCCATCTCCTGTGCAGCCGATGTTCCTTCGCATGCAAATGAGGTGGTGCCTCTGGTTTCACCATCCTGGGGAAGAATCTCCCCCCCCCCCTTGTACCTATATATTTTGATACACCTTTTATTCCCACGAATTACTACGCATATCTATAACAGTATCTACACCTAGAAGTTATTTTCAGTGTGCTTCAGTGTTGTGATTTGCAATAGGAGGAAAATTTAGGGAAGTGATGCAGAAGCTTTTTGTGTAACTGACAGTCTGTTGAACCACTGAGAAGCTGGACACGCCTCTGTGAAACACACATGTTAAAGATGAAAGAAAGCCGGGAACTTTCTCTTTCCCTTCCTGTCAAGAGCGAGGTAACACGGCTGGGCCCCCCCTGCCACGGGGCTGGGCCGACTGGCCCTGCTGCGGGGTTGAGCCCCCTTCCCCCGGACCGCCTGCCGGCCCCCCCATCGGCCCCCGTCCTGCCCCCAGCAGCTGCCAGGCAAGAAGGCGGGGGAGGCTGCGGAGCCCTGGCCGGAGCAGGGCTGGCTGCAGCTGTTAAGATCTTGTCGTCTGGTCCTCTCCCCCCAGAGCAGCTGAGACCAGAGACCCCTGCAGCCTGCAGCCCGTGCAGAGTGGCCCTGCAGCTGGAATTGAACACAGAGAAAACGAATGACCAACCATGAAACCGATCCTGACACAGCCCCAGCTGCAGCTCCCACCACAAGTTACCAGCGGATCAGGTAGGCCCTAGGTGGGATGTTAACCCTTTCAATGCTTCCATCCTCCCTCGAGTGAGAGAAAGGAACAAGATGCAAGCGTGTAAAGGAACAACATGAAGACATTGAAGTCAGTGAAGAAGTTAAGTCTCAGATGGGAGGGATGAAGGAGATGCCTTGTTTTTGGAGCTGAAATCCTCTTGTAAGCTATGGAGAAAGGACTCTTTTTCCCTATAATGCATGAAACTATGGGGAGATGAAAGTGTTCAAATTGATATTGAGCAAAGGCCTCCATGTTAAAGAAAGCAGATGTTAAAGTAGCTATGATCCCATGAGAAGTTTGAACAGAGAAAGAGAGACGAGTAGTCTGGTGCCCCCAGGAGAAGATCTCTGTTCCCAGGGATGAAGATGGTTTTAGAAATAGATAATGAGAACTTTTGCCTTTGAACAGCTCATCTTTAAAACAATACCCCATAAGTCGACATGGCCCATCGACAAACTGTGGGAAGGCTTGTGGCAGTGGGAAGGATTTCACGATGGCAGGGTTCCCCAGGTAGCTGTTACTTGTGACAAAATTGAGCGCCACGAGAGAACTGGTTTTTTTCCTCTTGTGGAGAAGTCTCCATAACCTTAACAAGAGGGACTTCTTTCCCTAAGTGAACTGAAGAAAGACTATTTTAGAGGTGGTAAACTGACTGGAAATTTTAGGCTTTGTTTCTTTACATTGTCAGTAGGAAAGAAAAGGTTGTGGGGGGAGAAGAAGTGTTCTGAAGGGTTTGTTTTGATTTCTTTTTCTTTTAGCTGCTTTTAATAAAATTTTCTTTATACCCTTTTAAAGTTTTGAGCCTGCTTTGCCTTTCTCCTAATCTTATCTCACAGCAGAAAATGAGTGCACTGGTGATTGGCCAGCACTGAAGCCCACCACACTCATCAGCGCATTGGTTGGGAAATCTCAAAATTGGAAAAATCTGGAATTGGAGAACCAATACCACTACATTCAGGAATTTCCTGGACCTGTTGGTATCTTCTGTATAATATTCCTGGTTGATGCCTGGGAAGTTAAAATCACCCATAAGAACAAAGGCAACTGATAAAGAGATATCCCTTAATTCCTTATAGAATAATTCGTTGATGTCATCATCCTGACTGGGTGGTCAATAGTAGGCTCCCACAACAACATCCACACTATTTACTTTCCCTTTCATCCTTACCCAGAGGTTCTCAGCTGTGTCATCACCCACTGTGCCATACAAGCCAACCCCTCCATTATCTACAGCACCACTCCCACCTCACCTTGAGACCCTTTAACCATCCATCAGGGCACACCAGTCACAGGACTCATCCCACCAGGTTTCACTTATGCCAATGATGTCGCAGCTCTGGGACTGGGCCAAAGCTTTAAGCTCCTCTTGTTTATTCCTCATGCTGTGCACATTAGTATAGAGACACGATTGAATAAGGCAATGTTCTTTTACAGTGTGGCAAAATCTATGGAATTTCATTTATAATTGTGATATAGGGAGGAAATTCAGGTTTTCCCTGTTGTTGCAATTGTGGTATAGCTGAATATCAGAGCTGTACTTTTGTGTATACCTGGTGGGCCTAGTCATTGACTCCTGGATAGTCCAGGAGCTCCCCAGCTTGTCTCTGCCTAGATGAGACAGTGGATTGATTTGAGACAAGGTGATTGTGTATCTGCATAGAAGTTAATTCATCAAATCAATAACAGCTATAGGACCAATCTCTGGGTGGGTGGGATTCTGGACAGTCCAGATGGTTCCCTCAGGCAGCCCCTGCTGTGCATAGGCAAAATGACAGGTGCTACTTCTATGCTTCAATGTGTTCATTAATATCCTAGGTGGAGAATTTGGCAGTTCAAGTAGTTACCCCCAGTTAGTTCCTGCTGTAGAGAAAGGAATTGACTGAACCACACACAAATAAGATAATTTAAAATAGTCATTTGTATTGGGGTTGACATGGCAAGGTTTTGGTGGAGAGTGGAGTGGTCTGCAGAGGTGGTCTCTGTGAGAAGAGGCATGGGGCTACCCTGTGTCAAATATAGCAGTTCAAATCAGCTCAGAAATAGACTGTAGGGATCTTGACCAAAAGACCATTGTACATTGAGGAGTCAGTGATCCACATAACAGTTGACCCAAGTATGTCCAGACCAGTGCTGTGCTGCACTACACGTACAACATATAACATGGTCTTCAGGTCTGTGTTGTGCTGCACATAGTCCTTGGTCACAGGATAAACTCAGTCACCTCATTGCGACACAGGAGCCTGAAGGCAGCTCCCACTCAGTACCAGTGATTATGCTACATGCGTGACCTTACCTTTATCTAACAGTGAAGCAAGAATTTATGCCTACACTTATGCTAGTACCAGATGACAGTAGTGAACACACCTGTAGGAGGTGTGCCCAGGTAGAGGAACTTCTCTGCTTAGTGACAGAGCTCCAGGAGGAAGTGAGTAGGCTGAGGAGTATCAGGGAGTACAAGAGAGAGAGATAGACTACTGGACTCGCACCCTACCTTCCCTGAGATAGGCCCAACAGGCAAACAGGATGTATGATGCAGAGGATTCCCTATCCTCTCTCCACCTGGCTGAATGTGGTGACTTAAGGAATAAAGGGGGAATGGCAACAACTTCCTGCCTGGTGCAGCAGGTGCATCTCTTCTGTGACTACCCCATTTTTCCAGATGCCCTTGCATAATAGGCACGAGGTTCTGCAAGTGGAACCGAACAATAAGAAGGACAATGGTTCATTGGCTTGGAGGTGTCACTAAAGTTAAGTTAGTCTGCTATCTATGTCAAAACCGCTTAAGAAAAAAAATTAAGAAAAAATAGATGGGTCATTTTCATAGGAGATTCCCTTTTGAAGGGAAGAAAAGGCCAAATATGCAGACTAGACCCATTTCTTAGGGAAGTCTGCTGCATCCCTGGTGCCCAGGTTAAAGATGCGAAGAGAAAGCTTCCTACCCTGGTATGGCCCTCAGATTATTATCTATTTTTGCTATGTTATGTAGGCAACAATGAAGTTGCAACAAGAAGTCTTGGGGCAATCAAGAGAGTCCTCAGGGTCTTGGGATGACTGATTAAGGGATCTGGAGCACAAGTAGTGTTCTCCTCTATCCTTCCAGTAGTGGGAAGCGATAAGGGAAGAGCCAGCAGGTCAATACCTGGCTCTGAGTCTGCTGTCACCAACATAATTTTGTGAGTTTTGATCATGGGTCAGTTTACACACCACCAGGACTGCTGGTGACAGACAAGGTACACCTTTCTCAAGGGGGATAAGGATCTTTGCACAGGAGTTGGCAGGGCTCATTGAGGGAGCTTTAAAGTGTATATGAAGGGGGAAGAGAAAGGGATAAAACCAGGATCACCAGAGATAAGCCTGGGGGTGTCATGCAAAAGTTTGAGGGACAGTGTGCTAGCGAAGCCCTTTGGTCTGGCATCTCAGTGGAGGTAGGGGATGGAGATCCATGTGACAGCAAGGATGCAAGGGTTATTGAGGTATTAGAAACTGTGGAAGCACCTGAGAACTTGTACATAGGAATTAGGGCTTGTCCCCCCCAAAAAGATGGTGGGATCAATAGCCCAACTGAAGTGGATCTACACCAATACACTGAGTAAGGGCAACGAACAGGAGGAGCTGGAAGCCATGGAGCAGCAGGACAACTATGGTATAGTTGCCATCACAGAGACTTGGTGGGACAAATCACACCACTGGAGTGCTGCAATGGATGGCTATAAACTCTTCAGAAGGAACAGGCAAGGAAGGAGAGGCAGTGGGATAGCCTTGTATGTTAGGGAGTGTTTTGATTGTGTAGAGCTTGATGATGGTGATGAGTGTTTATAGGTAAGAATCAGGGGGAAGGCCAACAGGGCAGATATCCTGGTGGGAGTCTCTTATAGAAAGAAAAGGTAGACAAAATACTCTATAAGCAGCTGCGAAAAGTCTCGCGATCGCTAGCCCTTGTTCTTGTGGGGGACTTCAACTTACCAGAGGTCTGCTGGAAATACAGTACAGTCTGGGAGGTTCCTGGAGTGTGTGGAAGAGAACTTCCTGACAGCTGGTAAGGGACCCAACTAGGGAAGGTGCCCCACTGGACCCACTGTTTGAAACAGAGAAGGACTGGCGGGTGATGTGATTGTTAGAGGTCATCTTGGGCAAAGCAATCACAAAATGAGAGGTTTTGGTTCTCGGAGAAGTAAGGCAGGTGGTTAGCAGAACTGCTACCTTGGACTTCCAGAGGGCAGACTTTGGCCTTAGGACACTGGTTGACAGAGTCCCTTGGTGTAGCAGGATACTCTGAATAGATGGGAGTAAAACAGCTCAAACTTTACCCTATTTGCAAAAGTTTTCAGTGATATGGATGGAAAATGGGAGTCATGCTGCTTTTGGTGTCAAAGAATGCTGAGACCAGCCTGACACATCAATTTCAAAGTTAAGCATTCTGAGGATGAGAAGAACAATGTTTCCTGACAGAAACTGGCACTGGTGAGGATGTGGCAGACAAAGTTTTTGATAAAGGAACCAACAAGTCATAATACTGATGGCTTATCTAAAGCAGCTGAGCTAAAGGCTGCTGAGCTGACACAGCTCACCTAGAAACATCTGACTGACAATCAATTTATGCTATAAAAGCCAAGTCCTACTTTTTAATGGCAGGGACACATCCCTTCTAGGTGTGTGTGTGGAGATTCCTCCCTTGAGTGGGGATGCTCCTCAAGGTTACTCCTCAAGGCTGAGTGAAAGAGATTTGCCCACAGTTGTTGGTATGGGTGAGCAACATCAATCACTATTTAATAATTATTTTGTTAGTTTTATTATCATTGCTTCAATATTGCTTTAAAAATAGTCTATTATGCCAGCACTTTGAACTATCTATACTGTGTAGTAAATAATTATTTTTGTCTAATAATTATCATCATCAATTTAAATAACTAATTTATTTTATTCATATATTTAGTTTGCCATCCTTAATCCTAAAGGACAAAGTTGTATAAAGATTCAATTGCACCTATATATAACTTTTGACATAAACGGTTGACCAAGTCTGGGACTAGGATTTGATCCAGCTGCACCCAGACTCCTCTCTGAGAAGTTTAGAAAGCAAGGCAGTCCTTTCTGCACCTCATAACTCAGTGGGAGGGTCTCCCTGACAAACCTGGTCCAAAGATTCCAATCGGCCCGTGACACATGGGATGCAGTCCTGAAGGGCAAAGCAGTCCAGAAAGGCTGGACATGTTTTAAGAAGGAAATCTTAGAAGTGCAGGAGCAGGCTGTCCTTGTGTGCTGACAGATGAGTTGACAGGGAAGAAGACTGGCCTGGGTAAATACAGACCTTTGGCTGAAACTCAGGGGGAAAAAAGACAGTTTATAACCTCTGAAAGAAGGCGCAGGCCACTCAGAAGGACTACAAGGATGTCAAAATGCAATTTGATTAGCTCTTACTATACAAGGTAGTCTCGGGTTTCCGTGTTGAGATGACCCCACGGTATTAGAAAGTCTCTTCCCCGCCCCCCCCCCCCCCCCCCACGACCAAAGAAGTCGAGATTCATCGGTTCTGCTTTTCAAGGTTGTTTATTTTTTCTTATCTATTGCATGCTTTCTCTGACCTGCTGAGATCTGTCCTGCAGGTCTGGCTGTGGCACACTGCCTGCCCTTGGGGTGATGTTAACTTTTTATACTAAAAACTACGTGTACTTAATTTACAATAATTTTCCAATACCTATCACCTATGTTAGACAGTCTGTCTCTACTCTAAACCAATCCAAAAGTGCCACCATCACAGCAGAAGATGGAGGCCAAGAAGAAGAAGAAGGACAGGACATGCCCAGATTCCTCCATCTTGCCTCTTGAACCCCCATTCTAAAACCCCAAAATTCTACTTTTTCACCCTGTGACAAATTAACTATCATTCTACTCAAACTCTTGTGGCTTGTAAATCTTCACACAAAGTTGGTAATTTTCTCCATGGGATAAAATCAAAGGCATAGGTGGTTTTGACTCTTTGCCAAGGTCTCTGAGCCCCTTGCCAGGGTCTCGAATCATCCAGGGCAGCCGGAGGAATGTCCTGGGTTCCGACGGGTAGGTTTAAAAAAAATAAAATCAAGTTCTCTGAAGTAGACATATTTGTTCCTACAGACTTTTTCTTCTTTATTTAATAGGTCTTTCAGACAGAATTTACCTCTCCCCCCCCCTTCAGAACAACTCAACTCAACTTTCACTTTAAATGAAGTTTTCTTTCTGGTAGAAAAGAAAGATGGCATTATGTATCAAGTCACTACTCTTTCATTTTGTCCTGCAACGTTCCTGTAAGACTTTCAGAGCTTTTTAATTACAAGTTTCATTCAAATCTTCAATAGCAAATAACCTTTTCCATCTCCTAAGTTCTCATCACAGGGAATATTTTTCTATATGCTAGCAATTTAAATAAAGAAGAATTTATTCAGAAGATTAACAGAAACCTGATTTGAGAAAGAGCAGCAAGCTTTTCCTCAGTTCTTCAAAACAGACCACAGTACAACTGCATACATTATCTGTTTCAAACAACAATAAAACACAACAGTACATATCACAATAGCAAGGGCTGGTTTTAATGCAATTCAACCCCACTCTCTCTACCCTTTTATTGCATTAACTACTTCAGCATAGCAAGTACATTTAGTGAAACCTGGTGGGATATGTCCTGTGACTGAAGTGCCCTGTTGGATGGTTGCAGGCTCTTTAGGAAGAATAGGCAGGGCAGAAGTGGGGAGGGAGGGTGGAGGTGTGCATAACAGAGGGGCTGGAATGTATGGAGATCACAGCTGGCAATGGCACAGTTGAGAGCCTCTGGGTAAGAATCAAGGGATAAACAGATAAGGCAGATGTCACTGTGGGAGTCTACTATAGACCTCCTAACCAGGATGATGATGCCGATGAATTATTCTTTGAGGAACTAAGGGATGCTTCCAAGTCAACTGCCCTTGTCCTTATGGGGAACTTCAGCTGGCCAGAAATTAACTGGGAGCATCACACAGCTGGTACAACCCAGGCCAGAAGATTCCTAAAGAGCTTGGATGACAACTTTATGGAACAGGTCCTAAGGGAGCCAACTCGGAAAGATGCCCTCCTTGATCTATTGCTTGTCAACAGAGAGGATCTTGTGAGCGAAGTGGAGATTGGTGGCCATCTTGGCCACAGTGACCACAAAGCAATTAAGTTTAAATACTCTGTGGACAGGAGGAAAAGTGCCAGCAAAACCTCAACTCTGGACATGAGGAGAGCAGACTTTGGGATGCTCAGGGGACTACTAAGTAAGGTCCCCTGGGAAAATGCTTTTGAAGGTGCTGGGGTCCATCAGTGCTGGTCACTTTTTAAACACCACCTCTTAAGGGCACACAAACAGGCAATTCCCAAATGTCAGAAGTCAAGAAGATGACGCAGAAGACCAGCTAGGCTGAACAGGATTCTTCTCTTGGAAACAAGGCAAAAATAAGGTGTATGCCTAGTAGAAGTAAGGTCAGCTGACATAGGAGGAATAGAGAAGTGTTGCTCTGTTGCGGTGTGATGCCATGGCTTGCCTCAGTTACCCTGGTCCTTCACCAGGTGTGTCAATCACCTCTCCTTTCCCCCACCCTGAATCCTGCTGGGTACTGTCTACCAACCCAGGAATTCCAGAGGAGCATCAAGTGATTGGGCAGATTCAAAAGATGCCCCCCACCCTTGGGAGGCATTGGACCATCCAGGTGTCCTTTTCACCTGAGACCAGCCGGCCCCGTACCTGATTGGCGGTCCTTGGTTCCCCTCCCTCCCCCTCTCCCCCGGGTAAAAGCGCAAGCACACCATGCACTCGGGGAGTTCTGTTGGAGCTGTTGTTACTAGATTCAGGGGCCATGCAGACCAGAATAAAAACCCTGGCTTAAAAACCTCCATCAGAACCGACTCCTTCCTTCAGCATTTGCCTTCAAGCTTCTCCGTCAGAGGATCTGAGGAGCGCACCTTCCATGGAGGAAGTTCTATCCCACAAGCACAAGAGCTCGGGCATGCCTGGACTTGCCCCAACATGCTCAGCTGTGACTCACAGCTAGCCAATAGTGAAATAAATGGGCAGGAGATCTTTCTCCTTTTTAATGCCTTTATTAAGAAGAATCAGCTCAGGTGGGGAGAAATTGACAGGTCGCGCCCACGCCGCCGTTGCTCCCAGGCGTGGCACAGAGGAGGAGGGTGATGCAGCTTCGTCCGCTGGTCTGCAGACAGAGCTGGGGATTCCGTCCTCATGGGAGAGTAGCAGATTCCTGGCTTTTTTGTCTAACACCCCGGGGCGTCTCTTTAATCAACATATTTTCAGGTTAAGGTGAGAAGCAAAAAGGATCCAAGCAGGTACGGGACTACGCTCCCATCCTTAGACGTCACTTAGGTCACTTGTTGGCTCGTAATTTTAGGGGGTTTTCCTGTAAAAACTGTAAAAATTCGGGGCGCAATGCATTTCTCATCTGCATACTGGCTCTGATGTCACTCCTATTCTCTTCGTACCTGGAGGGTCTGTCCCGGTGTCCTTCCCTGGCAAGCGGCCAGCATCAGGGGGACAGTGGTTAATCACCAGCCATTAACAGGTAATTGAAGAACTTTTCTTTGGCAGTGAAACTCACTTACAACAACTGGTCTGACTTGTTTTTAACTCTGCAACCTTAAAAAACAGATAGCTTTTTATTCATAACAGTCCCCCCTTTTTTTCTTTGATCAGGCTTAAGCTTAAGCTTGCATCAACTTATAATTTTTGGCTCATTGACATAGAATTTCCTATATTTTTTGTATTGATTATACATTTCCTGAGCACTCTGGTGATCATATTTACCAAACTTCATTACCTTTTTTGTTTTTTTCAGGTTAATTTCTTTAGAGATCCTTAGGTTATTCTGTACAACAGATGTCACTATTTTTGTTAAACAGGGAAATAAGAACAGACTAACAAGTGTACCCACAGTGAAGGTTATAGTTTTCCAACTTTTTTTGAAAGTCCATAGATTATCCCACCAACTGGAATCAAGTGTAGGAGTCTTTTGATTTCTTAAATATGCTAGTTTTTTTATTTCATTTAAAGTGTTTCTAATGACTGCTACAATTAATTTGATTTGATAAATTACTGTTTTGGTTTGGTTGAGTTGGTCATTAATATGATTAAGAGCTAATGTGGTCTGATTAGATATTACTTCTAATTCTGATTGTAGTTTCAAAATTTTGTTTAACATATATATATCGTTTCTTCAGTTTTGTTTTTCTTAAATCCTCATATATAGGAACTCTTAAACTTGATCCAGATTTTTTGTGTATTATAAAGACAGTTTGTTTTATAATTCTAATGATGCCACCACTAGACCAGCCTCTTGGCAATTCAGTGGATGCTGTGGTACCATTGACCCAAAACAGGTGTTTAGGGGTTTCTTGAAAGATATTAGTTTTTGTCGTGCCCTCCCAATATTTAGAAATAGTTTTTCCTTTGACCAGATTTACCAGGCTTGCTTTAGTACTATCATGTTCAAAGCACCACCAGGTTTCTCCTACAGGGTGCTCTCCCAGGAGTGGCTGCCTAAAGGTGGCAGTGTTCCGGGCCATCCAATATATTTTCTTAGTCTCTTGATAAAAGATCAATTGGGAGAGGTTAACACAATTGTTGTGGACTCTCAGCAAGGAACTTACTTCTTTCTCATAGAAAGGTTGGTAGTACTCATTGCACAGCTCTCCTGGGCTCTCCAGAGCACCACCAGCAATCAGAGCCATCACTACTACCCTTCCCAAGAGTCCGGTATGGGTCATCTTGCACAGCCTGCCCACCCGGTCTTGCCTCTTAAGGATTTTACTGAGAAGAAGTTTCCAAGTTCTTTAGAATCTCTTGCTCCTCTGGTTAAACCTCTCTTGATCTGTCCCTGCTAATTTGGTCTCTCCTAGGGGAGCACTCTGGAGAAGATTAACCTGGGGTCTTTGGTACTAAGTTGGGACGACTTAACCAGAATTACTTATTAACAATTTTTAACTTTTACAAATTTCTTAAAACACTTCAAGACATGTTATGATTCTAAACTTTTTCTTATGCACTTCATCAGTCTTTTTGAATGTCAATTTTAAGTCATTTGGTCCTTTTATAATAGTATACTCAGCTGAATTAACTCCTGATGCGGTTGAATCTTGTCCTGAGTTAGAGTGTGAGGGTGGTGTAGAATCTGGTCCAATACCAGAGGGAGACACTGAAGAATCTTGTCCAATGCTCGGGGGTGGGACTGGTCCTTTAATTCTCGTGATGTGGGTCCAACCTTTTTCTCTGGTTCGCACAGACGAATTAGTGATGAGGAGTACCTGAAAGGGGCCTTCAAATTTAGGCATTAATGGTCTATAATTCCAGGATTTTATTAAAACCCAATCTCCTGGGTTGATGTCGTGTGCTTTTGTATCAAGAGGGGAGGTTTGAGGGAGGTATCCTCTTTTTCTAAGTCCTTCTAGGGTTCTTCCAATTACTTCTTAATATTTCCTTGTAGCTTCTTCTCCTTCCAGATAGTCTCCTGTGCTATAGGGTGTTAACAAGAATGACAGTCCAAACATCATTTCATAAAGTGAAATCCCTATATCAGACCAGGGTCTTGTTCTGATGCGCAAGAGCGCTAGGGGCAAACACTTTAGCCAATTCATTTTTGTTTCTTCGATCAATTTAGTCAATACATTTTTGAGAGTTTTGTTCATTCGTTCCACCCTCACAGAACTCTGGGGGTGCCACGGAGTATGCAATCTCCATTTTATCCCTAAAGCTTCAATTATAATTTGCAATGTTTGGGCCACAAAATGTGGACCTCGGTCTGAGTCTATGGTATTCACCATTTCATTCTGGTTCACTTTTTGGCAAGTTAAACACTCTTTTATAATTGTTTTTGCTAGGTCATATCTGCTTATGCACAGGTTATTTATTAGGAAATAATCACATAGTCCTTGGACTCCCCAGTGGGTTAATTTATGTAGTTCTGTTAGCACCATCCCAGCAAGTGCTTTGTTTAGAAACACCCGTCCGTCAGATATTAACCACTCCCCCATATCCCTTGATGTAACTTTAAATTTCACAAAATATGAGTTCTTTTTTTCTTTTTCCCTACTCGGGTGTGGTTTCTGCTTAAAAAAAACTTTTACCAGATCTTCTGGTCTTAAAGCTGCTTCCTTTGCTATCTTGATCAGCTAGCAAAGGTTTCACAACTTTAGGATAAACAGTCTGGGGGGGTCCAGTTGCTCCACAGTAGTAGCAGCAGCTTTCACTCAAACGGACTCGAGGCCTCTCCATGCCTCCTGTCCCTGACAGTACTGGCCTATCCTTGCCTGCTGCTGGTGGTGTACCCCCCCACTCTTTTGTGGCCTTGTACTGCAGGAAAGGGTTGTTTGCTCCCACACTTTCTCTAGCTATAGCAACCATGATCCTGGCTTTGGCTTTTGCTTTTTCTTCTTCCCTCCTTAAATACACTTTTAATGCTTCCCTCAATAACTCATTAATATCTTTTTCTTGCCAATCCTCAATCTTTTCCAGTTTTCTTCGTATATCAGGCCAAGATTTAGTAACAAAATGGAATTTTAGTAGCATTTCACCATCTCTGGTATCCAGGTCTGTTTTGGAGTATAATTGAAAGTTCCGCCTCAGGCGATTAAGCCAAGTGGCAGGAGTTTCATCTTTCTCCTGTATACCCTCAAATGCTAGTTTTGTATTAGTTCCTTTGGGAATTGATTCTCTGATCCCCCGAATTATCAAAGACCTGTACTCCATCATGGCCTTCCTCCCTTCCTCCTGGTTAGGATTCCAATTGGGATCCACTAGTGGCAATTTTTCTTCTCCTGATGGCGCTTGGGGCCCTGGACCATTATCTTTTCCCCAAATTCTTATGCTTGCGGCCCTAATCATTCGGGACTCTTCTGGGGAAAATAATATATTTAGAATGGAATTCATCTCCCCCCAAGTGTAAAAATTTGGACCTAAAAACTGATCCACCTGGTTAGCAATGCCCACGGGGTCTTCAACTAAATTCCCTAACTCCTTCTTGAATCCTCTTACCTCAGAAGCAGTTAGAGGAGCATTTACAAAACCAACACCTCCTGCTACTCATCCCATAGGAACTTCTCTAAGGGGAAAACGTTTCTCTGCCTTGGAGGTCTTGGATCGGGTACTACAGTATGGCCCATCTTCAGACACAAATTGTTCACTTGAGGGGTATTAGCATTAGCTTGGACTTGCTGTAGGTCAACGGCTGTACCTGGTGATATGGGGTTACTAGATAAGGAGGCATTTATGTCCCAGTTAGGAGGAGGTGGAGGGACTGCAGTAGGAGGGGGAGAAGAGCTTTGGTGCATGTTAGGGGGAGCTGGAGAAGGGGTAGAGCTTGCAGCAGGTGGAGTAGGTATTAGTGGTGGTGCAGAAGCAGCTAAAGGAGTCGAAGGGGGTGGTGAGGGAATGGCCCCATGGCAGCTGGGAGAAGGGCTGGATCTGCTATTTGAGGTGCTCGAAGGAGAGGATTATAAGGTGGAGGGGCATCAGGAGGCACGTAGTCTAGGGGGTCCCACCTTTTACCAATTTCTTTAATTCCAGCATCTCCTCTTTCATTCCCTTCTTTCTTGCTCTGCACTTTACAAATTTGCACTCCTTCATTCTTTACAGCATTCAACCAACAAGCTACATACAATGATTGCTCAGGATCAATATCTTCTCGAGCCGTCAGGTAGTTACTCAGCTGTTGACACATCCACTTGTCTTTCGTCCCACACCACGGCCATCCTCCTTGCACCTCTAATTCTGGCCACACTTCTGAACAGTAATGTATCATCTTAACTTTATCTAATCCTTCTGTGACTTCTATAAAGTCCCATTTCTCTAATAGTTCACCTAGGGGACTGTGGGGAGGTATATTCTTCAATCTTTGGCCACTTTTTTTACTACCACACCCTCCCATTTTTTTCTGCCTCTAAACAAATCACAAAGATGTCTTTTTCTCTAAAGGAAATATATCTTATTTAAGAAGTCTCGACCTCCTGCCAAAACTCCAATTTCACTGACCCTTTTCGTCAGGACTTTGTTGAGACTTTCGCCTTCTCTTGCCAAGACTCAACAAACAACCAAAACACAAAAAAAATCCTTGAGGTCCTGACCTCTGAGGTTCACCTGACCTCCTTCGTCAGGACTTAGAGAGACCTCGGCCTCCTTTGCCAAGGCTCAAACAGCCAAACCTCGAAGCCCTGGCTTCTGAGGGTGCCTGACCTCCTTTGTCAGGGCCAAACTTCCTGATATCCTAAATCCTAACTTCCTTCTTTAGGACCTGTATCAGGGCCTTTGGGGTGCGTGCCACTCACACAGTATTTCCTCCACACGCCCGGAGGGGGGTCCTCTTTACCCCTTTGGAGGTGCCTCAATCACCAATTCCACTGGCTTCCCCCTGTTCCCGGCCGGCCCCCTCGCGGGGGTGCAGAACCGCGCTACTGAGGGGTCCTCACTCGCTTCGAGGGGCCGAGCTGCCGGCCCTCGTCGCACTCACACACACTCGCTCGCCTCCCTCTCCCGCCGCCGGATATTCTCACCTATCCGGCGCTGCTCCGTGTCACTGTCCCAAGCCGATCTTCTCTGGTCCCGATAGCCAGCTGTCCTGCAGGTCCAGGGTGGGCGGCCGTCCCAGTCCTGGTGTCCTCTTCAGGCGTGGCTATCCCAGACGAGTCCCCCAAGCTGAAATAAATGGGCAGGAGATCTTTCTCCTTTTTAATGCCTTTATTAAGAAGAATCAGCTCAGGCGGGGAGAAATCGACGGGTTGCGCCCACACCGCCGTTGCTCCCAGGCGTGGCACGAAGAAGGAGGATGATGCAGCTTTGTCCACTGGTCTGCAGACAGAGCTGGGGACTCTGTCCTCACGGGAGAGTCTAGAGTCCTCAGCTTGTTTGTTTAAAAACCCGGGGGGTCTCTTTAATCAGTATCTTTTCAGGTTAGGGTGAGAAACAAAAAGGTCCAAGAAGGTACGGGACTATGCTCCCATCCTTAGATGTCACTTAAGTCACTTGTTGGCTCGTGATTTTAGGGGTTTTTCTTGTAAAAACTGTAAAACTGTAAAAAACCCAGGGTGCAATGCATTTCTCATTTGCATGTTGGCTCTGGTGTCACTGCCCATTCTCTTTACCCTGGAGGGTTTCTCGTGGTGTCTTCTTGGCAAGCGGCCAGCATCAGGGAAACAATAGTTAATCATCGGCCATTAATGGGTAATTAAAACTTTTTCTTTGGCAGCGAAAACAAAGGAGTCTGACTGGTTTGACTTGTTTTTTTTAACTCTGAAACTTAAAAAAATACAACTTTCTATTCATAACAAACCTCTCCTGTGTACAGGCACCAGGACTTTATACAACTCACACCAGTTCTCAAGCAGTTCAGACCCAACCCAAACTTGAACCTGAAATATAAAATAGGCCCATACCTAGTGAGGAATATGGGCGAACAACAACTGTTGTTCAATCCAGAGTGGTCTCTCAAATGTGTTAAATTGCTAATGCAAATTAACAGCTCAAAAAACCAACCAGCCTGCTCCTCTTTCCTAAGAAGATCATTTGAGGGCTGAACAATGTGGTTACAAAGACAAGTATACCTCAGGAGCAGAATAAGAAAGGATCTAACTGGGATATTAAGGACAAGATTAGGAGTTTTAAATAGAATTGATTCAGAAATACTGATGAATAAGCTGGCCACTGCAGTATTGCATTTTATTTAAATGGTATGCTCTCTGTCTCACCCCTCCAAAATGTATGGTATATCCCAAGCCTGTGGTTCTGCCCTGAGCCATCATGTATCTGTAATCCCATTGGCCCAAGTGTGATTCCACGCCCACTTTCAAGCCCCCTCTTAAACTGTGCTAGAGAGACCTGTCGCTCTCTTAGCCTTTTCCCCTCTCTTAGCCCTTCTCCTCTTCTTTTAGCCTTTTCTCTGCTCTTAGCCTTCCTTCCTTCTTGTCCCTTCCCTCCCCTAGGCTCTCCCTCCTTCCCCCTTCCCCTTCCCCCCTTTTCCCTCAGTAACCATGCTGCTCCCGGGGATGGGACCCCCAATAAACCCCCATCTTATCAGCACCCTCAGAAGCCGTGTGATCTCCTTGCCTGCCTGCTGCTGCCAGCGAACTCACAGCCTAGGGGGCCCTCCGGGGACTCCCCGGGGTGCCCCCCCCCCCAAACGAACTTCAATAGGCCACTACAGCAGGTGGCCTAGCAAAATTGCAAAATTGAAGCAGCCTTTACAGTCATCTCTGTTGGCATTAGGAACTAGCCAGTGGCAGGTTTCCAAAGTACTGCTGAAGTAGGAAAAGACCAGGGACCAAGACCACAAGTTAAGAGTAGAAGCACTTAGTATGGTTCAAGACAATGTGTCTTTAGCTTTCAGTTGTATACAAGCACAGTTATGGATGAAGGCAACAGCAGCTTTGATCGTACGGGAAGGGGGTGACGGTAATTTTCCAACTGAAATTCGAGAAGTTGTCTAGGATAATGCAATTGATTTTGAAAAGAAGTTTCAATCCTAGTGGACTATACTAAATTTCACCTATGATCCTGCTTCTAATGTGGCCACTGCCTTTGTGCTTCCTATACATAATGCCACTGCTTATGTTATCCACCCCATCAATGCACTAGGATTAAATAATGAAAAAACAGTGCCCTACCCTTCAGAACATAGAGTGTAGGCACAAAAGGTGAATAAAAGGTGACAAACAGTTAACGTAAAATCTTGTGTTACTAGGAAACAACTAGGAAGCAATACTATTAATGCTCAAGATGTGTGTCTTGACACTGAAGAAACTATTTGCCACTTTGAAATTCATCCAGGCACTAATCAGAAAACTGTGCTTGTATATACTAGTAAAGGTTGTGCATACTTGAGAAATGTCCTTATCAAATGTACAGAGTAAAGCATTAAAGCATGCTTATTATCATAGAAATTTGCATTAAGTAAAAGAATTTACTTATTCCTTTTAGGAAAGGGGGGAATGAGACAGAGTAGAAATTTTTCAGAGTAGAAATCCATTTTGATTTAGGTGAAATGTACATCTTTGAGTTAAGTCTGTAGCTTGCAAACATAGCTGTTTAGTCTGACTGCCTGTTCTCGAAAAAAAACCTATGCTCGGAAAAACTGCTTCAGCCGAAGGACAAAGATAAGCGAGGAAGGGGGGGGGGGGGGGGGGGGAAGACAGAGAGAACAGGGCAGCCTGACCCAGGAGTTCTTTCTGATAAAAAAGAATTAGCGGCAAATGTCACGCAAAATCAGTAGAATGAATATGTATGAACCTATTGTGAAATGGCATGTGTATGTATTTGAGAAGAAGATAAAGAAGGATCTGAAGTTCCCAGAGGTACGCATGTCATTTAAGGAGAACAATTCCCATATGCGTCCAGCTCTGTAATAAACATACCAGTTTTACAACTTTCCACAAAAGTTGTGGAGTTTGTTTGTTTCCGCAAATTGCCATAAGTTGACATAGCCCATAAACACAGCTGTGGGAAAAGCAGTGAAAATGAGAGAGACTTCACAATTGCAGATTTTCCGTGTGGCTGCTATTCGTGGAAATTAAAAGCCGTGAGAGAACTGTTTTCTTGTAAAGAAGTCTCCATAAATTGACAAGAGGGGCTCTTCTCCCTACATAAACTGAAGAAAAGACTATTCTAGAAGTGATAAACTGATTTATTTCTGTATGTTGTAAGTGGGAAAGAAAAGTTATATGGGGGAGGAGAATTGTTCTAAAAGTTTTATTTTGATTCTTATTATTCTTTCTTTTAGTTACTGTTAATAAATCTTTCTTTATACCCTTTTAAAATTTTGAACCTGCTTTGCCTTCCTCCTAATCCTATCTCACAGCAGGAAATAAGTATATTCTACTAGGTGCACTGGCATTTGGCCAGCACTGAAACCCACCACATTAATTAGTACATTAGCCAGGAAATCACAAATTGGCGAACCAAAACCACTACACTCCTACTACATTTACAGAAGTTTCATCTTGGAAAGACAAACATTGTTTTAATACTGAATAAGTATCCCCTGTGTTGATTAAGAATTCTAATTGTTTTCCTTGTTTTCCCAGTTCATTTATAACCAGCAGGCCTGCTCGGCAGGGGTCCACTGGTATCCTTCAATCTTCTTGCAGCTCTGTGAGTAAGGGAGGGGGGTTATTTGAAGGGTTACTTTTGTTTTGTGGACAATTCCTTTTCCAGTGTCCTTCCTTCTTACAAAAAGCACATTGGCTGATTGCCTGCCGAGGTAAAGGATTTCTTGCTCCAGCCTGTCTCCCCCCGCCCCTCCATCTCTATCCCCATGCCATGATACTTCCAGATTTTGGCCTAAAGGGCCCCCTACTGCCCATTCCATGTTCTCTCAGTGTCGGAACCCAGGACATCTCTCTGGATGCCCTGGATGTCTCAAAGCCCTGGCAGGGGCTCGGAGACCCTGGCAAAAAGCCAAAGACACCTGGAAATTCGATCTTAATTCATGGAGCAAATTGTCAACCTTCTATGAAGAATTACAGGTCACAAAAGTTTAAGTAGCATAGTAGTAGCAATCACAGGGTGAAGGGAAAAAATTTTGGAGCACTGTACAGGGGGGTTTTGAACCTTGTACATGGGGGTCAGGAGTCCCAAGATGGAGGGATTTGGGCGTGCCCTGTCCTTCTTCTTTCTTCTCATTGGCATCCATGTTCAGGATGATGTTGGCATATGTGGATTGGTTCATGGTGAAGGTACACTTGCCAACAAGGATGAAAAGTATTGGAAATAGAAGGTAAATATCTTATACATAGTTTTTACTATAAAAGAGAAAACCGCCCCGTGGGCAGGAGAGAGTGCCCTTGGCTGTCTTGCTGATCAGACCTCGGCTGGACAGACAGAAAAACTTTGTAGATAAGGAACAATAAACTCAACTGAAGACTGAAAAAGCCAGAGTCCAGACTCCTTCTTCAAAGCGCGGCCTGCCCAGAACCACCTTTTCCCGTGTTGGGGCAGAGACAAGTAACAGCCGACCCCAACATCTCAGAGCTGCAATATTTGCATTGGCTAAGGTTTTACTTAATTTCCTTTTTTCCGGGAGATCCCTGTTTCGATACACTTACCACACTTCTTCAATTAATTTCTCCAGGTTCCTTTGGTCCTCAGCTTTCATCCTTTGCAGCTTTTTTCTGAAGATCATCTGAGAAATTAAATGTTGTTTTCCCTGCTTCTCTAAGAGGTCCAGGGTAGTATACTTCCACATTGCTTCCCATAATCTATTGAGAAACTCTGTAGGAGTTTCTGTTGCATTCTGTTTTACTGCATACAGAGCCCCTCAATTCACAGATTTAGGTATTGCATTTTTCCAACCTGAATTTAATCCACCCCTCGTGTCTTTTTAATACTTGGTAATGATCTGGGTTATTGTAGTCCCATCTAGGTTTTACCATGAGCACATAGTCATCTACAGTGCTCTGCAATGTCTGGGCAGCAATCTGCCTGAACATGGGTCATGGTTGCCTTTAAAATTAGTTCCTTTTCGGTATCAGTTAATGCATACAACATTAAATCAATATTGTCCCAGTCTGGGTCCAACGCTTTTACAAAACCTCCAAACCTTTTAGCTATTCCTGATGGATCATCACGATATCTGCTAGCAGTCTCTTTCCAGCTATCCAAATCCTCCACTGAAAAGTTTATTTTTAGCCATATTGGCTTTGTGGGCCGGCAAAACCTCTTGAGAAGTCACTCAGTTCTCAGGAGAAATTGAGCAGGCCCTCCGTTTCCCTTGAGTTCACCCGCTTGGAGGTGAAAATGATGGTAAAGGGGAAGCCTGATGTCTTCCCCTTTCCATCTGCCTGCCCCTTTCTGGTGATGGTGGGGGAGAAAGTTCATTTCCCCCTCCATCCGCCCCAGGTGGGCTGACAAAGTCCTCAATTCTCTCCTCAGGCTGCCTATTTTGATATTTTAAGCAACACTTTCCTATAGAACAAGCCAAGCAACATAGCGTCAATTTTCTTACCTCCTGATCCAAATTATCTTTCTCTAGAGTTAAAACAAAAGGGGCTCTTGGAGCTAAATTAATACCACTATCTTTTTGCCACTCAGGGTGGTCTCTGAGTTAAAAAAACATATCAGTGTAAATTATCTATTCCCATTTTGATTCTCTATGTAAAACAAGATGAGCTGTAATAAAGTATTATAGCCTAATGTCCATTCTGTGGCCATTTCTTCCCCCGTCAAGTTTATAAAGTGGCCACCACTGATTACAATACCTGATAAGAGTCTTTTTATTAACAGTTCCCCTGGTGCCCCCCAATTTCCTTCCAGTGGTCTAATATGCACCCTAAGGGGCTTTTAGCAACTAAATCCTGGTTTTGTTTGTTGTTATGTGGGCTCGCAGGTTGGAGACAGACACACGACACAACACCAAGAGTCACCAGCAAACAGCCGCCAGTTTATTATGGCTGCCTTTTTATATGGGCTTTGAATCTCTCGGGCCCAGATAGCTGATTGGATGGGACCTCTCTCCTCCCAGTTCTCTGGCCAATGGTTTGTCTGTAACTGAGGTTGAACAGGGTTGGTTGAGGTCTCTGTTGCCGCTTTTCTAGACTGAGCCAGGTCAGCCAAATTAGATTTGTTATGGCCAGATTTATCTTGTTCAGCCACAGACTAGTTGTGCTGTGACAGTTTGTTTCCCATTTTATTCGCCTTTCGCTTCACTCCTCTCTGGCCACTCCCCTTGCGGGCCTATGGAAACAAATTAGAGGTCCCACTCACTTCGCACTTATTCGTGCATCTCAGTCGTGTCTTTTGCTCTCACACACTCACTTCGAGACTAGCTTCGCTCATCCCTGGCTGTTTCCCTCGCTGGATAATGGAAATGCAGGTTAGAGCTCCCCACTTACTTTGTGCTTAATTGCACATCTCAGTCACTCACACTTTCATTCACTCTCACCAGTACAAAAATAAAATACAATTACAAAGGGCTTTGTGGAAGTGTAATAACAAAGAAAGGGAAAGAGGGGATAGCATTATTGCTTTTAACACCCCAACAGAGGTCAAATGTGGGAAAGGGTTGCTTTTGAAAACAATTTTATTTGCTAGAAGGAGGGTAGCCTTCCATAAACCTGCTTATTGTTCAATTAGGGCAGTTAAATCTATTCCCTGTAATAATTCTAGTATTTCCTCATTTACTGCCTCGTACAACAGTGATTCTTGGAATATATATATTGCTTCTTCCTCAGAGATTCTTTCTTCCAAACTAAGTTGGTTTAATTCCTTCCTGCAGAGTACACTACATGGTCTAACAGAAAAGTCACCAAAGGTTTTGTCCTTCTGGCAGCCTGAACAAAAACAACAAATCCTCTCTTTTGTGTCAAATCTGCCTGCAAAACCACACTGTCTACAAAAGATGCATAGGAATATCAGATGGCATTCCCCACATAACCCACACAATTAAAGGGACACTCCTTCCTCTGCCCCCTCCACCACCACAGCCAGGCTTTCCTCTACTGACATTTAACACAGACAGGGGATGGCGGCAGATAATTTGAAGCAAGTATAGATAAAGTAGATTGCAAGACTTAATAAAATTGCCAGTCCAATCCCTAACCCAAGTTCTGACCTCAACATAAATGCAGTTTGAGGAAACAGAGGCATGTAAGATGACAAAGGCAATATCCAACAGAATAATAAAATAGAAAAAAATTATTGCTAGGACTGCTCTGATATCAGCATCATACAAAAAGCAAGCCAAAAGTCATATAAGCTAAGCAGCCTTAATTATGTTAAATAGGTGAAAAAATCATAACTTATCAACAAAGTACACAATTTTCCAAATTTCTGCAAAGAGGGGTCCAATGTGGCACTAGCCCCCAGGAGCTCAATACCACACCCCCCACGTATATCTTAAAAGGTGCTAGCAACCCGATATACCCATATCCAGGGTACAGCTTCTGGAGCGTATTACTTTGACTAGTCAGGTTACAACCAGGTAAAGGGTGCTTTAAAGTTTGAGTATCTTAATGTCAGGATCTTGTCTGTCCCCACAATGATCCACCAGGAGCATAGATGGTCTATCCAGAGAAGTATTCAGAGGCACCTGCCAGACCATCCCAGCTTCGGAGGGTCTCGCAGCCAGATGGAATTTCTTCTGGCTGGCTCACCAAACTGATTCAAAGGAATTTACTCCACAGTAAGGTACTGCAAAGTAAAGCATACCTTTATTGGCCCGGCAGCCAGGGGGAGCATGCGGCATGCAGGGGGTTAACACCAGACCTCCATGTGCATCTCCACCATGCTCATCTTACAGAGTTTATTTATATGTTTACAAGTTTGGCATCTGCCTTGTTTGTTTATCTAAAAGTTACAGTCTTAAGGGGTTGGGATCTTACATAACTTGTGGTTTTCTTATCTTAGGGTAACAAACATGGCATAAATACATTCATCATACCTATTTTGCTAATGCTTACTTAATTTTATTATTACACACTTTATTGCTATATTAGTTATGCTTCATCTATAATTGGGTAATAATTATGTTCCTATTCTTTTATTACATTTTTCTACCCTTTGTGACAGTTCTTCTATTTGTCATTAAAATGGCAGTTAGTGTGCATCTTCCTTCTTGCTGCTTAGCCCACAACGGTTAAGCCCTTGTCCTGCAGAAAAAGCGGTTAGCCAAACCCATTAGCTAGCATTTCTTTCCCTTATCATAGTCCACTTGGTTTTGTGTTGAGGACTCCCCATGTGTGGAGACACGAGGCTTGACTCCATTTCAGAAGGCTGGTTTATTATCTTATTATATATATTATATTAAAATACTACATAAAAACTATACTAAAAGAACAGAGAGAAAACAAAGATCAGAAGGCTACCAAGAACAAGAATAGAATAGCATGCTGTCCTGGGTTGACTATATGATGCTTTTATCCCCAATCGTCTTGTTCTGTTTATACTGAATAATAAGTTTTACACCTTTAAGACTCTCTTCCAGACAGTGAGGAGGGGAGGGAAGAAGCGCACAGTTTGTTTTCAGACTGCTCTCATTCCTCCACATTCCTGCTCCTGGACTGTGTTGTCTGCGGATGGACAGACAGCGGGACAGAGCTCCTTTTTTCCCTTTTTCTTGCTTTTAGTTAGTTTTAGCTAGCTGAGGCAAAGAAGTTCTCCGGATTGTGATTTTTTTCCTTTTTCCTTGGACCTGTTCAAGCCTGCTCTGGACTGAACACCCAGAAGAGCACCGGCAGCTCCACCTGTGGCCCCCCTGGCCGGGCCTGGGCCGCGGCGTTCCCAGCACCAGAGAGACTGATCAAAGACTGAGTGAGCCGAGCTGCAACCCGGGGAGGGGACTGTTCTGAGTTTGCTTTTCCTTAGATTGTTTAATATTGTTTTATTGTTTAATATTGTTTGGTTTCTATTGTTTAATAAACAGGTTTCTTTCCACTTTTCTCCAAGGAGATATTTTCTCCCGAACCGGTTGGAGGGGGGAGGGGCGATTTAATCTGCTGTTGTAGAGAAGCCCCTTTGGGGGTTATCTCCCAAACTTGCCCTAAACCAGGACACATGCATAACAAAATCTTGTGACTGCTCACAGCCTTGGCACAGGTGGCTGTGATTGGTCATCAAGTGAAAACAATCCACATGAACCAATGGAAGATGCACCTGTTGCATTCCACAGCAGCAGATAGTTATTGTTTACATTTCTCTCCTGAGGCCCTCAGCTCCTCAGGAGGGGAAAATCCTAGCAAAGGATTTTTCATAAAATATCATAGCTACAGTTTTGTTTTTTTCCAAGGGCAGCTAGTGTTAGGAATAGTGTCTACTATTTGCTGATCATCGCAACTCCTGCTGGCGCTAAGCTTCTTGTCTTGCAAAAGCAGTTGCAGTTGAGCTCAGCAGCCAACACCTAACACCCAACTTTTATTAATCTATACCTTATACTAAGGCACTTGTGTTAAAGGAGTCCTGTGTTTCATATATTAAAGGAGTCTTGTGTTTTAAGTCTCTCCTTCTCTTAAAACTTTTGCAAATTCTTTTGCAGTTGTGATGTCATCCATACTTGCGATGTTACGGTCCATGTTTCAGTTTTGGGTCTTGTTCTACAGTTTTCTTTAGACTATTTTCACAAGTCTGATTCATTACTTCTATCATTCTGGATGATTGTGGGTGGTAGGATGTATGCAATGTGTGTAATTCCCAGGTTACTAAGGCTTGAGTTCTTTCACTTAATAAAGTCCCTCCTTTTCTGGTCCCTTCTGTGTGGGTGTTCCATACCTACAGGTAATTTCCTTAAATTGATGTTTTACAGTTACAGAGGCTATGTTCCTTTTAGAGGAAAAAGTTTCAACCCATCCTGAAAAGATACAACTGATGTGAAGGTGTCATGTTTAACCAAACTGATTGCTAAGCAATACACAGTTACTCCCTCATTCTCCCCACAGTGGGAGGGGGGAGAGAATTGGAAGGGTAAAAGTGTGAAAACTTATCATATAAAGGCAGTTTAATAATTTTGAAAAGGAAGTAGAGAAAAAACACGGGAGAGAGCATTGCCCCCCCCCCCAGGAAAACAAATGATACAAAAGAAAACAACTGATCAATATCCAGTCAGTCCCTGAGCAACAGCAATCATCGCCAACCTCCACCCACTCTGTTTTATTGCTAAACATAGCATCATATGGTATGGAACTTCTATTTGGTCAGTTGGGATCAGCTGTCCTGACTGTGACCCATTCCAACTTTTTGTGCACCCCCAGCGTCCTTGATGGAGGGGTGGTGTGAGAAGCAGAAAAGGTCTTCACCCTGTGCAAGCACTGCTCAGCAACAACTAAAACATTGCTGCATTATCAACACTGTTTTCCTCACACATTCAAAACCTAGCCCCATATTAGTTACTATGAAGAAATTTAATTCTGTCCCAGCCAAACCTGTGCACAAGGAGATACTGATATTCTCATTTAGCTCATGGAAGTTTATCTGTATAATCAATTTGCAGTATTTGCCGGGTTCCAAGGCTTCTCTGATGCAATGGAGGTGACAGTTTTATTAGTTTGTTTTTGTATCATTACAGTTTGCTTTTGTACCTTGTACTTTTAAATTATGTGCTCAATTTTGTGGCCAAATGTAAATTCCTTGAGCTAGAGTGCCCTATACTCTTTCATGTAACATATTTCGACAAACTAAGATACTTTGCTTTCTTTCATACAACCCTGGTATCTCTGTTTTCTTATTTTTTTGCTTATTCCCTGGTTTAAACTGCATCAATTATTCCAAGTTGACTGATCTATCTGATAGTCAAACTCTTTCTCAATACTGTTTTCAGTCTCTCACTGAACACACATATATTTTTCCCACTATTTCTCTGAGCTTGTAAAATGAATCTCTGGTTTTCTTCCATCACTACTGGTCTTCCATTGCCTGCTTTCCATCCTCCTTTCTCCCAGTCATAAGCCTAGTATTTTATTCCATTATTCACATAAACATCGTTGATAGAGAAAATGGGTTCTGTTTAACGAATTGGTGTATTTTAATAACTTCTGTAGTAATCTATACTTCTGCTGTTTGAATTAATCTTTTGTTGTGGGTTGACCCTGGTCAGCAACTAAGTACCCACAGAGCCACTAACTCAGCCCCCACTCAATAAGGTGGGTGAAAGAATAAGAACAGAAAATGTGGGGATTGAGAGACACAGACCCTGCTATGCAAGCAAAGCCAGTTTATTACACTATTCACCAATATTTATAGTTCTCTAAGTTCCATACAAAATTTTCCACTCAGACCCCTTTTGCCCCTGTTCCTGTAGCAACACAATCCTTTTGGTTATCAGGTCCCTGTTACATTCTTTTGTGCTAGTAATGTTCTTGTTACATTGTCTCTTGTCAGAGCAGTCAGAGTGACCAGACGTGATGTCTTCACTTTTGTTCTTGCCTTGAGTTTATCTCTCCCACAGCTTCCACTGTACCAGGGGCAGGAGGACTGTGGCGCTACCCAGCTCAGCTTCTGTAGCTGTCTGATCTTCCACAAGAAAAAGTGAGAAAACTTATGGGTCTAGATAGACAATTTAAAAAGTGAAAAAAATAGAAATAAAACAAGTGATGTAAATGCAAATCATTCACCACCTCTCACAAGTAGAATGGTGCCCAACCAGGCTTCAAGCGACAGTCACCTTAGAACACAACCCCTGCCCCCCTTCCCCCATCTTCTGCTACCCCAGCTTTATTGCTGAGCATGGTACTATATTATATGGAATATCCCTTTGGTCAGTTTGGATCTGCTGTTTTGGCCATGTTCTCTTCCAAACTTTTGCTTACCCCCAGCCTACTCCCTGGTTGGGTGAGAGGGGAAGAAAGCCTTGATACTGTGCTAGCACTGTTCAGCAATAGCCAAAACATTGGTATGTTAACAACAATGTTTTGGTCACAAATCCAAAACATAGCATCATACAGGCTGCTATGAAGAAAACAAACTCCATTCCAGCCTAACCCATTACATATTTTCTCCAGTTTTCCTACAATTTATTCTCCCATTCTATTAACAACAACATATTGGACCAATCTTTTTTTTTTTTGTTCATATCTAGCATTTTTGTCAATGAACCATACCTTTAGTTTATTACTAGATTACTTTAAAGGACATGAACATCAATATCTAGATTTTCTTTCCTGAGCAACTGCTCTTTCTTCATAACTAGGATCTACCCCTTGTTCAGATCTGATTGTAGTAACAGTCATACAGTACTCCACCCCCACCACCATCCCCAGTTCATTAATATTAACTTGATAAATTAGTGTGGCAGGTTAACCTTGGCCAGCAGTCAGATACCCACCTAGCTGCTCACTCAGCCCCCTTCCTCATCAGGACAGGGGGAGAAAATAAGAAAAAGTTGACAGGGATTTCACTTACCAATTACCATCATGGGCAAAGCAGGCTCAACTTGGGGGAAATTAATTTAATATAATTTGATTTCATTTATTACCAAATGAAATAGATTTGGATAGTGAGAAATAAAAGCAAAAAACAATTTAAAATAACACCTTCTACCCCCTCCCACCTTCCCCCAGGCTTAATTTCACTCCTTCATTCCCAACTCCTATACCCCCCTGAGCAACACAAGAGGTATGGAGGGATTACAGTCAGTATATGACAGTTTCTCTCTGCCAGTCCATCCTCCTCACATTTTTCCCCTGCTCCAGATTGGTTCCTCTCCACAGGCTGCAGTCCATCAGGAAAAAATCTCCTCCAGTATGGACTCTTCCACAGACTACAATCCTGTCAGAAAAATCTGCTCCAGCATGTTTTTTCCACAGTCTGCCATTTCTTCAAGAAATATCCTGCTGCTCCAGTGTGGGGTCCTTCATGGGCTGCAGTATGAATATCTGCTCTGCAGAATACCTGCTCCAGAGTGGTATCTTTCACAGGCTGGAGGGGAATCTCTGCTTTGGCTCCTGGAGCACTTCTTCCCCTTCCTTTTTCTTCTCTGACCTTGGTGTTTGCATTACTGTTTCTCACTTTTTTTCCCCCTCTCCTCTGTCTGTCTGCCATTTTTTTCCTTTCTTAAATATGTTTTCACATAGGCACTGCCAGTATTGCTGATTAGCTCAGCTTTGGTCAGCGGTGGGTCCATTGTTGACATGAATGAAATTGGCTGTGCCTGGCACAAGGCAGCTCCTAGTCTCTTCTCACAGAGGCCATCCCTGCAGCCTCTTCACTACAAAAACTTTGCCACAGACACCTAATACAATTGGATTACATCTGGACTGTCAAGGGTGAAAGCATTTAAGACTATTATAGTCCAGACTGCTGCTGAACAGTCTTTCCTACAGCCAGATAATTTCTGTTCTGACCTCTGAAGAGGATGCATTTTTTATTTTTGTAATGATGCTGCTCCCATGGAATCAATCAGTGTAGTGGTGCGTTTGTTTTTTTTTTTATTAGTATGTTTATTGTTTGATTTGTAATTTGGTAATTCCCTTATGCTGTCCTTTTCCTGCCTTTAGAGTGGCACAGGTTTCCCATTTTGTATTTTATGTTTTTAAAACTAGACTTGCTTCCTTATTGTTATTTAGTTAAGTGCTGTTTTTTTGTTTGTTACCTAGCTATTCCCTGCCAAGCCTTAAACCCCCTCCCCTTTCCAGTTGCTAACCCCTCCTGTCCCTGCCCTTTCCCCAGAACCCTCCTTACTCCTCCTTTCATTAAATGTCAATCTTTCCCCGAACCTGCCTTCCCCCTAGAAACTTCCCTGTCAGTTTTGTATTCTCCCAAACCCCATTAGTTCACTGAAGCTGTTCTCCCTTGAAATTCTTTATTGGTTTATACATTGTATTCCCTGCCTTGTTTTTCACTCCCAGTTCTCCTGATTAGTTAAAGATTGTATCCTCCCGTGAGACCTGCCCCAGTTTATAAGTCATTGTTTGTCCCCAGTTCAGTGTCTTGGGACCCTGGGGACCAGGGGTTTTGTCATCAAATAAAGTTACCCCAGTTCCATCCCAGGAACCGTGCTGCTGCCCTTTTGTTTCCGCGCCAAACCTCCACTGGTAGCTGGGATTTTGCAGAGCTCGGAAGGGGGGCTCTGTCGTGTGGGAACTCAGTACATCACTCCGGATGTCCAGAGCTACCGAGACAACCCTTGGGGGGCTCGGAAGCCCTGGAATGTTGCCAAAAGTGCCTGGTGGCTTGACTTTGATCCTTCTAAAGAAATGACACCTGAGTGTGAGGAGATGAGGGAATTTCAAGTTTGAATGGTGAGGGTATGATATTCACTGGGTGAAACATAGATTATAATGCACTGTACAGGGGGGTTTTGTATGCTGTACAGGGGGGTTTGGAATCCTGTACATGGGGGTCAGGAGTCCCAAGATGGAGGGATTTGGGCGTGCCCTGTCCTTCTTCTTTCTTCTCCTTGGCATCCATGTTCAGCATGATGTTGGCATGTGTGGATTGGTTCATGGTGAAGGTGCACTTGCCAACAAGGATGAAAAGTATTGGAAATAGAAGGTAAATATCTTATACGTAGTTTTCACTATAAAAGAGACAACTGCCCCATGGGCAGGAGAGAGTGCCCTTGGCTGTCTTGCTGATCAGACCTCAGCTGGACAGACAGAAAAACTCTGTAGATAAGAAACAATAAACACAACTGAAGACCGAAAAGCAAGAGTCCAGACTCCTTCTTCAAAGCGCAGCCTGCCCAGAACCACTTTTTCCCGTGTTGGGGCAGAGACAAGTAACAGCCGACCCCGACATGTCGCACCCCTGTCACCATCTAGCCCAGATTTAAGACAAATCAGAGCTTTTTTAAGCAACTTCTTTCAATTTTGTTAAAACATCAAGTTCCTTGATCCAGTTCCATTCCTGATTATTTCTCATTAATTTCCATAATGGTGTTATGAATGGAGATGAGAGCTTAGACAAGTCCTGCCTTTGATTCAGATTTCTGGCAGTAGCTCTGTTTGAGGTGGCCTGCACCCCAAATGGCTCTCACTCGCAAATTCTTAAGAATGGCTGATTAGGTCTATTATAAATGAATTATTTATTGAATAGACACAAGATTAACAGACATAAGATTTTAAACAGACTACTTATTACACAGGATAACACAAAAAAGAGCTACTAGTAGATAAAAATTCAGTGCATGATAAAAGGTACCTATATTACAGCTAGCAAAGAAATAGTATAGATTAGGAGTCAATGTAACTTACTACCAAATTGATGATGGAGTACACATAGAATCCCTTCACTCAGTTTCTGGAAAAGTAACCATGAAGATGAGTCCAAACTTTGGGAAGAAGTCCTACACATTTCCAGGGTGTATGTAGGAAACTTCTGATTTCATGAAAGTTTGTATAGCTTTTATAGTTTGTAAAGTGAAGTGTCTGTCCGTCATAAATTTCAGCAGCTTATCTCCCTACATCTTGTTCTCAAGGCAAAATGTTTATTGTCAACTGGGAGTTCCACCTCTGGCACCAGAGAGAGATATAACTCACTAGCCAGAGATAACTCACTATCAGACATGTCAGGCCTGAGTTATCTCATCAATTCATGTGAGGGGGAGAATTCCCAGAACTATTGCACCAGCTGATAGAACAGATAAGCTCTTCTGTGGTAGGGGGAAACGTCCTGCCACAAATGGTCTCCTGACACCAGCAAAGTTTTCTTTTTCCCCAATTACAATACCGGAGTAGTTTACCTAGTGCCCTAATTGGGCCTTATTCAAATTTACTTTAAATCCTGTTTAGTCTGTTAATCTTAAAACTCACATACTTGTCTCTTACACTTCTGTAGCTCAAATCACTAGAATTTTATCTGCAAAAAGTTTTTTTCTTTGTAAAACCCCTGCAGTGCCTAAATAAAGGTATATCGTTTTTCTCTAAATGTGAAATCAAATCTCCAAACTGATTTTTCAGTAAGTCAGATGGCAATGAAACAAATCTATAACTGAAAACCACTTGTTATTTTCTTGTAAATTAGCAATAATATCAGATATGCATGCCACAATGGCAGCCAGTCTCAGGATGAACTTACTTATCTGCTAGTAGCCTACCATCACTCTCCAGGATTTTTACCAGCCTTTTTAACAGGCAATAATGGAGAATTACACTGTCAGGCCCCTGAGGGCACTAATAGGTTTTAATGGTCCTGACCAGCCTTACTCAGGACCTCCACATTCTCTGCTTGGGAGTCCAAGTTCAGCTCAGTCTTGGGCCTTCAGTCCCTACCTGAGCTATGCCATAGGAGTACTGGACTCCAGCTCAATCACAGCTGTGCTTTGCCATGGATCTGGACCCTGAGCTGCAACCTGATTTCTTAGTGTGACCTTGGTCTTGCCTCATCACTAGGGACCTACTCAGTAATCACTGTCTGACTGGTTACTCTCATCAGTCATGCAGAATAACTTCCTGGCTTGATCTTGGACTTGCCTCATCACCATGAACTTTCTGGACTCTTAGTTGAACCTGTTTACCATCCCTGGGTCTATACTACTCACCTTGCTCAGGTAGTGTGAGGTCTCTGGCCAACAAGGCTCCTGCCCTGCTGGCCTTCTTATCACATTTGGCTCCTCATCCCTCAGGGAGAAAATGTCCCTCACTGCACCCTGACAATTGGGGGTAGGGCAGCGGAACCTGAGCACTGAGGTATACTGCTGCTATTGCTCTTCTTTTCAGCTGTTATATCACTCTTTTTAGCTTATCCCATGTTTTTTCCTAATCCATTTTGCCATATTTTTTTCCTGAATCATTTAACACTTTCCCCAGCCTTATACAGATTCTGTCCATTTCTTCTGATTTACAAACCTTATTGTCACCATTTCCTGCACATTTCTCTTATCCTTCTTTCTCTGCAACCTCTTCTCTGTCCATCTCCACAGTTACTCTAAGTCCCTGTGTCCTGGTTTAGGGCAAATTTGGGAAAAAACCTCCAAAGGGGGCCCCTCCAGAAAGCAAACCCACATGGCCCCTCCCCCCAACCAGTTTGGCAAAGATTCCTCAGAGAGAAGTGGAAAAAAACTGTTTATTTCACAGTCAAAACACCCCCCAGCACACAAAGTGAACAATACTGGATGACAACACTCTTTCACCACTCTGAAAAATATGACAAATTAAGAAAGTGTCTCCTGGGAGTGGTCACTCTGTTATCGGTCCCTCCAGTGTTGGGAATAGCTGCCACAAAGTGCAAACTCTTGATGTTTCCCAGGTCCCAGTCCGGAGCAGGCTTGAGTGGTTCCAAGAAAGGGAAAGAAAGACAGTCTAGGGAAAAATTCGGACTACCTATCTGCCGCTTCTCTTTCCCCGGCTAGCTGATGATAAGAGGGGGAGGGCGGCAGGTTCCCCCTGGAGCTCCGTTGAATCCCAGTTGTCAATTGTTTCGGCGCAATATAAAACACAGGCAGCGCACACGGGTCCCAGGGAAACTTTATTTGATGGTAAACTTCCCCTTTTCCTCTCCTGGGACCCCGATCAAGGGGCAAACAAAGACTTATAAGTGTGGGCAGGTCTCAGGGGTAGGCACAACTTTTAACAAATCAGGAGAGTTGGGAGTAAAAAACCAGGCAGGGATTCACAATAGTGAACCAATAAGATTCCAAGGAAGGAAAAACAGTTTCAGTAAACGCCTAAAGTTTGGAGAAATAGAAACTAGAAACTATCTGACAAAATAACTGGGAAAAGGCGGAGACAAAAGGAAAACAGCACCAAGGAAAACCACCAAATCACAAATTAAACCATAAACCTACTAATAAAACAAAAAGCACAATACAACACCTATCTAAACTAACTAACAAGCAAAAGCAAAAAAGCAAGAGCAAAGCAGGAGCAAAGCAGAAGCAAGAGCCAGAGCAAACAAAAGCAAAGCAAAAAGCAAAAGCCACACTATGTACTGCCCCGTCTCTGTGTCCCACCAGTTGTGGGGGAGCAGGCTGATAACAATAAAAACAAAATGTTGCTTTTCAGAGCCAGTCTTGAAGGCACAGAACATAATATCCAGCATAAACATGAAATAAATGGGCAGGAGATCTTTCTCCTTTTTAATGCCTTTATTAAGAAGAATCAGCTCAGGTGGGAAGAAATCGATGGGTTGCGCCCTCGCCGCCGCTGCTCCCAGGCGTGGCACGAAGCAGGAGGATGATGCAGTTTTGTCCGCTGGTCTGCAGACAGAACTGGGGACTCTGTCCTCACGGGAGAGTCGTTGAGTCCTTTGTTTGTTGGTTTAGAAACCCGGGGGGGGTCTCTTTAATCAGTTTCTTTTCAGGTTAGGGTGAGAAATAAAAAGGTTTAAGCAGGTACGGGGCAATGCTCTCATCCTTAGACGTCACTTTAAGTCACTTATTGGCTCGTGATTTTAGGGGTTTTTCTTATAAAAACTGTAAAACTGTAAAAACCCAGGTTGCACTGCATTTCTCATTTGCATGTTGTCTCTGGTGTCACTGTTCATTCTCTTTACCCTGGAGGGTTTCCCTTGGTATCTCCTTGGCATACGGCTAGCATCAGGGAAACAATCAGTTAATCACCCGCCATCAACGAGTGATTAAGGGCTTTTCTTCCCCAGGGAACCTAAAGGAGTCTGACTCGGTCTGGCTTGGTTTTTTTAACTCTGAAACTTAAAAAAAAATACAACTTTCTATTCATAACAAACAGAACAGGCGACTGAAGATACAAGCATCATAACGTCACCCTCTTTTTTTCTTGACTGCATAAGAATTATTTTCCCTTTTATGTTAAACCTAGTCCCTGATACTTCTTAACACACTGTTATTTCTATCCATTTATTCCAGGTAGGTGCTCCTGCATTTTGCTGTATGGACAGTTGTTGTGAATAGCAGAGATGCATTTGGGCAGTTTATTCTCATAATTCATCCACTAATCAAGGAATATTATTCATCCTTATTTCTACCATGGAAACTGGAACTACTTGTATCCATCAGGAAAGGGTGGTCAGAACATGATAGATATCACATGTTTTGTTCACAAAACATTCTCCATCTTCTCCTGGATTAGTGCAACTAGCAGATGCAGCAGTTTGCACAGTGGTTTCTGGGAACAATGTCTGAGATCATCAGAGCACTCCTAGGAACCCCTTGAGGAACTTCAGGGTGCTTGATGTTGCTAGGAAAGGGGAGTGTGATACTAGCAAGCTCTAGCAGCAGCTAATGAGTTCTGTCAATTGTTCTTGATCAAAGGCTGCTTTGAGCTTTTGTTCCAGCTGACTCCTGATTAGGAATGGTCAATAACACTTTCAGCAGGTGCTAAGGAGAGGCCTATATAAGTGCTGAACCTAGCACTAATAGAGGTAGTGAGCAGGCATAACATTTGTTATGGCAGAGTATGCAAAAGTTGTCTAGAAATTCTGCTCAGGGTAGTTTATGTGTTTTCAGCAATAGTAATGATGTATTTTGGGGCATGGTCCCCAGCACTAACTAGAGCAACTATCCCTGGAATATCATATATCTTGATTCAGACTGAGCTCCAGAGGAAGATGCATCTCTTCAGGCCTTTGGCTGCAGGGAGTGCCTGGGGCTTCTTGCTAAGGCTGGAGTAGGAGGAGATGGTGCCCTTGTCTATTGGTCCTTGGGAGAACTTCACACATTACCTTAATGAAGTTCATCAAGGGGACATGCCAAGTCCTGCATCTGGGGAAGAACAACCCCATGCAATCAGATATGTTGGGGGCCACCTAGCTTCAAAGCAGCTTGTCAGAAAAGGACCCGTGGTCCTAGTGGACACCGGGTTGAACAGGAGCCAGCAATGTGCCCTGCTGCAAAAAAGGCTAATAGTGTCCTGGGCTGCATCATGCAAAGTATTGCCAGCAGATTGAGGGAGGTGATCCTTCCCCTCTACTTAGCCCTGGTGAGGCCACAGCTGGAGTCCTGTGTCCACTTCCAGCTTCCTCAGTACAAGAGATGTATATACTGGAGAGAGTCCAACAAAGGACCACAAAGATGATTAAGGGACTAGAGTACCTCTCCTATGAGAAAAAACTGAGATGACTAGGACTGTTTAGCCTAGAGAAGAGAAGACTTGGGGGAGATCTCATCAATATATATCAATACCGGAAGGGAGGGTGTAAAGAGAACAGAGCCAGACTTGTTTCAGTGTTGCCCAGTGACAGGACAAGAGTCAATGGGCACAAGCTGAAACACAGGAGGTTCTGTCTGAATGTCAAGAAACACTTTTTTCCTGGAAGGGTGACTGAGCATGTCATAAGTTGATAAGAAAGTGAGTTTTCTCAGGAAGTTATAGCCAAACCAATCAGTGGTCAGATTTGAATATTGACACCTGGTGTAACCACTGAAGACATGGATACGCCTCCGAGAACACAGGGGGTTAAAAGCAGAGAACTCCCAGAGGACTTTCTCTTTGTGTTCCGGTCAGTGAAGAGTTCAGACCACCCCCGCCCAGAGCTGGGCGGGGGAGGGGAAGCCATGTGGCCTAAGCTGAGGTAGGCTAGGAACTCCAGACAGAGAAGGGGGGTAAAGGGACTGGAACCAGGCCAGCCCCTACAGGAAGGAGGGGTGGAGAAACACTGGGATGTCCTGGGCAGCCCCCTCCAGAGAGAGAGTGAGAGCCTGTGCCACCTTGAAATTTGATATAATGTGCTGGCAGCATGAAGGCAGAGGAGAAAGAGAAGGCGGGGGGGGGGGGGGGGGGGGGGAAGGTGCCCGGCCGTGGGAGTCCCGGGCAGGTGCTGTAAGATTTCATCTGTCCTGAGGGCAGCAGAGCCCGAGATTTTAACCCTTTCTTAGACAAAGAAAACCTTGTGAAACTAATCCTCCTTGATCTGAAAAAGAAGAGAGACAGCCTGGGACCTGAGATGTCAGAAGAAGATGGGAAAGAATCCTAGGTGGGAAGAGATGATGGAGTGGCCTTTGGCTGGACTTTTTCTTGTATAGCCATGGACTGAAACAATTTTCCTGTAACACAGAGACTGCATTTAGGGGGATGCAGTGGTTTGAGCCAAGAGAGTGACCTGCTGTAGTGATTGTCAGTGCAGGAGTGAGAGTGACCTGCTGCAGTGATGCCATGTACAGGAGTGAACAGAGAAAGATGAGGAGGGTGTGGTGGTGCCCTCTGTCTTCAGGGAAGAAGAAGATCTCTATTCTCAAGACCCTTGGCCCCAGGGGAGGTGAAAATGGGGGGGACTGTTGTTTTTTGGTACTTGGTAAAGCATCCTTAAAAGGAACCCTATAAGCAGTTTTGGTCCATGGACAGTGGTGAGAGCACTGTATATGGAAGGAGGATGTCACAATGGCAGATCTTCTCCGGGCGGTGCCATGTGTGACATGGAAACACAAGAGGTTTCAACTGTATTTCCTGTGGTAGACTATGGTAGAAGAGAGATGAACCGAGAATTGATTATCTGAGAGGTGGTAACCTCACCGAGAGTCGAAGGTTTTGTCTCACTGGGCTTTGGTGGAAATTGGGTAGGGAAAGAGGAATGTTTTGGAAGGTTTCTATCCTGAATTTTGTGTGTTCCCTTTATTATAGTGTAGGTTCATATTTTTTTTCTTTATTTCTAAGCTTGAGCCTGCTCTGCTCTCTTTCTGGTCACATCTCACAGCAGTCATTTGAGGAAAATACATTTTCTTGGGTGCGCTGGCACTGTGCCAGCGCCAACCCATGACAGAGCATTAGAAGGGATTATCCCTCATTGGAGATATTCAAAAGGCATTTGAACATAGTCCAGGGCAATTGACTCAAGGTGATCGTGCTTGAGCTGATTGGACCAGACTTCCAGAAGTGGCTTCCAACCTCAGTCATTCAGTGATTCTCAGCGTAAACTTTTCCTCTCTTTGGCCTACTCTTTTCAGGTAACTATTGCTCCATTCACACACGTAAGTACATATAGACTCATGCAGACGAGGCTTTTATGACCATTCTTTATGTTGTATAAACCTGAACTGTAGAACTGTGCACTGCAGGATGTAGATGCTAAAACTTTACATAGTTGTTATGGTTTGATTTTGGTACAATGCCAGGGCTCTTATGGCAGGTGTATTTTTAAAATGGTTACTGTGAGATGTGATTCGGAAACAGAATAAAGCAGGTTTTTATTTGGGGATGGAGGGAAAAACACAACACTTTAATAATTTATAATACAGAAACATGAGGGAAAAAAGAAAAAAACCACACACAATAATTTGCAATGGAACACTTTTAAAACACTTTTTTTTTAGTCTTTTAACATTTAAATTTCAGTTTAATATTTTCTTTTATACAAGCTTTTCTTAGTTTATCAGGAGAGAGGAGTTTCTCTCTTGCACCATGGGCCTCCCCCGGAAACACAGTGGAACTTTTTGTGGTTTTGTGTCACATGTGGCAGCCGCTCAGAGAAAATTTGCTGTGGTGACTATTTTTTTTTTTTTTTATGTCTAGCGTTTTTACTACTGCCTATGCATTTAAACTGCTTTTTAGGTTTTTTTTAAAATGTATTGCTTAGTTCAAAGAAGTGGCTTTTTTTACTATTTGTGATGCTTGTTTCCTCCATATTTTTACTTTTTTGGGGCCTGGGTTTTAAGAACAGAGATTTTTCGCTGAAGGCAGAAAGCTCTACCACACCCTCCCCTTCTGTTTCTGTTCTTTCTACTTTTTCTTGCGATTTTATTATTTTTGGCTTCCGGCCAACTGCCTCCCCCAAGGTGCAGTCTTTGCATTATTGGAAGAAATTGGTTTCGCTTGTGGTTATGTAAGAGAAAAGTCTAGTTAAAGCTATTTTAATTATTTTTTTTTAATCTAAGGTATTCTTATTTGCTGGTATTTTTTTCAACTACTCAAATCTTCTCTTCTTTCTTATCTTTCGTCCTCTCTAAACTCTCTGCCAGAAAAGATTAGTGTTTTTACAGCTTCTATTGTTTTAATACTAAAAGAGTTAAAAGCTCAGCCCGGTCTGCCTGTGGCCGGGCACCTTGCCCCCCCCCCCCCCCCCCCCCCCCTCCTCCTGGCTGTGGTGCCGGCCTAAGATATTAAATTTTAAGCCAGCACAGTCTCTATCATCCTCTCCGGGAAGAGGGGGAGGAGAGAGGGGGGAGGAGCTGCCCAAACCATCCTAGTCTTTTTCTAACTCTGCTTTTTAAAAAAGCTCCCAGCCTCCCTTCCCTCAGGCCGCATAGCCTTCCCCTCCCCCACCCAAATGCAGCTAAACAAGAGAAGAAGTCAGACCAACTCACCTGCCAGATCTAAAAAAGAAGTTTCTTTCAAAATGCTCTGCTTTTAACTCTTGTGTGTTCTCAAAAGCGTATCTAAATCTCAGTAGCTACACCAAGTGCTAATTTCAAATCTAGCTACTAATTAATTTGACCACAACTTTTCTAAAAACTTACTTCCAAGTCAAACCAAAACAATAGCTTTTAAAAAAGCAATGAGTTAATTCACAGAAGAATCATTGGGTAAGGACTATTAATACAGAGCTCCACATCTATCTTAGGAAATTCCTAAATTGTTTGAGATTGGGAAGCATTCTGGAGACTTGCTATTTACTTGCCCTGTTCTTATGCCCTTCCCCAAAGGTCTGTGATTGACTCTTGCTGGGAACAAGTTCTATTCTAGATGGACAGACCTAGTGTTAGGTAGCTACTTTTAGGATGAATAATTACTAAGACAAAAGTTGAATGATTCTTTTGGGATGAGCTCTGTAGGTCAGGTATCTTGGTAACATTTTGAAATATAGCTACTCTGATAGTCTCTCTAAGCTTTAAACAACTAACTTTTATTTATAAAGTATATTAATTCATTTTGGTTTTGCTCCTTAACCTGTCTGATGATTCTGTCCTGCAGAAAGCACCTCTACTGCTACATTACAGATGCAAAATGAACTTGCTGTAGGAGAACTTTATTGTCTTTCAAGACATTTGGGGTTTTTTTGCAGAGACTATCATCTGGCACCTTAGTGCAGCACTAAACTTTCATGTGACACAAACCAACAGAATAATTTTGGAACACTGTAGTGCTTCTACAGCACTGAATATTTTTAGGGATGTGCTGCATGGATCTTTGGACAATTTTTTTTTTGTACAAATGAAATAAATGTCTACTCAACAGGATTCTACAAGCACTGAGTTTACAGATAGTGAAAACACTGCAGAGTTCCATAGAGCTCAGCCTGATTCATCTATTTGTAGTTACACAAAAATAACTTAAAATGGTGTGGGAGAAATTAAAAATGTTGCTTTTAACACCAAATTACTACTTTTACTTTTTTTTTTCTTTAAACTTTACAACTTGTTTCAGTATGTTTTCCTGAGGTGTTCTTGTTTTCTGTAGTATGCCCAATTATGTCAGCTTTAATCAAGCCATTCTATAGAGCACTGAACATACTTAACGATACAGTGACTGGTAATATTTATTATGCTGCATTGAAAACTTCATAAAAGCCTAGAAATTCAATTGCTTCATTAGTTCTGCACAGTGCTTGTTCTTTATCGTTTTAATATCTCCACTTTGCATGCTGATTTGAAATGAGTTCACTGGATTTTTTTAAATATGCCTTAATATTTTGACATGGCACAAATTACATCCAATCATAACAAATACTCATAAGTGCTTAACTTGTGAAATTGTTTTAAAGCAAATATGCCATAGAATTGTGGTTTGAAAAATTTAAATTTTACTTTAGGAAATATTTGCTATTTCATTAGCTTTTAAAACTATGGCTGTTGGGCACCTTTCATTGATGCTGCACAAGTTTCTACTCACTAGCTAAAAATTCTTCAGTTAACTACAAACTAATTCTGTATGAAACCATAGCTGTTTATGGCTCAATTACTATTCATCATTGAGGTCAGATTACATTACAGGTCACTGTCTGGCCTTAACTGATAATTTTGCTTGTGCCAAGCCCTGAGAGATGCAAACTACCATGTGTGTATGTGTGTGTGCACAGACGTGCAAGCGCCTTAGAGAATGGACCTTCAGTAGTGCTTAGCAGTGTTGACTACACTGTCTGAAAGGCTTTTTTAAAATAATCAGCTTCATTAAAATGTTGTAGTAGTTTAAAGTGACTTCTGCAAGCTCTATGTTGCATAGCATTATATATAGCATGGATGGGAGTATGTCTGACATGGGGTCTTAGGTAATTGAAAAGAAGATAAGCAGTATTTTTGGCAGCTGGAGTCTGCCAATAATTTAAAACTCTTTGAGTTTTCCTGACAGCTGAAAATGGCAGTTATATCAAACAATTCTTTCTTAAAATGTCAATGGCTAGGAAAATCAATATGCCTGTTAGCACTACCCTGCTTCTTCCAGCTGTGCTCCCCTATTTTGGAGGAAAGCATTGCTTCATGTTGCTTTCTAATAGAAGGTTGATCTCATAAGAGGCTTATTCAAGGATTCTAAATCTTACTGCCTCTTCTTGAGTTTTCCAAGCACCACATTGCTCTGTGCATCTCCCATGCTCTTCTTAACTGGACTTTTCAGTTCTTCTTTTCCTGGTTCTGCTCATGCCAGAGGGAATCTCCAAGTTCACTTGTTTGTCTTGGAAATGAGGGCCTTGTTTTCATTTATGGCCCTAGATAGTGAATGGTGACAAAATTGAAAGAAATGCAAAGAGAAAGAAAAAGTCTTCTGGACTATGGGAGCAGTCAAGAGAGCCACAGTAAGTCCAGTGGAGTACTGCCATCTATGCAAATGATGATGTGCGACCACTACATTTGAACACCTGAATTAGATGGGACTTCTTTATTTCAAGGCCTTAGAGAATGTGAATGTGTCATGGTTTGACTTTGGCATAATGCCAGTGCCCCTATGAAAGGTATATTTCCAAAATGGTTATTGTGAGATGTGACTCGGAAACAGAACAAAGCAGGCTCTAACTTTGGAATGGAGAGAAAAACACAACACTTTATTAATTTACAACATAAGAGACAAAAGGGAAAAAAAAAGAAAAACAAACACACACAACAATCTACAATGGAATACTTCTAAAACACTTCTCTCCACTCTTCTAACACTCAATTTTCAATCCAATACTATCTTCCACACAACTTCCTTCAGTTTATCAGGAGAGAGGAATCTCCCTCTTGCGCCATGGGCCTCCCCAGGAAACACAGTTGGAACTTCTTGTGCTTCTATGTCACACATGGCAGCGGCCGAAGAGAATTTGCTGTGGTGACTATTTTCCTTCCATATCTAGTGCTTTCACTACTGTCTATGGATCTAAACTGCTTCTTAGGTTTTTTTAAGAATGCCTTGCCTAGTTCTAAGAAGTGGCCGCCTCTCACCATTTGGGACACCTCTCCCTCCCATATTTACTCCCCTGGAGCCTGGGGGTCTCAGGAACAGAGAACCTTCGCTGAAGGCAGAAGGTTCTACTACACCCTCCCTATCAGTCTCTGTTCTCTCTACTTCTCATAATGGCCTTGTCACTCCTGGCTTTTGGCCAACCGCCTCCCCCAAGGTGTAGTCACTACATTACAGGAAGATTTGGTTCCGTCTCGTGGCCATGTAAGAGAAAAGTCTAGCTAAAGCTACTCTAAATTATCTCCTCTATTTAGGGCGCTTCTTATCTGCTGGTATTTCTTCACTTACTCAAGCCTTCTTCTCATCTGCCTATCCTCCGTCCCTTCTCAGGTCTCAGCTAGGGAGGATCAGTGTTTCTTACAGCTTCCATTGTTTCAGCACCAACGGGATTAAAACCTCAGCTGAGGTCTGCCGGCCTGGGCACCTTGCCCCCCCTCCTCCTTTCTTCTCCTGGCCACGGTGCTGGCACAAGATATCAAATTTCAAGCCAGCACAGTCTCTATCACTCTCTCCGGGGGGGGGCTGCCCAAAACATCCCAGGTCTCCTCCACCCCTGCACCTTGCAGGGCTCCGGCCTCCCTTCCCACAGGCCGCATGGCCTCCCCCTCCCCCACCCAGATGCAGCTGGGCAGGGGAGGAGGTCAGATTCAACTTACTGCCAGACTCCAAAAGAGAAAGCCCCTCTGGGAATCCTCTGCTTTTAACCTCTGTGTGTTCTCAGAGGTGTATCCAGGTCCCCAGTGGCCACAACAGGTGTCAATTTCTAATCTGGCCACTGATTGGTTTGACCACAACTTTCCCAGAAACTCACTTCCTGGTCAAACCACGACAGAATGTGATAGAATTAGAAGTTTACTCTGGTTTTCCTGTACTGTTTCTGGACTCGCTTACCTACAATTTAGCTTTTATCTTCTTTTAGTATTAATAAAAGTGACAGAAGAAGACAGGTGGGATTGAATTAGTCTATTTTTGGTAGTTTTACACAGAATAGTGAACGCAGGTGATATGGATGTATAGGTAAGTTAACATAATAGGCCTTTCTGGAGCTCTTCATGTGGCTATCACTGTATACTTTCCAGTGTAAATCAGGGGCTGGTGAGGCCTTCAAGTAGGGCAAATATGGTTTTAAACACCTGTCCTTCATGCACTCCTAATGTACCTGACAAAGACATGGAGCTCAAGCCCATAAACCATGTAAATGCCTAATTAATTGTTCATCTACAGTCTAAGGGTTTAATAAATAAATTTTTGATTGGTCTACCTCAGTATATGTACACTGTGGGACCTTATGGCAAGATCAGATGTTGATGAAGTGCTGTTGAAGTTTATTGGGATTTTAGTGTTTCCCTGTGTAGCTCTACAACTGAAAGGGGTTAGAAGTTACAAACACGTTAATTCAGAAATCTGTCTTCCATTCAGTTCTAAATCTTGCTCTAATAGTCTATAGAAAAGAATATATGTTTGCAAGTTTATCACTACCTTTGGAATCACCTCAATTTTTTACAGTGCAATAAAGGTACAGCACCTGTAGTCAGTGTTAACACATATAGCTGGTGATTGCTCATAATTGTAACTGCTTGTTTAATGTGCTTAACCCAATAAAATCTCAACAGTGCTTTTAAAAACAAAGCAGACAAAACCCCCCCAACCATAACCCTATTATTCACATCATGTGACATTAGATATATTCATTACAAAAAACTATTTTCCATGGGAAGGGATTAGGATGGTGTCTGCATCATATGTTTGCTTTCTAGCTTTTTAGAAAGACTAGACTACAAATTAATTAAAATAAGAGGCAAGCCTTGGGTCAAAGTCCTGTTTTACTTCTTTGAAGCTTCAGAAACAGTTAATTTTTATATTGACTAAAACAATACTGACTTCTCTTTTCTTTTAACTTTTAAATCTGAATGTTTGGCTCAGTATAGATATTTCCTGAGTCTTGATGAGTTTGTGATTAATTTATTTTTATCTTAATGGAGATAGCATTACTGTGAGGTAATTTTTACAGCTACTTAAACTGGCAAATAATTGTAATAAAAAAGCATCTTGTAGCATTATCCTCAGCAGCAATGAGAATTAATTATCCCAGGCTCAGAGTCTCGTAAGTTATAGTTTTCATTAAAAATAGGTAATTCACCGAAAATATATAGTGAAAATAAATAAGATTTAGGAGCCTGGAAAGATTACCTTTATAAAAATTATTTATTACATTAAGCATTCTGTTTTATTATTAGAGTATTTTTTGTTTCAAAGGTCCAGCTTTATGTGCAGGCATATAAAATTGTAACAAATTTTTTACGGCTTCCTCCTGTTAGGTTTGAATAGCTTTCATTTGTATGTCTTTGCTATATGTGTCTAAAGAGCTTTGCTTAATCTTTTGTGCAGTGGGACAGAAGCATGCCTTTATAAGGCATATGTTTAAACTGTAAATGTAACATCTAGTTATACATTTAAAAGCCATGTAGATGGGGATTTTCATATATACATTCAGTGGGGTTTTGTTTGGGATTTTGTTTTTGTGGTTTCTTGGGGGTTTTGGGTCTTTCTGAAGAATGAAGTTTGGAATTTTATGGGCTTGTAAAATCTTTAAGTGCAAGAACTGCCCATCAGCAATATTTTAAAATGGATGATCTAGCAAGAAATATCAATATGAATTGTGGAAATAATAGGCAAAAGATGCAACCTATCCAAAATTGGTTTGTGCCATTGTTATGTTTGGTATTTTTGTGTGTCATCTAACCTGAGAATATTTATTTTTATTTGTTGTGCAATAAGATACACAACACTGCCACCTCTGGGAATGTAGGACTGCAAAATTTCAATAGACTGAGTCTGAAAGCTTGTCTTGCTCCATTGTTGTTATAATGGCATAATAAGTCTTAGGAGATTCATTTTTTTCCCTACTGGATGGGAATGGAACTATACAGCTAACCTATTTTTTCAATTCTATGAATCTTACCATTAAGTAGAATTGGAAAGAGCCAACTAGTCTGTACAATAACACATTAATCTTAATAAATGCATTTCCTCAGCCATACTTAAGAAATGTTTTTAGTACATAAGGTTGTATTTTGCAGAAAAATATATGTTTTGTATCTGCTCTGGTAATTAATTCAGTTTTTCTGCCTAAAGTTAATAACAACAAAAAAAAAAGCCACACATACTAGATTGTTTGCATAAGATTCACTTAACTGTAATTGACAGTTATTGACTTCTGTCTGACAGATGCTGAGAAAGCATTAAGGTGCATAACATCAGCATGGAAAAATACTTCATTCTCTGCTTTCATGAAAATTTGTAATCATGTACAGACACTCTCTAGGTACCTGCCTTTTGTGTGAAGCCAACAGTCATATTTTTACAATGGAGTTTGATATGCCTATACACAAATTTAAAACTATTCTTGTTGCTTGAGCCATTTGAGTGGATCCTCAAGGCTCCTTGGAAACTTTTTGAAGTCACCATGATCTGCTGAGATCAGATTGCAAGACAGGGGCTAAAAGGCCAACTCTGCAAACTCTTACAGTGGTAACTTTATTACTAACCTAGATAGTTGTCTTAGGTTACAAGATGTAGCTGGGGGTGTGTATTCTATTACCATCTGTTAGAGGTGGAACAGTTATCTTCTGTTAATTGGGCAGTGTTCCTTATCTTTCCACAAACCAATCCTCCCTCCAGAGTGATATCTTCTGTTAATGGGCCATTGAGTCTCACTGCATGACTGATAAAAATTACATAATCCCATGGTGAGATGCTCTGTCCAGAGGGAGGAGCCAAGCATTCCTACCTGGATATAATCTGAGACTTGGATGATTACAAGCAGCCTTTTCCCACTGGATTCACAGAGGAGCAGCTTTCTTCTCCACTGGATTCCCAGAAGAAGACCAGGCCTATCTACACTACTAACGGACCTTCAGAGGAAAACTACACCCTTCTACAGGATCACTGCTTCAACAGAACCACATTTGTCACTGCAGGAGGACTGCAGCCACCATTTAATGGGACTGCTACCACCACCCTGACCAACAGGGTGTCAGGTCGTATTCTGACTCTATCAATAGGTTTTTTGTACTATTGCATTTATATTTTTAATTTTCTTATTAAAAGACTATTATTCCTATTCCCATATCTTTACCTAAGAGCCCCTTAATTTCAAAATTATAATAATTCAGAGGGAGGGGGTTTACATTTTCCATTTCAAGAGAAGCTCCTGCCTTCCTTAGCAGACACCTGTCTTTTCAAACCAAGACAATAGTTCCACTGAAAGCAGTGGAATCATTCATGTGGACAAAATTGCTTACATGTGTGTCTGCAAAATGGAGTCCGAAGTTTGGAAGGACAGACTGATGTGTCTGTATATTTTAACTTTAAAAACTTTGGTTTAATACAGTTCTTTTATCCAAGTAATTTAATTTTCTGCAACAACATTAAGGTTAAAGGACAATAAACCAATACACTCATTAAGCTTTTATCCTTGATATGCGGCATAATGAAAATACTGAAACTATCAGAGTATAAGACTATATTTTTTACTTGGTTTCACTTCAGAGATGACTTTTTCATACTGTTTCCTGTGTGATTTTTATACTATTGGTGGCTAGTTTTGGTCTGAATAAGTTTTTTGAGATTATTGCTTAATGTTTTGACCTTACAATAGTCATGCTTGTATCCAGTGTTTTGCCAAATAATATTATATGCTTGTTAATAAAAGCAAAAAAGCTACTTAAATCTTGCCAGGCTGGTAGTAGTTGTTCCGTTCCATTCCGTTCCCCCCTCTTCTTGTCCCTACCTCTCGTGTTTCCTGCTGTCAGGATGATCTGAGAGTCCCTTTTTCCCAGCCTGACGGCCAAAGAAAGAGTCGGGATTCTTCAGCTCTGGTTCACAAGGTTGTTTATTATCTATTATCTAAAATATTTTCTCTCAGACCCGCAGAGGTCTGATCTGCAGGTCTGTCAAGGGCACACTGCTCACTCCTGGGCTGGTGTCTACATTTTATACTATGAGTTATGTGAACTTTCTTTATCATTATTTTCCAATACCTATCGCCTATGTTAGACTGTCTACTTCTACTCTAGACCAATCTAAATGTGCCACCATCACCAAGAATATTATCCATATTTATCTTATCAATGATGCATATCGAATGCATATTGCTGGGGTTTGGTCAGACAAATAATCCTCTGGAATCAACATTTCTAGAGACGAATATTCAGGCTAGGATTTTGGTGCATATTGCTGTAATCTCATCAGAGGGGATTTCCCAAAACCTTCCTTTGTTATGCTAGGGTTTTCATCAGGTGAGATTACTGTAGTCTCAGCACGAATTTATACATATCATCTATTGCAGTGAGGAAGCAGTTAAGTCCCAGATGGGAGGGAGGAGAAGATGCCTTGATCTTGGGGCTGAAATCCTCTTGTAAGCTTTGGAGAAAGGACTCTTTTTTCCTATAGCGCATGAAGCTATGGGAAGATGAAAGTGTTCAAATTGATATCAAGCAAAGGCCTCCATGCTAAAGTAAGCAGATGTTGAAATAGCTGTGATCCCATGAGAAGTTTGAACAGAGAAAGAGAGACGAGTAGTCTGGTGCCCCCAGGAGAAGATCTCTGTTCCCAGGGATGAAGATGATTTTAGAAATAGATAATGAGAACTTTTGCCTTTGAACAGCTCATCTTTAAAACAATACCCCATAAGTCGACATGGCCCAGTGACAAGCTGTGGGAAGGCTTGTGGCAATGCAAAGGACTTCATGATGGCAGGGTTCCCCAGGTGGCTGTTATTTGTGACAAAAATGAGAACCATGAGAGAACTGTTCTTTTCTTCTTGCGGAGAAGTCTCCATAACCTTAACAAGAGGGACTTCTTTCCCTAAGTGAACTGAAGAAAGGCTGTTTTAGAGGTGGCAAACTGACTGGAAATTTTAGGTTTGGTTTCTTTACATTGTCAGTAGGAAAGAAAAGGTTGTGAGGGGAGGAGAAATGTTCTGAAGGATTTGTTTTGATTCTGACTACTTTTTTTTTTTTCTGTTAGTTACTTTTAATAAAATTTTCTTTATACCCTTTTAAAGTTTTGAGCCTGCTTTGCCTTTCTCCTAATCCTATCTCACAGCAGGAAGTGAGTGCCTTGATTGGTCAGCACTGAAGCCCACCACAGTCATCAGCGCATTGGTTGGGAAATCTGAATTTGGCAAACCAAAACCACTACACAGGGTCAGGTTGACCATCTGCAAACTCCAAGCAAGATGTTAACCCTTTCAATACTTCAATCCTCCCTCAAGTAAGAGAAAAGAACAAAATTCAAGCATATAAAAAAACAACATAAAAATATCATAGTAAGTGGAAAAAAAGTCCCAGATAAAATACATTAAGAGATGCCTTAATTTTAAAGCTGAAATCCTCTTGTAAGCTATAGAAAAAAAACTCTTTTCCCTATAACACATGAAACTATAAAGAAATAAAAAGCTCAAATTAATATTGGGCAAAGGCCTCCATACTAAAGTAAGGAATTGTTAAAGTAGCTGTAATCCCATGAAAAGTTTAAACAGGGAACTCTTTCCCTAAATAAACTGAAGAAAGACCATTTTAAAGTCTGTCTGACTGACAGACACCTCACTTTACAAACTATAAAAGTTATGCAAAAATGCCACAAAGCAGAAATCTTCTATATATTTCTGTGAGAAACGACTGCTCACTTTAAAAATTTTAAAAGGTTTATTAAACCTTAATAAAAATACAACAAAAGGACTAAATAAGGAAAAGCAGGCCTGGGAGCCAGCCATGTGGTCATTTCTCACCATTGGGGACTTGTGAGCTAGGATAAAAAAACCTCCTCTCCATGACTGCAGGGGATTTTGAATGAGAAAGGTGTGCCCTGCCTCATTTTCGGCAGCTCAGTTGAGTTCTCCTGCAACCACTGGTGAGTGCAGGTATCCCCCAGGGACAGCAGAGGACTAAATAATGAAAAAGAAGAAGGGGAAGGAAACTGCAGATCCAGAGGATTGTGAGTATAAGTGTGTGTATGCTTGAAGTGTGAGTGGGGTAGTTCTGGGAGTGAGCTTAGGGTAAAAGATCCTCATAATTTTTTAGGCCGGAATATAGTTCCGTAATTCCAGTATATGAACGTGAGCTTCACATTAGTAATATATGGATCCGTCCTAGTTTGTTGAAGCTTCAGGATAATGGATGATTGGAAACGGGGGGATGTGTAAGAGAAGAAGGGGGGGGCCCTGTTGCTGGCGAGATGCATGTGGAAGAAGGGCAGAAATGCGGCAGGCGGGACACGTAAAAGACGAAAGCAAGGACCCCCTGCCCGCAGGACGCATGAGACTGAAAGATTTGCAAGAGCTCAAGAGCAATTGGAGGTCGCCAAGTTGAGAGCCACAGTGTTAGAATGATGGCAAAAGTTGCCATTCAGTAGAGATGGCACTCGTGGCAAGGTGAGTGGTGACAGCACGTGGGATGGGGAAGGAAGACATAACTACTCCACATGGAGGAGCGGGGCACACAGCGCTCAGTGCAGTGAGCTTCTGGTGCGTGAGAAGCCTAATAACTTCCAAAGCTTACCAGCCTAAGTGCCCACCTGCCCATGGTGACTTGGTGGTGGCTGGCACCAGTGGGACTGACTCTCAGGGCAGGCCGAGTGCGCAGGGTTTCCTGGGAGAGAGGCCACCGCTGGGTGCGGCGGGGAACGCAGGGCACTTCACACGTGGTGCCACCGAGGGTTGGGGATGGTCTCAGTTGTGCGGACCTTGTGGACCACAGAGATCACTAACCCAGCGGCAGTGCAGCAGGAAGCAATCTGCGTGGAGACCACTGAGAGTCGAAAACTCCTGGTTGTGCAGGGGCTTCCCTGCAACCCACCAGTATGGGGCTGAGCAGACGTGGAGTGGAGACCCGCAAAGGCACAGTGCCAGCTCAATGGGGAGGGGGCGGCGGCTTGGGGTGCAGGATGCAGTCATGTGCGGCACGACAAGCAGTAGGTGCCTCTTGGGAGGTGACCCCAGCACTGTGGGCTTGCCTATATGGAGCTGCCTGGGATGACTCAGGGATGTCAGGGGCAGCCCCACCCTGTGGGGCTGGCCTGGGGGCGCCAGGCTGCGGAGACTCCCCTGCAATGTTCACTAGCGTGGAACTGTGCGAACACGGGGGCCCATGTAGGCAGCTCAGCAGTTGCTTGCACTAGTGTGATGAGAGGGGGGACTGGGGCACTGAGGCGCACAGGTTTCCTCACTTTCCCATCGGCATAAAGGGGCAGGAATGCAGCACCATGTGAGTGGCTTGGCGGTTGCTTCTTGGTGTTCCGAGAGTGTAAGCTAATGATTTGCTTTTATTTTCCAAAAAGAAGGCAAAGCTTCTTCTTTCTTTCTCTTTTTTTCCCTCTCCTTTCTTTCTCTCTCCTTCTAACTAATCAAGGAGACCGTTTCTGTCAAGAAAGCCTGTAGTTAGTCTATCAGAGAGGCAGGCTCTGTCTAGAGAACCTGTAGTTAGAATGAACTGTGAGCTACCCTCCACGATGATAGGGACCACAAGTACCCCCCCCCCCCCCCTTTAGTTAAAAGGTAAGAAGTACACTTATGGGAATTACTTAATCACTGTCATATATTTGGATGTTGTACATTACTGATAGGTTTTGCATGCAGATCCAATTGTAATTGAAGTTATGAGATAAGTTAGGAAACCTCTACTCACATTCTGCTTTCATTAGTGCATTTGAAAATACTTCATTTGCAAACTTGCAAAGCCTTCCAGAGAAAGCAGTTTCCAAATACCTTGTGGAAACTTAGCACAGAAATGCTGTTAACAATTTGGGATTTTATTTATATGTGACATCTTAATGATATCAGAAAGAGCTGAGCTGTTCTGTGTGGGGTTTGATTCACTGCCTGATTGTGCTGAATAATTTGGGCAATTCAGTAGCTAGTTTAATAAGAATTTTTGTATTGTATTTCCAAATGCTGTTCATTATATCAGAAATCCTCTTGAATTTTGCCTAACAAGAGAGGAAAGATAACATCTTATTTAAGCAGCTAGGCAGGGGGACTTGGGTTTAGTTTTTGTATTGCCCTCTTCGGAGATGATACAACAAATCTATACTTGGCCTTAAAGGAATAGAGGTACAGGATGAGACATAGTAATGTATGCCATGGGAACACTGAGAGAATTTGAAAATTTGGCACCTCTTCATTTCAAAGCCTTCAATTTCATCTACTAAAAGGTGCATCCGTATTTTCATCATTCTGAGAACAGGTGACAGCCAGTGCTATGCCTTGTTCTCTCTCTTTTCAGTGCCTTTCTCTCTGGTTCTAGTTTGTATTCACTTGAAAAGAGAAACCTCTTTCCCTTATAAGGAATAGGCCAATTTTTTATACTTGTTCTTTGTAAGAGAAGTACTTGTCCAAATCTCCACAATCTAAATAAATGACCTCTCCTTCGTGCCGATCAAGCCCCTAAGAAAGACAGAACAACAAAAAGTGCTCCGTTTTGTGCCCTGCTGCCGTTGGAGGGTAAGAGGCAGGAGGCATAAATCCAACACAGTCTTTCTTTGACCTTTCCTTTAAGACAACACTGTCTGTTCCCACCCCAAAGGCACAGAGGGTAAAATACTGCCTGGAAGTGGTGGGGTGGTAGCAGGCAGTAGAAATCCTACTACTCTCTTTCCAGAAGATCTCTGGGGAGTGCTTTACACATATGTGTCAGTGTGTATCTATGTGTACAAGTGTACCAAGGTGTGTGAGTCTGCACATACAGTACCTGTGTGTGCCAGTGAGTACAGCTCTGTGTGCACACACAAGTGCCAAAGTGTACACGTGTTGTGTGCACTACTATATGCATACGTGTTAAATTACCCCCTCTCAGGTGTGACTGAGTTTGTGCACAGCCCTGTGTTTGTGAGTGTGCACAGGCCCTGCAAGTGTGAGCAGGGCCCTGTGTAAGATAGGTGTGTTGATGACACTACACATATTTGTGTACACAGATTTATATGCTTGTGTTAATGTACACAAGTTCTACTGAGTCGAGGGGCCAGCTGGTGTCCTGGTTTAGGGCAAATTTGTGAGAAAACCTCCAAAGAGGGCCCCTCCAGAAAACAAACCCACATGGCCCCTCCCACCAAACGGTTCGGGAAGGATTCCTCAGAGAGTAGTGGAAAGAACCTGTTTATTTAACAGGCAACACACCCCCCAGCACACTAAATGAACAATACTGGATGACAAAACTCTTTCACCGCTCTGAAAACAATGACAAATTCAGAAAGTCTCTCCTGGGAGTGGTCGCTCTGTTATCGGTCCCTCCGGCACTGGGAATGGCTGCTGCAGGCCACAAAGTGCAAACTCTCGGTGTTTCCTAGGTCCCAGTCCAGAGCAGGTTTGAATGGTTCCAAGAAAAGGGAAAGAAAAACAGTCCTGGGAAAATTCTGACTGCCTAGCTAAACTAACTAACAAGCAAAAGCAAAAAGCAAGAGAAAAGCAGGAGCAAGAGCAAAGCAAAAGCAAGAGCAAAAAGCAAAAGCAGCCCAAAGTACTGCCCTGCCTCTGTGTCCCGCCGACTGTGGGGGAGTGAGCAGGCTGATAACAAAACAAATCTTTGCTTTTCAGAGCCAGTCTTGAAGGTACAGAACATAATATTCAGCATAAACAGAGCAGACGACTGGGGATACAAGCATCATAACGTCATCCTAGGACAGCTGGGAATATAATTAGGATAGTATATGATTGCATATTTTAGTTAAGATTTTAAAATTATTTAAGAAGCTAAGTTAGTAATAAAGCTAGCAATGATCACATACCTTAGTTGAAGAGTAACAAATATATTAGGAAAAGTAAAGCTAGGAGTGACAGGGATAGATGTAGTAATTAAGGAGCAGAGACCATAGAAATACCTTGCCTTAAGAATAATTAAACAGTTAGGAGAGGCTTGGACTGTGACCAGCAGGTCAAAAAGTCCTGCCAACTGACCATGGGTGAAGAGTTTACCATGAGGAAGACGGCTTTTTTCCATACGCCCACTCCCTTATTTCAAAATCCCACCAACCCAATTAAGGGAGTAAAATTGTGCAGCCGTAATGGATATTCAGCTGATTATAATACAAAGCAGGCAGGTAATGATTATGTATTATGCGTCCTTAGAAACCAATTGGATATGTAAAACCTTTTCTGTATAAATAGAGAGCAGGAGTCTGCAACTCCTTGCACATGTATTTGGAAATGATTCCACATGTGTCCAGCACGCTGTAATAAATACCCTTCTTTTCAACTTTAATTAGTTGAAGAGTCGTCTGTCCATGCATCACTACATATGAGCAAGTCTCGTGTTTGTGAGCACATGTGCATTAGCAGACACTGTATATAAGTGAGTGTCTCTGTGGCACACGTGTGCTGGCGTGTGCAAGTAGAGCATGCACAGTTCCATGTATGTATGCAAGTGTGTGCTACTGACAGGTACCCAGGTACCTCTGTACGCCAAGGTTCTATGCCAGTAAGCAAGTACCTGTGTGTGTACTAGTTCTGCACATACCCCTAGATGCAGACGTGGGCTGAGCACACCCAGAGACATGACTCTGGATGCACAGCTCCGTGCATCTGGCTGCTGTGCCAACTGAGAAAACAGACGTGTGTTTGTGTGTGTGGGTGTGTGTGTTTATGTATCACTACTGAGCTCTACTGACCAGAGTAACCCCTAACTCCCTGTGTACAATCTATTACAATATGTAGAGTTCAACTTAGTTTATAACAGAAATACAAACCAAACCGTTCAAACTGCTGTTATTTATGTTCTTACCTCATGCCTTAATTTTGCTGTAGATTTGTTAGAACTTATAAATGTGTGAACCCGTTATATACTGATAGACTAACACTATTCCCCTGTTGCTGTACTTTGTGAAAGACAAGTGAAAGCCTTGCAGGACTACTCTGCATACTTTAAATAACTGTTTAAGTAACCTTTTGAACATAGAATTTAAATTGTATTAGTCATTAATATAATTCTCCTATGAAAATTACAACTATCTGTTAAGGGGAGGAACAGTGAAAAGTGTTAAAATCATTCACTTAAAACTGAAGTATGGTGGGAACTCGAGTGTTGAGGTGAACACCCCATGTGTGAGGGCGCCACAGGGCTTGAATCCATTTTCCTCAGAAGGCTGATTTATTATGTTATATAATATACTAAAATACTACATTAAAACTATACTAAAAGAACAGAGAGAGAGGAAGGATCAGAAGGCTACAAAGACCAAGAACAGAATAGAACGCATAACAAAATCCTGTGACTGCTCACAGCCTCGGCACAGGTGGCTGTGATTGGTCATCAAGTGAAAACAATCCACATGGACCAATGGAAGATGCACCTGTTGCATTCCACAGCAGCAGATAGTTATTGTCTACATTTCTTTCCTGAGGCTCTCAGCTCCTCGGGATGGGAAAAATCCTAGGAAAGGATTTTTCATAAAATATCATGGCTACATTTCACCCTTTAAAATTTATAAAATTAATTAAAAAAAAAGAATGTTTGCAATTGCTTCTACTGGGCCCTTGCAGAAGAGAGAACAAACATTTCTTGAGGTTCATCTACTACCAATCACAACCTCAATCAACTGCTGATGTGGAATGGTCAGGGAAATGCTTCAGCTGTAAAACATCAAATTCTATCATATCACTAAAACAATCTTAAAATATAAGAAAATGCAAACAACTCATGCAAACAAAGTTCATTGTTTCAAGTCCAAACAGCTGAGTTTCAGGACAGAGTCCATGGACTGAAGATGTTCCTCTTTGACATCTCTGCAAGTCCCCTTTGGTCCTGAAACAGGCTTGCAGAATTCTGAAACAAAGAACTGCTAAAGAAAAGCAACAAGAATCATCAAAAATCCATTGACAGTCATCAAACAATTCAGAGAGAATTTCTGGAATGCCCTGGCCTCAGCCCTTCATTGAACCACTTGGGCTGAGGCTAATTTTTGGCTTTTCAATGCTTTTGAGCTGCTAGCTCTTTCCACTTTTCTTTATTTTTTAAATTTTTTTTTCCCAAAAGAAGAGCAGCAGCAGCAGAGGGTCTCTAGGACCCTTCGGTGGCCCTGGTCCTGGTGGTCAGACCAGAGAACCCAGACCTAGCCCACAGAACGGTGGCCCAGGTCCGGGCTGGGAGCTGAAAGCTCCCAAACCCAACACTGGACGGGGCGGTGGCCCCGGCCCAGGGAAATGAGCCAAACGGCCCAGAACCAGCCTGTGAGGCGGGCTCTGTGTGCTCAGAACATGGCAGGACCATGCTGCCAGTGTCTTCAGAGCAGAAATGACCAAACGCTTCCTCCCCCCAGAAGCACCAGTGCACACCGGCAGCTGGGGAAGAGAAGCTTTCTCAGGAATTTTCATCCCAGATCTGGGGGGTTCTTGTCCCCAGAGCAAGTGAGCAATGCTTGCTTTGCACTGTTTCTCTTGCTCCTGCAAGGCAAACGCCACTGCTCCTGCTTTCTGCCCCTCGGCACCACCCCCATCCCCTCTGGGCTGGGGACTAGAGGCAGATTTTCCAGGAGCCAACTCCCCCACACCGCTGGGGCACACGGGGGAAAGCAGGCACCCCAGACCCAAGGGAGAAGCCCCCGACCACACGCAAAATAACCCGCAAACCACACTGAGTTTGAAAACAGCCAGCTGAGCTGCACCCGCAGTCATCTGGTGAGCCATGCTCCCTCCACGGAAGGACAGGCTGTTTGCAGGGTCTGATGTGAAGGACGGAGCTCCGGAATCCGGCGGGACAGCTGGGGTGGGCGGTGTGGGCAGCACAAGTGCTAGGACCGGCTCTTGAGACGGTCCCGTGGGCTCAGCACTGTTCTCGGCATGCTCTTGCACTGCAAGCGGGTCAGCTGGGAGCAGTGAGACTGGCACGGGCAGCGGGGGCGCATCCCTCGCCGAGCTGGGCGCAGCAGCCGAGTCTCCTTCGGGGTCTGGACACTGCAGCACAGGCGCAGCCATCAGAGCCGGCGGAGCCGCGCCGGGCAGCGGCAGGGCCGGGGGTGGGGCCGCGGGGTCCGGTGCCTCCCGCGGGGATGGCCGGGGTGGAGAATGCCACGGCGGAGCGGGCGGTGCCGGCCCGGAAAGCGGTGGGACCGGTTCCCCATCCCCCCTAAGAGAAAGGGGGGGGGGGGGAGGCAGCTCTGCCTGCTCATGCTCCAAGGGAGCAGAGGAGAACTTTTGCTCAGCCATGGGCGATGCGGGGGGGCTGGGAGCCCACGGTTTGTCTCCTTCGAGAGGCTCCTCTCATGCAGTGCCTGGTGGAAACGGGGCGCCGCCGCACCACCGAGCCACGATCCCCCCCACAGTCTCTCTTCGTTTCAAAACAGGGAAGAGGCCTAGGTGCACTGCATACATTATCGGAAGTTCAACACCCTGGCCCTTTGTCCACTCAAAGCAGCCTCCATGAACTCCCAAAGATCTAAATCGAGGGAGTATACCACATTTGTAAAAAATCTATGATTTTGCCCATCTGAAAAACTCATAACACAGTCTCTTCCACATAATAATTCTGTCCTTGTGTCCCCATCTGTGCCAGAGATTAATAACTTTCTCCTCTGATGCAGTAAACGGAACCTGAGCTTCCAAAGGTACATTTTTCCAATGTTCCTTCCACCTTCTACGTATGGCAGGATCTTCAGGAAGGGGAAAAATAACAGTACCTTTAGACAGTGTCCTTGTGGATCCAGCTGTGCAGCTCTGCTGCTCTGCGGTCTCTGGACACAATGTCCAGGAAACTCCAACAGGTTCTTCTGTTTTCCTTGGCTGTGAACTCTGCCCATCTTTAGGGTCTTGGTTCTTCAGCTCCAGGCTGGACTCCGTGGTTACTCCTGGGGTGACCATCAATTCCACACGTCGGGAGATCACCAATTGTTGAGGTGAACACCCCATGTGTGAGGGCGCCACAGGGCTTGAATCCATTTTCCTCAGAAGGCTGATTTATTATAATATACTAAAATACTACATTAAAACTATACTAAAAGAACAGAGAGAGAGGAAGGATCAGAAGGCTACAAAGACCAAGAACAGAATAGAACGCATAACAAAATCCTGTGACTGCTCACAGCCTTGGCCCAGGTGGCTGTGATTGGTCACTAATTGAAAACAATCCACATGGACCAATGGAAGATGCACCTGTTGCATTCCACAGCAGCAGATAGTTATTGTTTACATTTCTTTCCTGAGGCTCTCAGCTCCTCAGGACAGGAAAAATCCTAGGAAAGGATTTTTCATAAAATATCATGCCTACACTCGAGGACAAGAGCAGGTTGGCCCCTGTACTCACCACTGAGAAGATTATAACCCTCCTGCAGGCAGCAACCCTGTAGGCATGGTAGGTGGGGGTAAAAGCCATACTGGACCTCTGTTCAAAAACTCCACCAATCTTTTTGCTTAAAACTCTTTTCCACTGTCCTCACCCACATCAACAGATGCTATTATAACTAATCCAAAATCAAACTTGACTTAAGAAAAACATGAGTAGTTCATCAAAAATCTAAAATTAGTTAATTGCTTGAGCCAAATAACTTATAAAAAAGAAAAGGAGGGTTTGTTATAGATGGATAATGAGATGATTGGCTCTTGCAATTAAGGGATGAATATTGTGTGAATATTAAGAGAAGCTCTATTGATGTATAGTTATGTTATTGTAGTTTAAATGTCCTCTGTTGTCCCCATACTTTCCTTTCCCCTCCCTCTGTATTGTTACCATCAGACAGCCTGGGTTGTCTAGGACAGGTAGAAAGAAGGCGTGCACATGTGCCCCTAACATGGGGCAGTTGGGAATGGAAAAGCTTATTGCTAGGGGGGGTTGTGGCATGACAACACCTGACCCTCCAATCAAGTTGTAAGAAAGCTGTCTCCACCAATAAATGGCAAAGGAGAGTTGACTGACAGACTTTGGGCGGGGCCAGGGTTGGCTGATGCAACCCCCCAGGGGTATAAAAGGCGAAGCATCCATCTTGAAGGTGAGCTAGTCATGTGGTTAGCAGCCACAAGGGCAGCTCCCAGTCCTGTTTTTACTTATTTAGTCCTTTTGATGTATTTTTCTTAAGGTTTAATAAACCTTTTAAAATTTTTTAAGTGAGCAGTAGTTTCTCACATTTCCATGGGAATCTGTGGAGTTTCTGTCATGAATAGGGATGCCTGCTTCGTGGTTAGTCCCTCAGAGGTTAAGTGAAGGAATCTGTACGTTATCGTCATTTCAGTAGTAAGTTACATTTGAATGTTAATCAATACTATTTCCTTTGCTACCTTTAATATAAGTATCTTGATATCGTGCACTGCTTTATGCTATGCTGTAATTTACTAGTAGTTCTTTTTAGTTTTAGACTGTGTAGTAAGTAACTCTGATCAAGATCTTTAATCTGTTATGTCCTGTTTAATAAATAATTTTACAAATAGACCTGATCTGCCATCCTTAGAAATTGTGGACTAGAGTGATTTCTTAAATTCAAAATGTTGTCAAAATCTGAGGCTAAGGCAGGGCTTATCTGAAGCTCCCACTCCTAGCATGCAGGAGCAACTTTGGTGGGTGCCTGGCATCCAGCCAGGGTCAGCCCACTAGTCTTTTTTGTGCTGACACCCAGGATCATGAGGATTTTGAGATAAAGATAGTAATTGGGAGAGGTGATGGGCAAAATGAGTACTGAACAATGTTAGAGAGTAGAATGATCATGGGGAATTTTTGTTGTAATTGTAGTGAAGGGACAAGGTGTGGATTTTGTGCAAATTGTCCACTTTCGTTCTGTCTTGTGATAATGTTATTTTGTTTTTTGTGGGGGGAATTTTTGTCCTGCCTTGGCTGATTTTGTTGTGAGTGCAGGTTGTGTAATGAATGTAATAATTCTTAAATATGTGATTCACAGAGGCGAGAGGTGGAAGCATCAGTGCTGTCTCTCCAACATTCTTCCCCCTTCAAGGGTCTGGGAGTGGGCAAAATCCTGTGAGGGGATACAACTAGTCCAGCTGACCCAAATTAACCAAAGGGATATTCCATACCATATGATGTCAGCTCAGATATAAAAGCTAAAGGAAGGAGGAGGAACTGGGGACACTCATTATTTATAATATTTGCCTTCCAGACCAACCACTCTGCATGCTAAAGCCCAGCTTCTGGGGAAGTGTCTGAACATCACTCACTGATGTGAAGTACAGCATAAACTTTTTTTTCTCTTTGCCTATGCGTGCACAAACTTTTGCTTTTACTTTAGTAAACTGCCTTATCTCAACCTAGGAGTTGCTTTCCGTCTTATTTTCTCTCCCCTATCCAGCTGGGGAGTGGTAGAGTGGCTTGCTGGGCACCTGGCATCAGAGCCAAGGTCAACCCATCATAACATCAACTCTGAACTATTGAAGGAAAAGTGAAAAGGACCTTTCCAATTCCTCCTGGTAACCTACACCATGTTCAGGGTAGAGGGAATTGAACTCTGCATTCATCACATGTGGGTAAAGCCAGCAACCACACAACTGGAGGGGCAGAGTCCAATAAGATGAAGTTTAATAAGTCCAAGGGCTTAGTCCTGCATTTTGGCCTCAATAACCCCCTGCAACATTATAAGCTGGGGATGGTGTCGCTGGACAGTGCCCAAGTCTTGGGTTTCCTGCTGTCGAGATGACCCGAGAGTCCCTTTTCCCCAGCCCGACAGCCAAAGAAAGAGTCGGGATTCTTCAGGTCTGGTTCACAAGGTTGTTTATTATCTATTATCTAAAATATTTTCTCTCAGACCCGCAGAGGTCTGATCTGCAGGTCTGTCAAGGGCACACTGCCTGCCCCTGGGGTGGTGTCTACATTTTATACTATGAGTTGTGTGTACTTTATTTATCATTATTTTCCAATACCTATCGCCTATGTTAGACTGTCTACTTCTACTCTAGACCAATCTAAATGTGCCACCATCACCAAGAAGATGGAGGCTAGGAAGAAGGAAGAAGAATAGTACAATGCCCCTGTCCCTCCATCTTGCCTCCTAGACCCCCTATAATAAAATCCCCAAAACTCCACTTTTCAGCCAGTGATTAATTCATTATTACTCTACTTAAACTTCTGTGACTTGTAATTCTTCATACAAGGTTGGTAATTTGCTCCATGAGTTAAGATTGAAATCCCAAGTGTCTTTGGCTTCCTGCCAGGACTCCCCAGCCCCCTGCCAGGGGCACGTGTCACCCAGGGCACCCCTCTAGGTGTCCTGGGTTCCGTCATCTCCCCCTTCTTTTTGCACCAAAAACACGTCTTTGGCAGCATTATTCAAGGCCTGCTGCATGCACTGAAAAATGCATGGCATGAAGAGCAGAAGAATCACAAGTCCTACTAAAATATAAAACCCTACTTTTAAAAGTTCCCTCCACAATGAAGATAGATTGAAGAAATCAAACACACCATCCAGCCAAGATCCAGTAACTTCTCCAAGTCTGGTTATACCTTCTTGTAATTGTTTTATGTTTTCATGGATAGATTTTGAATGATCCGACAGGTTCATGCAGCACATTCCCTCAAACTCTTCACACCTGTGCCCATGTGCCAGCAATAAATAATCAGTTGCTGCTCTGTTTTGGAGAGTTGCTCACCTTACACTGCTGACGTCTGTTAACATGTCACTCAGTGCAAGAGAGATGGCACGAGCATGCTTGCTCAGCCGACAACCCATTCGATCCAATTGGGTCGAGGCTATTCCTGATGCCACTTGTGGTGAAAAGATTGCAGCCGAAATTCTCTGAGCCTTGTTCCACATGTGAACCTTATCATCACAATTTGGATCATATTGTTTGAATGATCTTTTCCCTCTATGTTTTTGTTCTTTTAAAATTTTCAAATTGGCGTTAGCAATGAAAGCTTTCCAATGCTGCATGGACCACCTTTGACATTTGCAGGGATATGTATGTGGGATATTTTTTTAAAGAGAGGAATGAGGTACTCACACCGAGATAGAAGCCACAGGACACCTAAATCTTCCAGAGAAAAATAATGTATTGCTCCCTTATCAGCAGAAAACTAACTTCTTCTTGCCTTGCTCAGCCCTGAAGATGCCATCAGGATTAAGAGGAAGAAGTTGACAGTGACCAGACAGAATCCTTTGTTTGAATGGAATTTATGCAACATGTATGAGATGTATGAATATGCAACAGGCAATTGTTTTTAAGGGTTAATCCTCTGTTAACAGGGGTCCTTTTTTGGGCTTGTGTTGCCCAGAAAAAGGTACCCAGACATCCATATCTCTTTGTTTTTATTGTCTCATATTGTCCTAATCTCAATTGTTCAAATTTTATTACTCTAATTATATTACTATTTTTATAATCATTTTATTGCTATTAAACTTTTAAAATTTTAAAAACAAGTGATTGGCATTTTTCACACATACCTACTTTACAACTTTTATGAGTTGTAGAGTTTTTCCAAAAATCACCAGGAACTGCACCTCCTTAGAGGGACCTTGGTACTTAGCTGAAGGCACTTCTATCCCCTGTTCATTTAATCTATTCCTTAAAGTAGCTCTGGGTATTCCTGAAGCCAAAGCCATTCTCCATAACTAATTTCTCTGCTCTTGGAGAAGGCTAGGTTGATAAGGCTTTTCTTTTGTCTCAGTTGGGTTATATTTAATAATTCTCACCTGCCTCTCAGGGCGTTTCCACATTTCAGTACTTGGGTTCTTTTCCTGGTTTTCCCAGCCTGTCTCTCTCAGATTGTTTACTATATCATGCAGGAGTTCTGCCCATGTAGGGACAGGTGTCCTCAGGGCTTGTGGATCTTATAAAGCTTCATTATGCATTACATCTCTTTTGATTGCATCTTGTCCCCCCACCAAATAACCTTTTAGCTTATTTGGAGCTTCCCTCAACAAATGTCTTAACATATCAGGATCTACCTCTGTGGAGACTGGAATGTCTTTGTCTGCATGTCTGTGCATTGCCTGAAGAAAGGTGGTTTTTGTAACAGCAGATGAGATGTCATTAACTGACTGCATGCAGATTGAGACTGGTTCCCTTCTCTCCACAATATGTATTCTTCTTGTACAATATGCAATTCTGCTGGTTATTGAATGGGGTTTGTCAGGAGGCAGGAGGGTCTGGTCCAAGGTACAAAAGAATGCCTGCACGCCAGAACCCAAAACTCTCCACCCCATCCAATAATATCCAATCTCCCCCAGTGAGACAAACTCTCCACAGATATTCAGTTTCTGTCTCCCCTGCCCTTCGTGGATATTTCTATTTTAGGTTTGCCAATTGCAGAGGATCCCAGGGAGAAGTTTTGACCATGTTCCTCCTCTGACCTCCTTGGGGACCTTCAGAAAATTCAATCTTATTTATGGGTCTCATTTTAAATTCTGGAACCTCATTCTGTTTAAGAGGTGGGGGTTCTGTGCTTTTGTCACAATCCCATTCAATATTTTCATCACTAATTTCATCAGAACTTTCCCAAATATCACCATCTCAATCTTTGGGTGATATCAATTTTCTAATTTTTTAAACATCCATAGAATTGGGAGTTTTTTATAATGTCAATTATAATTTTTCTTCCAAGGTTTTTGTATTTCCCTTGGATTCTTTTAACTTGTTTCAATTTGTCATCTTGGTGTTGTAGAGACAATTCTACATGCTTTCTTTATTTTGTTTCTCAGCTTATCAGTTTCTTTTATAATCTGTTTCCTCTATTACCAAGCAGATTTTAAACATGGCACCAATGCATGACAAATAATACTTTCTCCTTTTTTATCTTTTAGTGATCCCCATTTTTCATCTATTTTGTCTTGTATTTTTTCCCAGTCATACCACTTATTCACCGTCCAAGGGTCATCAGTTTCAATATGAGCACTGTGCCTCCTAGGTAATCTGCTAAATCTTTGGTCTGTTTCTCAAAATCATTTGCCATCCTGCCTTTGGCTATGCCAAAAATGTCATGGGCTGAGTGGAAGCTTCAGACAAGCTCTTCCTTAGCCTCAGAATTTTGTGTTCATGATCCCAGTTGCAGTTGGTGACCATCCAAATAGTGCATCCCACCAGTTATGACTTGTGTCTTGTTTTACTCTTTGCAGGACTCTGTTTATTTCAGCTATGTCGTGATGGACAGTTACCAGAGTTCTCTGCCCACTCTCTTGAATCTCTTTTACGATTTTGATTAGATCTTGATGTTTCATTAATTGTTTTACTAGGGTTAAATTCATGCCAATGGGTGTGGGTGGTAACTCGTTGTATGTTGTGTAGTTTGCTCTTATTAACTGGTGGGATACGACTGGTGCTGAATATACAAAGTCACACCCAATAACCTTTATAAAGTTACAAATACAAAAATTGGAATGATTCTTAACAGATAAGAGTACCTTGTTCTTGTCAATTTCTATGACATCACACACAGTCCTTAAACACACACAGCCATCACCTATATACACTAGTACAGTTTGTTGGTTAGTGTCTGGGTGGATCTCAAAGCGGCAAATGCCTTGGTCAGTGTCAAGGCATATGTCTTGAGAGCTAATCAAATTACTTTCACAGATGAATCCCTGTTGCTCCTGACCAATACAAGGCTCTAAGTTAACAGTTTGCCATCTCCCTTGGATTTTCCAAGCCCATACTCTATGTTCTGAGGGGTATAATACTAACTTCTCTTGGATTACAACTGCGATTGTAAACAACACTTCAACAAAAATCCCCACCCACCATGATACATTAATTTTGTCCAGGTAAGTTTCAGTTTCAGTTCACCATCACCCGGTATTATTCTCCAAGGGGCTTCTGGAGCTTTCTTAACATGGCTGTGGTGGATCCAAGCACTTTGTTCTTTAATCTTGATTGCAGTGAAGGTGGTAAGGAGCACTTGGTATGGTCCCTCCCATTGTGGTTCCAGGGCTTTCTCTGTAAGAGACTTAACATATATATAGTCTCCAGGTTGCATGTCATGTACTGGTGCATCGAGCCCCGTACCCCGAGTTCCGGCCACATATTTTTCAATAGCTCTATTTAGAGCGATCATATAGGAAGTTAGTGATACTTCTTGGGCAGACATTCCCTTCTGCACCCCATATGGTCTCCCATAGAGCAATTCAAAGGGACTCAGCTTTTCTTTAGTCCTGGGTTTGGTTCGAATCCGTAGTAATGCTAATGGGAGGGATTGAGGCCGTGGCAAATTAGCCTCTTGTCCCAATCGTACAATTTGTTGTTTGATCAGATGATTCATTTTCTCTACCTGACCACTTGATTGTGGGTTATATGGGGTGTGAAGTTCCCAGTCTATGCCCAAGTATTGGCTAACCTGTTGCACTAATTTTGCGATAAAATGTGGTACTCTGTCTGAGGAGATTGTGGCCAGGACCCCAAAGTGTGGTATGATTTCCTGTACCAGTACCTTAGTCACCTCCCTAGCTTTAGAAGTCCTGGTGGGGAATGCTTCTGGCCATCCTGAAAAGGTATATGTTAGCACCAGTAAAAACTTTTACCCCCTTTTTCTTGGCAACTCTGTGAAATCAATCTGCCATTGCTGCCCAGGCCCATGACCCTTCCCAATCTGGCCAAGTTTTGGTCTGGGAATATTCTTGGGGTTGGTCTGGAGGCAAAGGTCACATTGTCGAGTCACTTGGGTGATAGTGGCTCGTAAATGTCTAGCTATGATCCTTTCATTTAGATATTTATATAGGGCATCAATTCCCCAATGTGTTTTCTGGTGTTCCTCCCTTATTAGGGACTATAATAAATAGGAGGGTATTACTAATTTTCCTTCTATGGTGGCTCATCCCTCTTGGTTATAGTCTCCATTTTGCTCATGGATTAATTTTTTCTCTAATTTGTTGTATTTTGGCTTACCTTCGAGTGAAATTTGCCCGTCTGGAATCAGAGCCGCCTCAGTTATTACCTCAATTTTTGCCGCTTCTTTTGCTTCCCTATCAGCCAGCTCGTTTCCTTCTTCTGAGTTTATCTTCTGATGTGCTTTAATGTGCATGATTGCTACTTTCTCTGGCAAGTGGACTGCTTCTAGAAGTCACAGTATTTCTGGTGCATGTTTAATGTTTTTCCCTTGAGAATTCAGCAGTCGTCTCTCTTTCCAAATGGCTCCATGAGCATGCACTACTCCAAATGCATACTTTGAGTCCGTATATATGTTTATTTCTTTCCCTTTTGCCAATTCTAAGGCCCGAATTAGAGCAACTATCTCGGCCTTTTGTGCAGAGGTATTTGTTGGCAGGGGCCCAGATTCTATTACCTCTTTGCAGGTAGTAATTGCGTACCCGGTGTGTTGTTTTCCACTGATGATATAACTGCTTCCATCAGTAAACCAGATTCCTGCATTCTCGAGAGGAGCATTGTCGCCCTGATTTTTTAAGATTTTCTAAAGCCTTCTGATGTTTGCATTCTTGTATGAAACTTTCTCACACACTTTTCTGTAAACAACTTATTGTTTGCATTCTTTTATGGAGGAGGAGAAATTTGATGGACTGTTGGTTTGTCCAGTGTCCCTGGAGAGGTGGCACTTTCACCCTCCAATCCTCTGTCACCTTTGGAAATCTATAAATGTAGGAGTCAGAAAATAAACGCGCTTTTTCCCTGCCTGAGAGCAGCAGCGTGTCTGCGTCGTGTTGTCTTGTGTCCTGTAGCGACATCTGGTGACCGCCGAAGTGTACTGCAGCCTAGGCTGGAGGCAGAGAGTTCGGGCTGTCGGGTGAGATTGTGCCGGTTGCCCCTTCCCTGCTGGGAGCTTGGTCTGGTGTCCTGTGATAGCGGCACCCCTGTGGGTATCATGGGTGCGTTTGGTCTGTTGGGTTCGTGGAGACGGTTCCTGGAGAAGTGCAAGATCTCCGTGCCCTGGAGTGATTTCGAAACACTCTATGGCTGGGCTGCACAGCGGGGATTCTTTTCCGGCCCTGGGGAGGCGTTCTCTCAGGCGGCGTGGTCTCGCGTGAATGACCACCTCGTGCAGGAGATGATTGATGGTGGTCCTGCCGACGTGGCATTGATGTGGGAAACATTGCAGATATTTGCTCAGGCTGTATGGGGGTCTGAACCTTGCAGCTCTCCAGGTTCCCGGAGGGACCTATCCGTCTCGGATGGGGATGAAGGGGAATCTGAGGTTTTGAGCGACGCAGAGGCTTCCCCCGCTTCCCGGTGGGGGGAGCTGGGGGATGATTCCGCCTCCGAGGGTGGTGGTTGGTCCTTGGCAGAGGATCAGTCTCTCACCCCTCGGTTCCAGAGTGATCAGCCGGGGGGCGGAGTCCCGCGGGTTTCTGGGGGTCCCGGGGAGGCAGCTCGGCTGACTCGCCCTGCCCCGAACCGCGGAGTGGAGGGGCAGCCGTCGTCCCCTTGTGCCTTCCCAGCGCTCGGGGGCGATGAGGGGCCCCTGGATCAGTGTCCGGTTTTGTTCGGGTCTGATTCGGTGACAATGCTCTGTTCGCATTGTGGTAAGTCCACAACATATTCCCTGGAGCCGGCGGAAGCGGGTTCACCCTGTTATAAATAAAAAATGCGAATTAGCCAATTTTAATAAAAATATGAAAAATAAAATTTATTCCACGACCATAAAAACAGTCTCGACAGCCACCACCGAAACGGCCAGCGTATCACCCCCGGGAAGTGATACGGGTGAACGTGAGGAAAGGACCAACTGGTACCTAAACCTCCCCATCCACCCTTACTGCTTGCAAGGTAGCAGTTTTTATACAGTTTATTTGGCCTGCGGCAGAAAGTCTTTGTTTCCTTCTGAGTTCTTCATATTCAAGGTGGTTTCTTTCCCTGGACAAAGCCTCGTCCGGGGGTGGAATGGTCTATTTCCCTGGTTCCCGGAATCTGGCATTCAGATTCCATGTGTTGATGGTTCTGATCCCCACAGATAGGCATCTTGTCTGGGCCATCAGCACCTTGGTGTCTTTGGGCGTAGGTGCTGATGAATGCTGTCCCTGGTGCAGCTGGAGTTCCTTTTTGGATGCAAATACTGAGATGTCCATCTGCTGCGGCTTTGTGATCTTGTCATCCTGTTGGATTTCTCAACCTAAAGGGAACGAAGGGATTCCCCCCCCCTTTTTCTCTCCCCAGTTCACATATATATTTTTATACACTATTTATCTCCACTAATTACTACTTATATTCCTAACAACCCGCTTCAGATTCGGGCCCGTCTCGTGGGGGGACAGTTTCTCCTGTTTCTGAGCCTGAGCAGCCCGCCAGGCATGCGCAGGCGGTGGAGGCTGCCGGAGGCGGGGCGTTGGTCGGTGTTCGATCTCGTCCCATCATGGTGGGCGGCATGCCTGCCTCGCTTTGTTCAGCGGAGGTGGAGTCGGCTGCGGCCTCCTGTGAGATGGGGCGGGTGCTGATAGGGGCTGTGCCAACCTCCCTTGTGCCGCCCCGCGCTGACGTGGCTCCGCGAGCCGCATCTCTCCCTGTGTCCCGTCCCTCCTCTGCGCGGGAGACGGGTGGCTCCGCGTCGGGTTTGCGGTCTGTGCCGGCGCCTGCGTCCACTGCGGCGCCCTCTGCCGGTGCCGTGGCGGACGGCGCTGCCGGGGGAGCAGCTGGTTCGGCCCCGCAGTCCCCGCCCTCCGCAGGGGCTGCGGCGCGGCAGGGCGCTGGGGTGTTCACCTTTAGCGCGACTGCTGACGCGGCCAGCGGGAGACCGGTGTTTTCCCGGGTTCGCAGATCCTCTCTGCCGGGTGTGTGGACTCTTCCCCTGTGCCAGGTGACCGTGCGTCCGAAGGATCCCAGACGATTCTGGGGGGAAGTCGGAGCTACGGCTGATGAGATGCGTGAGCCTGTCTCCTCGCAGCGTCTGCAGGATCACGGAGGGGGCTCCTCTGGCTCTGCTGGTGCTGTGGGGGATGCGGGGTCGAGTGCTGTCGCATTGCCTCGCAGTCAGGCAGCTGCTCTTGTTCCCGTGGGGCCCACGGAACGGGACACGGCAGGTACTGCGGCCTTGCCAGAAGGCCCCCAGGCTTTTCCTGTGATCAGGGGTCTTGCTCATAACACTTATGAGCCTCTGCCCTTCAAGACAAAGACAAAACTCCGTGAGACGGTTGCTCGACACGGTCTGGGCTCTTCTGAAGTCATACACATGCTTCGCATGATTTCTCCTGAGGTGCACACGCCTGCCGATGTCCGTGACGTTGCGCGTGTTCTTTTTGATCCCGTGCAATTTGGCGTTTTTGAGACCAAGTGGGCTCGCTTGGCAGCCACTACAGCACAGCATAATGCCACACTGGGGCCGCAGGATCCCAGGAGAGTGGCTGATGTTGACATGTTGATGGGTACAGGCAATTACACTGAGCCTCAGGGACAGGCTGGCTTCTCTCCCTCTGTACTTGAGCAGTGTCAAGCATTAGGCATGTCGGCAGTGGTTCAGACCGTAGAAATGGCTGCTCCAAGGCAACCATTTGCAACCATTGTCCAGAAGGCTGATGAGCCTTTCATGACATTCGTGGGGAGGCTGACTGCCTCAGTGGAGAGGCAGCTGACAAATCCGCTGACAAGAGAGGCTGTGATTGCGGACCTAGCGAGGAGCAACTGTACGGCAGACTGTAAGAGAGTCATAGACGCTCTTCCTGGTGGGGCTACTGTCTCGCAAATGACAGAGGCCAGTTCGGTCATAGGTCCCCCTGTTCAGAAGATGGCTGCCTGGGTTACTGCTGCGCAGCCGGCCTGGGCAGCGCCACAGGGCTGGCAGAAGCAGCAGGGGAATGCTCAGGGCGGCAAGAAACGGGGGAAGAAAGAACAGAAGGAAAAGATTCCTATGTTTCTGTGTGGTCGGTGTGGAAGACCAAACCATATGACAAATGTCTGCAAGGCAACGGTTCATGCTAATGGCCAGGCACTGCCGGGCTCGGGAAATGGGAAGCGAAGCGCGAAGGGGAGACGCGCTCAGACACAAGCTTCTCTCCAGACCCCAGAGCCGATGGAGGTTTGCTCAGCTGGCTTGCAGCCAGCACCCGCGGCTCAGCGGGTGTAGACGTCTGCACAGCAGCAACAGTCGTGTTAGAATCTTGTGAAGTACACAAGGTTCCCCTAGATGCCTTTGGTCCCTTGGGTGGGGGCATGAGTGCTCTCCTGATGGGGAGGTCTAGTGCCACCCTTCAGGGCATCGTTGTGCATCTGGGGCTCGTTGATGCAGACTTTACAGGGCAGATTTGTGCCATGGTTTCCACACCCAACCCCCCGGTCACGATCCCGAAAGGGACACGACTTGCTCAACTTGTGCCCTTTAAGTCCTATGTTCGCAGGGCAGCGGACCGGTCGCGTGGAGCTGGCGGCTTCGGATCCACTGGGCCGCCTCAAGTGCACTGGACTGCTGTCCTGACCAAGGAACATCCTGAGATGATGTGTGCCCTGTCCATTCCTGGTGTAACACCGTTGGAGACTCGCCTTCGCGGGCTTCTTGACAGCGGCGCTGACATCACGGTTCTCTCTCTTGCTGCCTGGCCTCCAGACTGGCCCCTGGATCCGGTGGAGACGCCTGTCAGGGGGCTGGGGGGAACGGCGCAGTGTTACGTGAGCCAGCAGTCTGTGCTGGTCACGAACCCAGAGGGACAGACAGCCTGGATCAGGCCGCATGTTACTTCTACTCCTGCTAACCTCTGGGGGAGGGATGTTCTGTCAGCGTGGGGGGTGCACATCGGGAGTTTTGATGGGGGCCACTGCGATGAAGGGCGCGGACTGTCCTACGCCTCCTATACGGTGGTTGGTGGACAAACCTGTTTGGGAAAACCAGTGGCCCTTCCCTCGAGATAAATTGGTCGCCCTTCGGAATCTGGTGCAGGAGCAGTTGGACCAGGGTCATTTGGAGCCTTCTACCAGTCCCTGGAACACTCCTGTCTTTTGCATCAAGAAGAAATCTGGGAAATGGAGGTTGTTGCAAGACCTCCGGAAGGTCAATGCCGTGATGGAAGGCATGGGAACATTGCAGGCGGGCATGCCATCGCCTGCCATGCTCCCTGCCGATTCGCCGGTCCTCATTGTGGATCTGAAGGATTGTTTCTTCACGATTCCTTTGCATCCCAATGACAGACCGAAATTTGTCTTCTCAGTGCCAGCAATTAACAACGCTGAGCCCGCACAGAGGTATCAATGGAGGACCCTTCCTCAGGGCATGCGCAATTCTCCGGCCATATGCCAGTGGTATGTGGCCCATGCCTTGTCTGGAGTTTGTGAGCAGTTTCCTGGTGCATGTCTGTATCATTATATGGACGACATTTTGGTGGCTGCGCCCACCCAGGATGAGCTGCTGAGAATTCAGCCTCAGTTGCTCGATGCTTTAAATGCACATGGACTGCAGGTGGCTTCAGAAAAGGTCCAGCAACAACCGCCTTGGAAGTATTTGGGGGTCAAAATTCTGGAACAGACAATCTGTCACCAGGAGGTGCAATTCGTGCATTCTGTGAAGACACTGAATGATGCCCAAAAGTTGGTAGGTGTCATCACTTGGTTACATCCATACCTGGGGCTAACCGATGCACAACTGTCTCCACTGTATGATTTACTAAAAGGAGACTCTGATCTAAAGTCGCCTCGCATGTTGACCCCTGAGGCACGTCAGGTGCTAGAGGTGGTTCAGCAGGCCGTTTCGGCTTGCCAAGTTTATCGCATTGATCCCTCCATTGATGTCACTGTGTTCATCACCGCTCCAGATTCGCATCCCACAGGCATCATTGGCCAATGGAGTGACAAGTGGTCCGATTCCTTGCACGTTTTGGAATGGGTTTTCCTGCCCCATCAGCCGCAAAAGACGGCGACCCCATTGTCTGAGCTTTTTGCTCGTTTGATAATCAAATGCCGGCAACGGTGCTTGCAATTGATGGGTGCGGATCCCGCAAAGATCATACTCCCAGTACAGCGGGAGGATTTTGACTGGAGCTTTGCAAACAGTGTGTCCCTGCAGAGTGCTCTGGAAAACTTTTCAGGACAGATCACTTATCATCTGCCCAGCCATAGGCTGTTGCATATGGCGAAATCCACACAGATCTCTTTGCGGCCCAAAAATAGTCAGGAACCTGTGCAAGGACCCACCGTCTTTACCGACGGTTCAGGGAGGACAGGAAAGGCCATTGTCACCTGGAGGGACGGATCTGAGTGGCAGGTTCTGGAAGGTCATGAGGATGGGTCAGCCCAATTGGTTGAATTGAAGGCTGCTGTCATGGCATTTGAGAAATTTTCCCAGGAACCTTTCAACTTGGTCGCGGATTCTGCCTATGTGGCCGACATTGCACAGCGGTTGGGTCACTCGGTCTTGAAGGAGGTCAGTAACCCTGCCTTGTTTCATCTGCTGAAGACCTTGTGGTGTGCCATTCAGGCTCGGGTTCATCCTTTCTACGTTCTGCATGTAAGGAGTCACACCAATTTGCCAGGCTTTATAGTGGAAGGTAACGCGAGGGCTGACAAGTTAGCTAACCCAGCGTGGGTAGCCCCTCAGCCTGATACACTCGCGCAGGCCAAGGCATCTCATGGGTTTTTCCACCAGAACGCACATACTCTGCAGAAGCAGTTTCAGCTGACGCCAACTGAGGCTCGTGACACTGTTGAGTCATATGATGACTGCCATGCACTGGCTCTGCCTTTACCGGCAGGGGTAAACCCCAGGGGCCTTAGGGCCTTGGAGCTTTGGCAGACCGATGTCACCCAGATTGCCAAGTTTGGCCGGCTCAAGTATGTGCATGTCACGGTGGACACATTCTCCTCTGCAATGTGGGCTTCTGCTCACACCGGAGAAAAGGCCCGTGATGTCCTTGCCCACTGGAGGCAGGCCTTTGCCGTTCTGGGCATACCTTTTGCTGTGAAGACCGACAATGGTCCTGCTTACGCATCGCAAAAGGTGCGGCAGTTCCTGCAGCTGTGGGGTGTGTCACACAAGTTTGGTATCCCTCATTCTCTGACTGGCCAAGCTATTGTAGAATGCGCTCATGGTACTCTGAAGCGGGTTCTTCAAAAACAAAAACGGGGAATGCAGGGTGAAACCCTGCACAGTCGGTTGGCAAAGGCATTGTACACCATCAATCATCTTACGGTGCCGCAGAACTCAAATAACCCTGTTATTTTGAATCACCATCTCTTGTTGCAGGCTGCGGACAAAGCACATCAGCCTCGAGCGAAGGTTCGGGTGCGGAATTTAGTCACCAAAGAGTGGGAAGGTCCCTATGATCTTATCGCTTCGGGGCGTGGGTATGCTTGTGTATCCACAGATACAGGGGTGCGCTGGGTACCTTCAAAGTGTATTCGCCCTGACCTGCAACCGCAGAGACAGAATCCGGCTGACAGGCAAAATAGAAGCCGTGACCAACCTGAAAGGCGTCAAGTGGATGAAGCATGGAGTGATGATTCGGATGCAGATGAGGCGAGTGATCGCTCCGATGATTCCTCCATGGATGGACGCTGAATTTTGTTCATGGGTTTCTTTCTTTTCACGTTGTTCATTTTTTCCCTTTCTTTTTAAAACTGAGAAGGGTGAGATGTCGCCCTGATTTTTTAAGATTTTCTAAAGCCTTCTGATGTTTGCATTCTTGTATGAAACTTTCTCACACACTTTTCTGTAAACAACTTATTGTTTGCATTCTTTTATGGAGGAGGAGAAATTTGATGGACTGTTGGTTTGTCCAGTGTCCCTGGAGAGGTGGCACTTTCACCCTCCAATCCTCTGTCACCTTTGGAAATCTATAAATGTAGGAGTCAGAAAATAAACACACTTTTTCCCTGCCTGAGAGCAGCAGCGTGTCTGCGTCGTGTTGTCTTGTGTCCTGTAGCGACAGGGCATCCTTCAAGTCAGGGCGGCTGGAATAGGTGGCCTCGAAGGTCTCCAGGCAGTCATGTTCTACTGATTCCCCTTGGTTTCCACTGAGGAAGGAGGCTGGATTGACAATGTTAGTCACCACAATCTCCACATCATCTTGTTCCACCATAATAGCTTGGTATCTCAGGAACCATTGTGGGGAAAGCCAATGCCCACCTTTCACCTCCAGCACAGCAGACACTGTGTGAGACACGAGCACAGTCATTTTCTGGCCCAAGGTGAATTTACGTGCCTCTTGGATGTTTAGTACAACTGTTGCAACAGCTCTGAGGCATCCAGGCCATCCTTTAGCTGCTGCATCCAATTGCTTAGAGAAGTAGGCAACTGCTCTCCAGTATGGGCCAAGGTCCTGTGCTAATATTCCCAAGGCGATCCCTTGCTTCTCATGGGAGAACAAGAGGAAAGGCTTACTCATGTCCGGCAATTCCAGAGTTGGAGCTGACATGAGGGGTTTTTTTCAGTCGGTTGAAAACTTGTGTAGCTTCCTTTGTCCATTGGATGTCCCTGCTTTCAGTTGCAATCAGTTCATATAAGGGCTTAACAAACACTCCATAGTTATAGATCCATAACCTGCACCACCCTGTCATCCCCAGGAAAGTTCATAGTTATTTTACAGTCTGAGGTTTTGGGGTCTGGCATATTGTCTCCTTCTGGCTTTGGCCCAGGGTACGTTGTCCAACACTGACTTCATAACCCAGAGAAGTTACTTTCTGTTTAACTACTTGGGCCTTTTTCTTTGATACCCGGTACCCTTGGAGCCCCAGAAAGTTCCTGGCCATGCATGCTTCCCTTGTCCATGTGGCCATCAGGATGTCATCTACGTACTGTAACAGCTTCCCTTCCTCTGGGGGGGGGCTTCCCAGGTCTCTAATTCCTTTGCAAGTTGTTCTCCAAACAAAGTGGGGGGGGGGGGGGGGGTTAAATCCTTGTGGGAGTCTGGTCCATGTAAGTTGAGTTCTTCACCCGCTTTTGGGACTTTCCCATTCAAATGCAAAAATTTTCTGGCTGGCTTCGTGGATAGGAAGGCAAAAGAAAGCGTCCTTTAAATCTAAAACAGTAAACCAAGTTAGTTCAGGTGTTAAGCAATTTAATAATGTGTAGGGATTGGCCACCACAGGATATAGATCCTCAGTTACCTTGTTCATGGCTCGTAGATCCTGTACTAATCGGTATGACCTATTAGGTTTGTGGACTGGTAGGATAGGGGTATTAAAATCAGATTGACATTATTTTCATAATCCTAGACACAAAAAAGTTCTCAATTACTGGGCTAATACCTACCTTATCCTCCTTCTTCAAGGGATACTGCTTAACCCTGACAGGTTGCTTTCCCTCTTTTAGCCTGATCTGTATACGGGGAGTGTTTTTTGCTTTCCCTGGTATATCAGAGGCCCATACCCCAGGGAATACCCGATTCATTATCTCTTCATCAATTTCAGTTTCCCTCATGACTTCGCTAGTGGTTAATATTAAACTCAATATTTCTACATACTTTTGATCATTTACCTCCAGAGTCATCTCCCCATTTTAAAATGTAATAGTTGTCTGTAATTGTCCCAACAAATCTCTGCCCAAAAGTGGTTCAGGGGAGTTGGGCATATATAGGAATTTGTGGATCCCCCACTGCTTTCCCAGTTTGTATTTTAGTGGCCTAAAGAAAAATGCCTTTTCAGTTTGGCCAGTCGCTCCTGTAACTATAGCATAATCATCTCCTATGGGCATCAGGGCAGTATTTAGGACCGAGTATGTTGCTTCAGTATCAACTAGGAATTTTACTTCTTTTTCCATTTCCCCCAGCTTCAGATTTACAACCAGAGGGCCTGCTGGGGTAGTCTCCTCCAGTCCCCCATAATCCTCCTGTACATGGGCAACCACCCCTCTCCTTTGATACCCTTGACCATTCTGTTTCCATTCTGGACAGTCCTTCCTCCAATGGCCCTGTTTCTTTCAGTTTGCACATTGTTTTCTGCCTAATCGAGGAGGGCCTTGCCTGGACGTCCCCTGCCAGCTTTCACGTTTTTCTTTCCGCTCCTCCTGCACTATTGCTACCAAGTTTTTCATCCCTTGTTTATACCCCTCTTCCCTGTTGCTAAAGACCCTCCAAGCCTCCCCCAATAAAGTTTCTAAATTCCGTGCACCCGCTTCTTGAATTTTTTGGAGTTTACACCTAATATCCCCTGCAGACTGTCCCAAAAATAGATTAATTAATTGTTGTATCCCCACATCAGATGCAGGGTCCAGTGGTGTGTAGCGTCGCATTGCATTTCTCAGGCGGTCTAGGAACTCTGTGGGGGATTCCGAGGGTCCCTGTTTAATAGCATATAAAGCTGACCAATTTGTAGTTTTAGGTATTGCTCTTTCCACTCCCAGTATAATCCAATCCTGGTACTTCTTTAGCTTCTGTCTTTCTTCTGGTTGGTTTGGGTTCCAGCACAGATCTTGAAGTGGAAAGTGTTCCTTTAGATCCACTTCTTGTTGTCTAAAGTAGTCTGCTACCAGGTCCCCTGCTGTTTTTAGAACCAACTATTTTTCTGTTTCAGTGAATGCATCTAATAACAATTGAATATCACCCCAGTCTGGATTGTGCTGCTTCATAATGTATCGTAGACATTTAGCAGTGTTTACTGGGTCATTTCGATAATCTCTCACAACCCTTTCCCATGCTTCCAAATCAAGGGTGGAGAAGGGCACCTTAACCAATATCTTTCCTCCGCCTGGTATTACTGTCTCCCATAAAGGGGCCTGCAGTATTTGTCCTCTGGTTCGGGATGCAATTGGGCTGCTTGGAGGGTTTGGAGCTGGTGTCTTCTCCAAAGGAGAAGAAGGAGTAGGAGTATTAGGAGGAATAAGTGGGAAAGCTGGAATAGATGGAATAGGAGGTGTAGGTGGGATAGATGGAATAGGTGGGATAGGTGGAATAGGTGGGATAGCTGGAATAGGTGGAGTAGATGGAATAAGAGGTGTAGGTGGTGCTGATGCCCCGCCCAAGTATCCACCCCTTTCCCCCTGCCCTCCCAAGTAAGGGCTAAATAGATTGCCTAGATCTTGTTCTTGTTCCTCTAGTGCTGCACGATAAACTCTATCTGTCCTGGTGCATCTCTGTCTTATGCTACAGGCTGAGCAGCACCATTTAAGTTCTCCCATTTTGTTTTGTTTTCTTTTTCAAGAGCCAGAACGAGGGGGTCAGAGGGAGCCTTGATACCACAGTCCCTTTGCCAATCAGGGTTATTTTGGAGGGAGAAGAACATATCACAATAAGAAACTTACATTTCCCTTCTCTTTGTAGAAATAACATTAGCTGTAACAAGGTATTATATTCCAAGGTACCTGTTGGAGGCCACCTTGCCCCCTCCTCTAGGAGATATAATGGCCACCAATGGGAGCAATATTTGATTAAACTTTTTTTTATTTTCCATTCCCCCTTTTCCAGCTATTTCTTTCCAGTGTGCTGAGATGCACCCTAATGGGCTGGCCTTGGGTACTTCCTTACTCTGCCTTGCTCCCATTATGTCTTTTTAGAGCAAACTTAGCTTATTCAGTTCTGAGTGTGCAGATAAAAAAACCCTTTTTTTAAAAAAAAAATTAAATTGTTAAAAAATTGATAATCAATCAGATATTCAAATCAAAACATTAATAAAATTTATAGTTAATCAAATAACCAAATTAAAATATTAATAACCAAATTAATAGTCAATAATACTTTAATTAATTACTATTAATATTAAAATATTAAAATATGAATGTATTCATTAATTAATGAATTGTAATTAACCATTAACTTTTATTCATAAGTCTCACACATTTACAAACTCCTAAGGGTTCAATCTTAACCATTTGAGGAGGAAAGAAAAGAAAAAAATAATTCCTTAGTCCTTCCTTTTAATTTTAAGGCTGTGCCACTCCTTTATTCTTTCCCAATCTTCTTCAAAAACATCACAGGTTTCAGGGACTAGGTGGGTTTTTTTTCACAGATTAAATTCACTATTTCACACCTTGCTTGTTCAA